>NW_024731948.1:0-13120 GCF_018991925.1 Homarus americanus | reverse complement strand
ACCATATGTTCACTACAACACCAGTACCATATGTTCACTACAACACCAGTACCATATGTTTACTACAACACCAGTACCATATGTTTACTACAACACCAGTACCATATGTTTACTACAACACCAGTACCATATGTTTATTACAACACCAGTACCATATGTTTACTACAACACCAGTACCATATGATCACTACAACACAAGTGCCATATGTTCACTACATCACCAGTACCATATGTTTACTACAACACCAGTACCATATGTTTACTGCAACACCAGTACCATATGTTTACTACAACATAAGTACCATATGTTCACTACAACACAAGTGCCATATGTTCACTACAACACCAGTACCATATGTTCACTACAACACCAGTACCATATGTTTACTACAACACCAGTACCATATGTTCACTACAACACCAGTACCATATGTTTACTGCAACACCAGTACCATATGTTTACGACAACACCAGTACCATATGTTTATTACAACACCAGTACCATATGTTTACTACAACACCAGTACCATATGTTCACTACAACACCAGTACTATATGTTTACTTCAACACCAGTACCATATGTTCCCTACAGCGCTTAAATTACTAGTTCATATTACTGGTAGACTGTATCTGAGCTAACTAGATTCTTGTCTAAGTTAACACCATTTGGGGTTATGTGTAGCGTGACCCAGAGAAAGACAAATAGGTCTGATAAACGGAATGGCCAAAATTAATAGCAAAAATATACTGGTGGCAATTGTAGCTCTCACTACCTACATGGTAGTTTACCAGTACAGGTCTACAGTTGAAAATGAATTTAAAAATTTGAAAGAACGGCTAGACGAAATTAAAATTCAACAACAAAAATAAAGAGTGAGCCTCTACTACAGAATTTTAAGGGGACTAAAACTTATTAGCCCTGGGATAGGTGAGCTCCCAACCCTATAAAAGCCCAAACCAGGTTTATGCGACCACGTGCCTCTTTTGGGCGACATTTTACTTGCTAGAAAAATCAAAATTGAGATGAAGAGGGTGACGGAGGCGCTGAAGAAGGCCTCCGAGAGCGACGTCCCACGTTTTACCTCTGGGTCATTTATCATAGGAACGGTACTGTTAGTGTTTATTGTTTGTTGTACTTGTGTGTATTTATGTTGTAAAATCCGTCGTCGCTTTAGAGAGGACGACCACAACCCAGGCTAGGCTGAGTCGACCCTAGGGGAATTAGAGTCACTTGCCACAGCAGAACCAGAGTCACCAACCGATGCAGAATCGGAGTCACCAGCCGAAGCGGAGCCGGAATCACCAGTCACAGCGGAAACGGAGTCACCAGCTGCAGCAGAACCAGAGTCACCAACCGATGCAGAACCAGAATCACCAACCGATGCAGAACCGGAGTCACCAGCCGAAGCGGAGCCGCAGTCACCAGCCGTAGCGGAACTGGAGTCACCAGCCGAAGCGGAACCAGGCCGCAAGCCGCAGCGAACAGAGTCACCAAACGGCGGAACTGGAGTCACCAGCTGTGCGAACCAGATTCACCAGCCGAAGCGGAACCGGAGTCACCAGCCGCACCGGAACCTGGGTCACCAGCCACAGCGGAACGGGAATCACCAGCCGTCGCGAAACAGCAGTCCAGCCAAAATCAAATCACGAAGAGCGTTAAAATACCCAAAAAATTTCACGGAGCATTCATAGGTCACAAGGGCGCCCATATTAAACAAATAGGCCAAAAATACGGAGTGTTGCTGAAACTCAACACCTATAAAAATAATATCAGTATCACCAGTACAGACATATAGCGGGTAGAGGAGGCCAAACGCTACATTGAAGACTTAATCCTCCAATGGTCACTTGCTTACTCCCTAGCCACAACGGAACCGGAGTCACCAGCCGCAGCGGAACCTGGGTCACCAGCCACAGTGGAACGGGAATCACCAGCCGTCGCGAAACAGCAGTCCAGCCAAAATCAAATCACGAAGAGCGTTAAAATACCCAAAAAATTTCACGGAGCATTCATAGGTCACAAGGGCGCCCATATTAAACAAATAGCTAAAAATACGGGAGGTTGCTGGGACTCAACACTAATAAAAACCATGTCAGCATATCACCAGTAATAGACATATAGCGGGTAGAGGAGGCCAAAACGCTACATTGAAGATTTAATCTCCAATGGCTATTCGGTAACCCCCGATGATAGAATGGTTAATATTTTTTCTTTTATATATAAATACAGATATATATGGTATTTCGTTCTATCTATTTATCTATCTACACATCCCACCCCCCCACACACACACACACACATGTAACCAGTATAATTTATATTACTGTTTAATGTAGAGTAAGTAATTAATAACTTATAACTATGGATGTATAATTATGAACATTAATTATTCAATGACCTGAAGAGGGTAAAGGTTGCTCAGGGGACTAAAACATCCTGCAGATGTTTAGTCTTACCCAGTTGCCGAAGTATGATGCAACTCTCTCTCCAGGTAGTAGGTAATTCTTGAAATACTTAATAGATTGCTCATATGTGGTAATTGGATACTTTGCTTCACACTTGCAATGGTTCAAGTATGTTAGATAGTTAGATAAGTATTATGTAGATACGGCACCGCCAGTTAGACTGATTCATGGGTCATTGAATCATTTACTCAGCCGGTTATTTATACGTAATGTAAAACCGCTCAATGTTGTTCGACTGACATATGTTTAATTACATCACCAGTAACATAAGTTTACTACAACACCAGTACCATATGTTTATTTTTACAACACCAGTACTATGTTTATTACAACACCAGTACCATATGTTTACTACAACACCCGTAGAACCATATCTTTACTTACAACACGAGTAATTATATATTTACTACAAATATAAGTACCATATGTTCATTTTACAAAGGCCAAGTGCCATATGTTCACTACAAACACCAGTACCATATGCGTTCCATTACAACACCAGTAACTATATGTTTACTACAACACTACAGTACCATATAAGCTTTACAAATACCAGAAACTATATCTTTACTACAACACGAGTACCATATATTTACTACAACATAAGTACCATATGTTCACTACAACACAAGTGCCATATGTTCACTACAACACCAGTACCATATGTTCACTACAACACCAGTACCATATGTTTACTAAAACACCAGTACCATATGTTCACTACAACACAACTGCCATATGTTCACTACATCACCAGTACCATATGTTTACTACAACACCAGTACCATATGTTTACTGCAACACCAGTACCATATGTTTACTTTTACAACACCAGCAAATACATATGTTGGTTACAACACTAGTACCATATGTTTACTACAACACCAGTACCATATGATCACTTGACAACACAAGTGCAGGTACTACATCACCAGTGTACCATATAAGCATACTACACCAGTACCATAGGTTTACTTGCAACACTCAGTACTATATAAGTTTACTACAACATAAGTAAAATTATGTTCACTACAACACAAGTGCCATATGTCTTCACTACAACACCAGTGTACCATATGTCTACTACAACACCAGTACCATATATAGTTTACTACAACACCAGTACTATATGTTCACTATACTAGTAATTATAAGTGTTTACTGCAACACCAGTACTATATGTTTACTACAAATAATTGCAATTATGCGGCGACATAACACCAGTACCATATGTTTACTACAACACCAGTACCATATGTTCACTACAACACCAGTACTATAAGTTTACTTCAACACCAGTACCATATGTTCCCTACAGCGCTTAAATTACTAGTTCATATTACTGGTAGACTGTATCTGAGCTAACTAGATTCTTGTCTAAGTTAACACCATTTGGGGTTATGTGTAGCGTGACCCAGAGAAAGACAAATAGGTCTGATAAACGGAATGGCCAAAATTAATAGCAAAAATATACTGGTGGCAATTGTAGCTCTCACTACCTACATGGTAGTTTACCAATACAGGTCTACAGTTGAAATGAATTAAAAATTTCAAAAGAACGGCTAGACGAAACACATTCAACAACAAAAACAAGAGTGAGCCTCAACATGAATTTAAGGGATTCAAAACTTATTAGGCCCTGGGATAGGCAGAGCTCCCAATTCCCTATAAAGCCCAAACCAGGGTTTATGCGACTACGTGCTTGGGCGACATTTTACTTGCTAGAAAAATCAACATTGAGATGAAGAGGGGGACGGAGGCGCTGAAGAAGGCCTCCGAGAGCGACGTCCCACGTTTTACCTCTGGGTCATTTATCATAGGAACGGTACTGTTAGTGTTTATTGTTTGTTGTACTTGTGTGTATTTATGTTGTAAAATCCGTCGTCGCTTTAGAGAGGACGACCACAACCCAGGCTAGGCTGAGTCGACCCTAGGGGAATTAGAGTCACTAGCCACAGCAGAACCAGAGTCACCAACCGATGCAGAATCGGAGTCACCAGCCGAAGCGGAGCCGGAATCACCAGTCACAGCGGAAACGGAGTCACCAGCTGCAACAGAACCAGAGTCACCAGCCGCAGCAGAACCAGAGTCACCAACCGAAGCAGAACCAGAATCACCAACCGATGCAGAACCGGAGTCACCAGCCGAAGGAGCCGCAGTCACCAGTCAGGCGAACTGGAGTCACCGAAATAGAAGCGGAACCAGGTCACAAGCCGCAGCGGAACCAGAGTCACCAAACGCAAAGTGAACCGGAGTCACCAGCTGCAGCGGAACCAGATTCACCAGCCGAAGCGGAACCGAAATCACCAGCCGCAGCGGAACTGGAATCACCAACCACAGTGGAACCGGAATCACCAGCCGTAGCGAAACAGCAGTCCAGCCAAAATCAAATCACGAGGAGCGTTAAAATACCCAAAAAATTTCACGGCACATTCATAGGTCACAAGGGCGCCCATATTAAACAAATAGGCCAAAAATACGGAGTGTTGCTGAAACTCAACACCTATAAAAATAATATCAGTATCACCAGTACAGACATATAGCGGGTAGAGGAGGCCAAACGCTACATTGAAGACTTAATCCTCCAATGGTCACTCGCTTACTCCCTAGCCACAGCGGAACCGGAGTCACCAGCCGCAGCGGAACCTGGGTCACCAGCCACAGCGGAACGGGAATCACCAGCCGTCGCGAAACAGCAGTCCAGCCAAAATCAAATTACGAAGAGCGTTAAAATACCCAAAAAATTTCACGGAGCATTCATAGGTCACAAGGGCGCCCATATTAAACAAATAGGCCAAAAATACGGAGTGTTGCTGGGACTCAACACCAATAAAAACCATGTCAGTATCACCAGTACAGACATATAGCGGGTAGAGGAGGCCAAACGCTACATTGAAGATTTAATCCTCCAATGGTTATTCGGTAACCCCCCGATGTGATAGAATGGTTAATATTTTTCTCTTTTATATATAAATATAGATATATATGTAGTATTTCGTTCTATCTATTTATCTATCTACACATCCCACCCCCCCACACACACACACATGTAACCAGTATAATTTACATACTGTTTAATGTAGAGTAAGTAATTAATAACTTATAACTATGGATGTATAATTATGAACATTAATTATTCAATGACCTGAAGAGGGTAAAGGTTGCTCAGGGGACTAAAACATCCTGCAGATGTTTAGTCTTATCCAGTTGCCGAAGTATGATGCAACTCTCTCTCCAGGTAGTAGGTAATTCTTGAAATACTTAATAGATTGCTCATATGTGGTAATTGGATACTTTGCTTCACACTTGCAATGGTTCAAGTATGTTAGATAGTTAGATAAGTAATATGTAGATAATGGCACCGCCAGTTAGGACTGATTCATGGGTCATTGGAATCATTTACCAGCCGGCTATTTATGCACGTAATGTAAAAACCGCTCAATGTTGTTCGACTTGACATATGTTTAATTACATCACCAGTAACATAAGTTTACTACAACACCAGTACCATATGTTTACTACAACACCAGTACCATATGTTTACTACAACACCAGAACCATATCTTTACTACAACACGAGTACCATATATTTACTACAACATAAGTAACATATGTTCACTACAACACAAGTGCCATATGTTCACTACAACACCAGTACCATATGTTCACTACAACACCAGTACCATATGTTTACTACAATACCAGTACCATATGTTTACTACAACACCAGAACCATATCTTTACTACAACACGAGTACCATATATTTACTACAACATAAGTACCATATGTTCACTACAACACAAGTGCCATATGTTCACTACAACACCAGTACCATATGTTCACTACAACACCAGTACCATATGTTTACTACAACACCAGTACCATATGTTCACTACAACACAACTGCCATATGTTCACTACATCACCAGTACCATATGTTTACTACAACACCAGTACCATATGTTTACTGCAACACCAGTACCATATGTTTACTACAACACCAGTACCATATGTTTATTACAACACCAGTACCATATGTTTACTACAACACCAGTACCATATGATCACTACAACACAAGTGCCATATGTTCACTACATCACCAGTACCATATGTTTACTACAACACCAGTACCATATGTTTACTGCAACACCAGTACCATATGTTTACTACAACATAAGTACCATATGTTCACTACAACACAAGTGCCATATGTTCACTACAACACCAGTACCATATGTTCACTACAACACCAGTACCATATGTTTACTACAACACCAGTACCATATGTTCACTACAACACCAGTACCATATGTTTACTGCAACACCAGTACCATATGTTTACTACAACACCAGTACCATATGTTCACTACAACACCAGTACTATATGTTTACTTCAACACCAGTACCATATGTTCCCTACAGCGCTTAAGTTACTAGTTCATATTACTGGTAGACTGTATCTGAGCTAACTAGATTCTTGTCTAAGTTAACACCATTTGGGGTTATGTGTAGCGTGACCCAGAGAAAGACAAATAGGTCTGATTAACGGAATGGCCAAAATTAATAGCAAAAATATACTGGTGGCAATTGTAGCTCTGACTACCTACATGGTAGTTTACCAATACAGGTCTACAGTTGAAAATGAATTTAAAAATTTGAAAGAACGGCTAGACGAAATTAAAATTCAACAACAAAAATAAAGAGTGAGCCTCTACTACAGAATTTTAAGGGGACTAAAACTTATTAGCCCTGGGATAGGTGAGCTCCCAACCCTATAAAAGCCCAAACCAGGTTTATGCGACCACGTACCTCTTTTGGGCGACATTTTACTTGCTAGAAAAATCAAAATTGAGATGAAGAGGGTGACGGAGGCGCTGAAGAAGGCCTCCGAGAGCGACGTCCCACGTTTTACCTCTGGGTCATTTATCATAGGAACGGTACTGTTAGTGTTTATTGTTTGTTGTACTTGTGTGTATTTATGTTGTAAAATCCGTCGTCGCTTTAGAGAGGACGACCACAACCCAGGCTAGGCTGAGTCGACCCTAGGGGAATTAGAGTCACTAGCCACAGCAGAACCAGAGTCACCAACCGATGCAGAATCGGAGTCACCAGCCGAAGCGGAGCCGGAATCACCAGTCACAGCGGAAACGGAGTCACCAGCTGCAACAGAACCAGAGTCACCAGCCGCAGCAGAACCAGAGTCACCAACCGATGCAGAACCAGAATCACCAACCGATGCAGAACCGGAGTCACCAGCCGAAGCGGAGCCGCAGTCACCAGCCGTAGCGGAACTGTAGTCACCAGCCGAAGCGGAACCAGGGTCACAAGCCGCAGCGGAACCAGAGTCACCAAACGCAGCGGAACCGGAGTCACCAGCCGCAGCGGAACCAGATTCACCAGCCGAAGCGGAACC
This sequence comes from Homarus americanus, assembly GCF_018991925.1. Lineage (NCBI taxonomy): Eukaryota > Metazoa > Arthropoda > Malacostraca > Decapoda > Nephropidae > Homarus > Homarus americanus. The sequence goes on along the minus strand of NW_024731948.1, from coordinate 5,238 downwards.
GAAATCACCAGCCGCAGCGGAACTGGAATCACCAACCACAGTGGAACCGGAATCACCAGCCGTAGCGAAACAGCAGTCCAGCCAAAATCAAATCACGAGGAGCGTTAAAATACCCAAAAAATTTCACGGCACATTCATTGGTCACAAGGGCGCCCATATTAAACAAATAGGCCAAAAATACGGAGTGTTGCTGAAACTCAACACCTATAAAAATAATATCAGTATCACCAGTACAGACATCTAGCGGGTAGAGGAGGCCAAACGCTACATTGAAGACTTAATCCTCCAATGGTCACTCGCTTACTCCCTAGCCACAGCGGAACCGGAGTCACCAGCCGCAGCGGAACCTGGGTCACCAGCCACAGCGGAACGGGAATCACCAGCCGTCGCGAAACAGCAGTCCAGCCAAAATCAAATCACGAAGAGCGTTAAAATACCCAAAAAATTTCACGGAGCATTCATAGGTCACAAGGGCGCCCATATTAAACAAATAGGCCAAAAATACGGAGTGTTGCTGGGACTCAACACCAATAAAAACCATGTCAGTATCACCAGTACAGACATATAGCGGGTAGAGGAGGCCAAACGCTACATTGAAGATTTAATCCTCCAATGGTTATTCGGTAACCCCCCGATGTGATAGAATGGTTAATATTTTTCTCTTTTATATATAAATATAGATATATATGTAGTATTTCGTTCTATCTATTTATCTATCTACACATCCCACCCCCCCTCCCCCACACACACACATGTAACCAGTATAATTTACATACTGTTTAATGTAGAGTAAGTAATTAATAACTTATAACTATGGATGTATAATTATGAACATTAATTATTCAATGACCTGAAGAGGGTAAAGGTTGCTCAGGGGACTAAAACATCCTGCAGATGTTTAGTCTTATCCAGTTGCCGAAGTATGATGCAACTCTCTCTCCAGGTAGTAGGTAATTCTTGAAATACTTAATAGATTGCTCATATGTGGTAATTGGATACTTTGCTTCACACTTGCAATGGTTCAAATATGTTAGATAGTTAGATAAGTAATATGTAGATAATGGCACCGCCAGTTAGGACTGATTCATGGGTCATTGGAATCATTTACCAGCCGGTTATTTATGCACGTAATGTAAAAACCGCTCAATGTTGTTCGACTTGACATATGTTTAATTACATCACCAGTAACATAAGTTTACTACAACACCAGTACCATATGTTTACTACAACACCAGTACCATATGTTTACTACAACACCAGTACCATATGTTTACTACAACACCAGTACCATATGTTTACTACAACACCAGAACCATATCTTTACTACAACACGAGTACCATATATTTACTACAACATAAGTACCATATGTTCACTACAACACAAGTGCCATATGTTCACTACAACACCAGTACCATATGTTCACTACAACACCAGTACCATATGTTTACTACAACACCAGTACCATATGTTTACTACAACACCAGAACCATATGTTTACTACAACACGAGTACCATATATTTACTACAACATAAGTACCATATGTTCACTACAACACAAGTGCCATATGTTCACTACAACACCAGTACCATATGTTCACTACAACACCAGTACCATATGTTTACTACAACACCAGTACCATATGTTCACTACAACACAACTACCATATGTTCACTACATCACCAGTACCATATGTTTACTACAACACCAGTAAATTATTAAGGTTTTATCAGTAATACCAGTACCATGCTTCATTACAACACCAGTACCATATGTTTATTACAACACCAGTACATATGTTTATTGCTAACAATTGTACCATATATGATCACTACAAACACAAGTGCCATATGTCTGTACTACATCACCAGTACCATATGTTTACATTATAACACCAGTACCATATGTTTACTGCAACACCAGTACCATATGTTTAATAACAACATAAGTACCATATGTCTACTACAACACATGCCATATGTCCACTACAAATTGTAGTACCATATGTCTACTACAACACCAGTACCATATGCCTAATACAACACCAGTACCATGTTCACCAGCAACACCAGCAATTATATGTTTACTGCAACACCAGTGCACCATGGGGCTTTTTGCTCTGTTTACAACACCAGTACCATATGTTTACTACAACACCAGTACCATATGTTTACTACAACACCAGTACCATATGTTCACTACAACACCAGTACTATATGTTTACTTCAACACCAGTACCATATGTTCCCTACAGCGCTTAAATTACTAGTTCATATTACTGGTAGACTGTATCTGAGCTAACTAGATTCTTGTCTAAGTTAACACCATTTGGGGTTATGTGTAGCGTGACCCAGAGAAAGACAAATAGGTCTGATTAACGGAATGGCCAAAATTAATAGCAAAATTATACTGGTGGCAATTGTAGCTCTCACTACCTACATGGTAGTTTACCAATACAGGTCTACAGTTGAAAATGAATTTAAAAATTTGAAAGAACGGCTAGACGAAATTAAAATTCAACAACAAAAATAAAGAGTGAGCCTCTACTACAGAATTTTAAGGGGACTAAAACTTATTAGCCCTGGGATAGGTGAGCTCCCAACCCTATAAAAGCCCAAACCAGGTTTATGCGACCACGTGCCTCTTTTGGGCGACATTTTACTTGCTAGAAAAATCAAAATTGAGATGAAGAGGGTGACGGAGGCGCCGAAGAAGGCCTCCGAGAGCGACGTCCCACGTTTTACCTCTGGGTCATTTATCATAGGAACGGTACTGTTAGTGTTTATTGTTTGTTGTACTTGTGTGTATTTATGTTGTAAAATCCGTCGTCGCTTTAGAGAGGACGACCACAACCCAGGCTAGGCTGAGTCGACCCTAGGGGAATTAGAGTCACTAGCCACAGCAGAACCAGAGTCACCAACCGATGCAGAATCGGAGTCACCAGCCGAAGCGGAGCCGGAATCACCAGTCACAGCGGAACCGGAGTCACCAGCTGCAACAGAACCAGAGTCACCAGCCGCAGCAGAACCAGAGTCACCAACCGAAGCAGAACCAGAATCACCAACTGATGCAGAACCGAGCCACCAGCCGGCGGAGCCGCAGTCATCAGCCGTAGCGAACTGACACCAGCCGAAGCGGAACCAGAGTCACCAGCCGCAGCGGAACCAGAGTCACCAAACGCAGCGGAACCGGAGTCACCAGCCGCAGCGGAACCAGATTCACCAGCCGAAGCAGAACCGAAATCACCAGCCGCAGCGGAACTGGAATCACCAACCACAGTGGAACCGGAATCACCAGCCGTAGCGAAACAGCAGTCCAGCCAAAATCAAATCACGAGGAGCGTTAAAATACCCAAAAAATTTCACGGCACATTCATTATCGCTAAGTGTTCTATATTAAACAACAGGCCAAAATACGGAGCAGTTGCTGAAACCAACACCTATAAAAATAAATATCAGTATCACCAGCACAGACATATAAAGGGTAGAGGAGGCCAAACGCCACATTGAAGACTTAATCTCCAATGGTCACCATTTACCCCCAGCCACAGCGGAACCGGAGTCACCAGCCGCAGCGGAACCTGGGTCACCAGCCACAGCGGAACGGGAATCACCAGCCGTCGCGAAACAGCAGTCCAGCCAAAATCAAATTACGAAGAGCGTTAAAATACCCAAAAAATTTCACGGAGCATTCATAGGTCACAAGGGCGCCCATATTAAACAAATAGGCCAAAAATACGGAGTGTTGCTGGGACTCAACACCAATAAAAACCATGTCAGTATCACCAGTACAGACATATAGCGGGTAGAGGAGGCCAAACGCCACATTGAAGACGAATCCTCCAATGGTTATTCGCAAACCCCGATGTGACAGGAATGGTTAATATTTTTCTTATATATAAATATATATATAAGTGTAGTATTTCTGCTCCTATCTATTTACTACCCACATCCCACCCCCCCCCCCACACACACACACATGCAACTAGCATAATTTATATACTGCTTAATGTAGAAAAGTAATTAATAACTTATAACTATGGATGTATAATTATGAACATTAATTATTCAATGACCCGAAGAGGGGTAAAGGCTGTTCAGGGACCAAAACATCCGCAGATGTTTAGTCTCATCCAGTTGCCGAAGTATGATGCAACTCTCTCTCCAGGTAGTAGGTAATTCTTGAAATACTTAATAGATTGCTCATATGTGGTAATTGGATACTTTGCTTCACACTTGCAATGGTTCAAGTATGTTAGGTAGTTAGATAAGTAATATGTAGATAATGGCACCGCCAGTTAGGACTGATTCATGGGTCATTGGAATCATTTACCAGCCGGTTATTTATGCACGTAATGTAAAAACCGCTCAATGTTGTTCGACTTGACATATGTTTAATTACATCACCAGTAACATAAGTTTACTACAACACCAGTACCATATGTTTACTACAACACCAGTACCATATGTTTACTACAACACCAGAACCATATCTTTACTACAACACGAGTACCATATATTCACTACAACATAAGTAACATATGTTCACTACAACACAAGTGCCATATGTTCACTACAACACCAGTACCATATGTTCACTACAACACCAGTACCATATGTTTACTAGTAATACTAAAAATATATGTTTACTATAAATAATTGTGAACCATATCTTTACTTAACACGAGTACTATATATTTACTACAACATAAGTACTATATGTTCACTACAACACAAGCATATGTTCAATAACACTAGTATCATAACACTCAGTACCTATATGTTTACTATAAATACCAGTACCATATATGTCTACTACAACACAATTACATGTTCACTACACTCAGTACCATATATGTTTAATATAACACTAGTACCATATGTTTCATTGCAACACCAGTACCATATGTTTACTACAACACCAGTACCATATGTTTATTACAACACCAGTACCATATGTTTACTACAACACCAGTACCATATGATCACTACAACACAAGTGCCATATGTTCACTACATCACCAGTACCATATGTTTACTACAACACCAGTACCATATGTTTACTGCAACACCAGTACCATATGTTCACTACAACACAAGTGCCATATGTTCACTACAACACCAGTACCATATGTTCACTACAACACCAGTACCATATGTTTACTACAACACCAGTACCATATGTTCACTACAACACCACTGCCATATGTTCACTACAACACCAGTACCATATGTTTACT
>NW_024731947.1:0-6791 GCF_018991925.1 Homarus americanus | reverse complement strand
AGGGAAAAAGAAAGGAGTCTACAGAAAAGTTAAGAAAGGCGAAAATCACTTACATGGTTACTATCAGAACCTAACAAGACAGGTAAAAACAGAAATTAGGAAAGCAAAGAGAAATTATGAAATCAAGGTAGCAAACGAATCGAAAAATAACCCCAAAGCTTTTTATCAACTGTATAAATCAAAGGTTAGAGATACAATAGGTCCCCTTAAAACTAAGACAGGAGAAATGACTGATGATGAGTTAGAAATGTGTAGTACGTTAAATAGTCATTTTCGCTCCGTATTCACAAATGAAAACCTAGCACAGTTTCCAGAAGTTCATAAGGTATATAACGACAGTATAGAAAATATATTGATGAATATCAATATTACTAGTAACGATGTGCTTAAAGTAATTAACAAACTGTAGCCTCATAAATCGCCTGGTCCAGACGAGGTATATGCTAGAATATTAAAAGAATGTAGAGATGAGTTGAGTAATCCATTAGCAGTTTTATTTAATAAGTCATTAGAATCGGGCCTAGTGCCAGAAGCTTGGAAACTTGCAAATGTAGTTCGATTTTCAAAAAGAATTGATAAATCAATAGCATCAAATTACCGTCCCATTAGTCTCCGTCAATCATGAGCAAGTTGCTAAGTCAATTATTGCTACAAAAATCAGAAGCCACCTTGAAACATTCAACTTAATTCATTCTTCTCAGCGCGGGTTCACCCAGGGACGTTCTTGTCTCACAAATTTGCTTAGCTTTTTCTCAGAAGTATATGAAGCGGTAGATAATGATAAGTCATATGATATAATTTATTTAGATTTCAGTAAAGCATTCGATAGAGTCCCTCATGAGAGATTGATAAGGAAGGTAGAAGCACATGGAATAGATGGATCAGTATTAAAATGGATTAGGTCATGGTTAACTGGTAGGAAACAAAGAGTCAGCATAAATGGATTAAAGTCAGACTGAGGTGCGGTAAAAGCGGGAGTTCCCCAGGGATCTGTAATGGAAGCCCTCTCTGCTGTTTGTTATATTCATTAATGATCTTGATTTAGGCATAACCTAGTAGGATTATTAAATTGCAGATGATGCAAAATGGGAAGTGATAGAAATTCAGACAGTGACTGGGTACCTTCAAGAGATCTGGAATACCTTACATGAGTGGTCAGTAGACTGGCAAATGAATTTTAATACTGATAAATGCAAGGTACTACAGATAGGGAAGACGAATACAAACGTTAAGTATAAACTAGGTAACACGGAAATAGAAAACTCAGTTTGTGAAAAAAATCAAGGTGTATTTGTTAGCAACGACTTGAAACCTAGAAAACAATGTATTAGCGTTCGCAACAAGGCAAACAAGATTCTTGGGTTCATATCTAGGTCTGTGAGTAACAGAACTGCTGACGTTATCTTGAAACTTTACCTAGCATTAGTGAGGCCACACATGGATTATGCGGTTCAGTTCTGGTGTCCTTATTATAAAATGGACATAGATTCTTTGGAGAGAGTACAAAGAAGAATGACAAAAATGATCCATAATATTAGAAACCTTCCATATGAAGAAAGACTGAAAAGCTTAGGGTTACATTCATTAGAGAGGCGTAGAGTTAGGGGAGATATGATAGAGGTGTGTACAAGTGGGTAAATTAGGATTAACAAGGGGTAAAATGGAAGATGTTCTGAAGCTCAGTAATAACGAAATAACTAGAACAAATGGCTTTAAATTAGATAAATTCCTATTCAGAAAGGATATAGGCAAGCACTGGTTTGGTAATAGAGTTGTGGATATGTGGAATAGGCTACCGAGTGCTATAGTAGGATCGGGGACGCTAGGGAGCTTCAAGACGAAGTTGGATAGGTACATGGAAGTGCTGGGATGGGTGTGAAAGGGATCTGCCCTGTATGGGCCAGTCGGCCTCCTGCAGTATCCCACTTTCTTATGTTCTTATGTTCTAAAACAATAAACTTATTTTCATAGCTAGTTAAACAGGGGTCACATGAATCGCAAAACATTTTGTGAAACTGATAAACCTTAGGGGTACTTATATATATATATATATATATATATATATATATATATATATATATATATATATATATATATATATATATATATATATATATATATATATATATATATATATATATATATATATATATATATTACTAAACGGAGAAACCATTATTAATAAGAGGGTCCTCATATTATTACCAAATTGATCGTTTTATAAATACAGTACTGTATATATATATGCTGATAACCACAAGGAAAGAAGAAAACACGAAGTTCCCAAGCGCTTTCGTGTAATTCACATCTTCAGGGGTGAGTACAGACTAGAGAGAGAAATACAAATCAAGGTGTATATATACAGAGGAGGGTGAGACCAGGTCCACAATGGTCAGGTATTAGGTAATGACCCTACTAATCTTTAAATAGCACACAACGGTTGGTGGTCAGGTCAGATGGTCAGGTGACCCGGCCTTCTCACCTGGTCACAAATCTTCTTAATTACAAAATTGTCCAGCTTGTACATGCCGTTACTCAAATTCATGTTGAATGCTTCGGTATGTTTAATAAGACTAGATTCTATGATGTTCCTACTATCAATTGAATTACAAGGTAATATTGAGGAGGCATTATCCCAGTCAATGCAATGCTTGTTATCTCTCAAATGAACAAACAGAGCATTGGATTCCTGGCCTGTCCTAACACAGTATTTGTGTTGTTTAATTCTAGTTGCAAGATCTTTACCTGTGTGGCCTAAGTAAAACATATTACATTCCTTGCAAGGAACTTTATAAATGCAGCCAATTGTGTTGTTGGGGGAGTTCTTGATTAACATTTGTTTAACAGTGCATGAGTTTTTAAATGCCACAGTGACGTTCCAGGTTTTTAGTTGTGAAGGAATGTGTGAGAAATTTTTGTGAAATGGTAATATTAAGATATTCTTATGGTCATGGGTGGGCTTGGGATCAGTTCTATAAAAAGTTTTCTTAGTAATGTTTAGGCATTTGTCTATGAAAGATCTAGGGTATTTAAGGTTTGAGCCAATATTATATATATATTTGTATTCCTCATCGATGAATTCCATATATGGAATTCTTTGAAAAGAAACTATTAAGTAATATTTTACCACCCTCAGCAGTCTGGTTTAGATATGTTGATGATGTATTATGTCTCTGGCCATGTAATGAGGACCTAAAAGCTTTCCTGCCACAACTTAACAACTTAGCCCCCTCGATCAAATTCACTGTGGAATTAGAGCAAGACTGTAAATTGCCATTCCTAGACTGTCTGATACACAGAATAGGTAACACTTTTAAGTTCAGTATTTATAGAAAACCAACTAATGTGTGTTCATACATTCATTATTATTCTGCCCACCATAATAAAGTCAAACAGTCAGTATTTTCAACAATGTTTTTACGTGCCTTGAGAATTTGCAGTCCGGAATTCATCGATGAGGAATACAAATATATAAGAACATAAGAACATAAGAACATAAGAACATAAGAAAGTGGGATACTGCAGGAGGCCGACTGGCCCATACAGGGCAGATCCCTTTCACACCCATCCCAGCACTTCCATGTACCTATCCAACTTCGTCTTGAAGCTCCCTAGCGTCCCCGATCCTACTATAGCACTCGGTAGCCTATTCCACATATCCACAACTCTATTACCAAACCAGTGCTTGCCTATATCCTTTCTGAATCGGAATTTATCTAATTTAAAGCCATTTGTTCTAGTTATTTCGTTATTACTGACCTTCAGAACATCTTCCATTTTACCCTTGTTAATCCCACTTACCCACTTGTACACCTCTATCATATCTCCCCTAACTCTACGCCTCTCTAATGAATGTAAGCCTAAGCTTTTCAGTCTTTCTTCATATGGAAGGTTTCTAATATTATGGATCATTTTGTCATTCTTCTTTGTACTCTCCAAAAGAATCTATGTCCCATTCTATAATAAGGACACCAGAACTGAACCGCATAATCCATGTGTGGCCTCACTAATGCTAGGTAAAGTTTCAAGATAACGTCAGCAGTTCTGTTACTCACAGTCCTAGATATGAACCCAAGAATCCTGTTTGCCTTGTTGCGAACGCTAATACATTGTTTTCTAGGTTTCAAGTCGTTGCTAACAAATACACCTAGATCTTTTTCACAAACTGAGTTTTCTATTTCCGTGTTACCTAGTTTATACTTAACGTTTGTATTCGTCTTCCCTGTCTGTAGTACCTTGCATTTATCAGTATTAAAATTAATTTGCCAGTCTACTGACCACTCATGTAAGGTATCTAGATCTCTTTGAAGGTGTTCAAAATGGAAAATCAGGACAAATAAGAACAAATTCAAGATAATACCAATAGCCAAGATTAAAACAAGTCCAGTAATAGTCGACCAGGAACTATACCCATACGACACTGAAGGTAGGATGCTTGGATTAAAACTAACAAAAAGAGGATATATAACATACTTAAAGGATAAAGAACGACAGGCAAGTATAAGATTATCAAAAATAAAACGCTTTAAGAACCTTAGCATTAATAACAAAAGAAAGATTTATATTGCCCTTGTCAAATCAATTATGGACTACCCACCCATCCCATTGAACACCCTTAGTAAAATGTGCATTAAAAGGTTACAAACAGTACAAAATATAGCCCTCAGATTTATATATAACATAAAATATACAGACCACATCAATAATAAACAGCTACACAAGAGAGCAAACCTCTTAGCAATCAGTGTAGAAATACACAACAAAGATGCAAATATTTGGAAAAAAGTGACTGAACTTAACACAGAAACATATCAAAACTGGATAAATAATATAGACAACGAAGAATTCCAAGAACACAGTTGGTTTAAATCAGCCAGGAAGAAAGTAATTGAACCATCTCCTGCCCCAATATACATATAAAACATTAATAGAGAGAATAAAAGATGAGAGTGACCTACCAGCTCAAGAACCTGGCAGGCCTCTCCATACAGTGTACCTTTAGACTAACATAACTAATATTTAACATTTAACATTTAACATTTAACATTGAACTAACATCTTAGTTAAAAAAAAAAAAAAAAATGTGACTACCCTCCCAGCTACACAAGGACCTGGGCGGGCTCACTAACTCCATAAAAAAAAAAAAAAAAAAAAAAAAAAAAAAAAAAAAAAAAATATATATATATATATATATATATATATATATATATATATATATATATATATATATATATATATATATATATATATATATATATATATATATATATATATATATATATATATATATATATATATATATATATATATTAATAATACTAATAATAATAATGTGATTACCCTCTCAGTTATATCAGCCAGGAAGAAGTAATTGAACCACCTCCTGCCTCAATATACACATTTCTACATAAAACATTACTAGAGGAATAAAGATGAGAGTGACCAACCAGCTCCACTAAGAACCTGGCAGGCCTCTCCATACAGTGTACCTTTAGACTAACACAACTAACACTTAACTAACACCTCAAAAAAAAAAAAATGTGACTACCCTCCCAGTTACACAAGGACCTGGGCGGGCTCACTAACTCCAACAATAACAAATAATAATAGTAAGCAGCATTATATAAATAAACCAATATTAATACAAAGGTCTGACGACCCAAGGGAGCAGAACAAAGACAAAACACCAATAAGAAAGATGAAGCGATCTGGTTGAGCCCAGATTCTTTCTACTCCTACTGTATTTCAGTTTCACCACTTTTTCTTCAATTCCTAATAATCTTCTTTCACCTCTTAACTAATGACTTCGTATCGTATCACCGTAGGGTCAAAACCTATTTAGGCGCTGCTCCTGCTGAGCAGCTCTCACCCTTGGCCAATGTTCGGCCCATTCCCCAAGTCCCTCTCCCCGACCCATCCTCACCACCGGGATATCAACATAATCAAAAGTGACATTTCGTTTCGGAAAGAAGTGGAACCAGTGTTGAACAGTTAAGAACAGTGTTTAAGCCAGTGAATTCAGTACTAGACAGTACCAGTGAGAGCCGTGACCCGCCAGTGAGATAAGCACAGCTGGGTACTGACCGCCATCTCCTGACAAGGAGGTGCTAATCAGTCCACTCTGAGAACAACAGTGGGTCGGCTTCACACTTGACTTCGAAATAACACAACACCACCCAGTAGGGTGGGGATAGGTCAACAACTGCAAATATGTTGCCTGTATAACAAGTGAACTACCGTGTGTTGAGCACTGTGTCGTGTGTAGGTGTAGGTGCCCGCGAGGCAAGGCCTATACCCTTGTGGTCACGCTCGGCCATGTGGTGAGGGTTTGTTTACACAAACCCCGTCCTCATAGTGTGCCAAGCTGGTTAGTTCTTTTGAAACTAAAATTGACTTTGATACTGTATCTAACCAGAAAAACAGACATGCTATTAAGAACAAGTGTAGTGTAATAAAAGTGTTTATAAACTGAGAAAACTCCTGTTACCTTAGTCCCCCCGACACCACACTCCCTCCGCGGGAGGCCCGCTCATGGCCTCCCCTCACACCGCTAATACGCTGTACAGTAGATGCCAATCTCCTTTGTCCTCTAAGAGGGTTATGCCTCCCAACCACCGCTGACTTCCTAGGAGTGCCAAGCAGTCCTCGGCCCTCTGACGTAGGCATATAAGTCGAGCCCTGTAACTCCACCATGTCTGAGTTGACTGGAGACCCAGCTGTTCGCTTTAACTCTCCTGATGCACTGAGTGAGCCAGGCGACTGTGGTGTTGACCTTGACACCAACGGAGAAG
>NW_024731946.1:0-16445 GCF_018991925.1 Homarus americanus | reverse complement strand
TCCTGTACTACTTCTATAAAATCTTCAGATTCATTATCGCTAAGTTGATTTTTCCAATCTATGCCTGAAAAGTTGAAATCGCCTAGAATACATACATTGTTTCTATCAGATGCCTTCTTTATTTCCTCCCATAGCAATTTACCATCGTTCCTACTCAAATTAGGTAGTCTATATATAACACCAATGACTACGGATTCACTGCCCTCACCAATCTCTACCCAAATACTTTCATTGTCGCTCTTTGTTTTAATGTTTGATTTATTGCAGCCTTTTAATGACACCCTGATATACACTGCTACACCGCCACCTCTCCTTCCTACTCTGTCAAATTTAAATAGGTTATATCCTAGAATATGAAATTCTGCTAAAAAATGCTTGCTGTTTGAATTTATCCATGTTTCCGTTATTGCAATTATATCTATGTTCTCTTTACTAACAATGGCCCTGAGCTGGTCCATTTTGTTACACAGGCTTCTACTATTAGTCTAATAAACACTCAATATATTTCTTCTGTTTCTATCTATTTCATTTTAACCTTTTGATGTTTGTTGTACTGTTGTCTGTTTTTCAACATTATCTATTTCACTGCTTGGGACCTGCTTGTTTTTGACTCCCGTACCACGACCCCTCTCTACTGGCGAACCCCTTGGGTGACAATTTCACGCTCAGGGGATGCAGACAAGCGTCTTTACCCCTCCACGAGACAAATTATTGCTCCGTCGCGCAGAGTGGAAGTGGTGCCATAAAATCATTGTGTCGTAATGAATACCCCAACCATTGTTTGCACAATGTTTTTCCATTCGGCAATTAATAGCAATTGCCCTGGACAGCCATTCACGACCAACCCCTCTTCTAGGCAAGACACCACATACTATCGGGATCCCTCCCCTATCTCTAATCTTCCCCAGCGCCTCCCTATACCTCTTGAAAAGTTCCTCACTCCTAACCTTACCTATGTCGTTTCCTCCCACACTAAGACACACTACTGGATTGGTACCCTCCCCTGACAAAACTCTGTCTAACCTCTCGGCTACATGCCCTATCCCAGCCCCAAGAAAACATACCCTAGTCCTACGTTTCCTATCTCTCGCACAAAAAGCCCGATCCATAAACCTCACCTGGCTGAAGATTGTGAAGTGAGATGCAGTGAAGATTGTGAAGCGAGATGTAGTGAAGATTGTGAAATAAGATTATAAAGTAAACTGTAGTAATTGAGGTTAAACGAACGCGGGTTATTCTGTAGTGTATCCGTGTCTTGTTAACGTGGAACCAACATGGCGGTGGTTCTCAATATAGATACGTTATTTTGCTGGGAATTTCTGTCAAAACAAAATATGAATCAACCATATTTAGCCTAAATTAACCTAACAGCTTTATTATATATTCTAAGTTTTTTAAGTTGGATAGATCAGATCAGGTTAGGTTAAGTCAGGTTGGGTTAGGTTAGGTTAGTTTTGTTAATTTTGCCACTTAGAGGCTAGTTTATTGTGCCCCCCATACTCATCCTGTCAGCTGTAGCACAGAGAGATTACAAAGTGGTGTTAGATGAGGTAGGTGGTTAAGTTAAGTTTCAATAGGTTAGGTTAGATTATGTCAGGTTGGGTTAAGTTAGGTTAGGTAAGTAATAAGTAGATAGGTTATGTTAGGTAGGTGGGAAAGTTAGGTTTGATTAGGTTAGCTTATGTCAGACGGGGAGGTTAGGTTAGATTATGTCAGGTTAGGTTAGATTATGTCAGGTTATGTCAGATTACGTCAGGTTCGGTTAGATTATGTCAGGTTAGGTTAGATTATGTCAGGTTAGGTTAGATTATGTCAGGTTAGGTTAGATTACGTCAGGTTGGGTTAGATTATGTCAGGTTAGGTCAGATTACGTCATGTTAGGTTAGATTATGTCAGGTTAGGTCAGATTACGTCAGGTTAGGTTAGATTATGTCAGGTTAGGTTAGATTATGTCAGGTTAGGTTAGATTATGTCAGGTTAGGTTAGATTATGTCGGGTTAGGTTAGATTATGTCAGGTTAGGTCAGATTACGTCAGGTTAGGTTAGATTATGTCAGGTTAGGTAAGTAGGTAGAGGTGGGTAAAAAAGGTTAGGTTAGGTCGGCAGGTTTTAGTGTAGGAGCTTAAGTAATCCCGTAAAAATTTCATGTTAATTTTTGACACCATACATTATAATAATCCTTATAAACTATGTTAAGGAACTGTGGTGTCATTTTTTCTGAACGGTTTATTATAAGTTTTATGCCTTTAAAGAAGTTTTATTAAAGAGCGGCGTACTGAACCACAGATGTATTACCATTAAGTCCTAATTAACTTAAAACATGACTAATAACCTATGAACATGTAGTATTATATGATTACAATTTAACATAATATATCATGAATGCTGTTATAATATCATAAGTGTGTTACAAACATGGCTGCTCATATATGCCATCCTGTCTCTGGCAAAGAAGAGATTGCAGTAAGTAAAATTATTTGCTAAAGACAAATACTGGAAATTAAACATATACATGTTACCATTATCTGAAAAGCTTAGAACCACCGTTTTATATTTATTAAAAGTTTGTAGTGTTATACATCATGTGTAAACAAGTCACAAGTTATTATTTACGACATTGCTTCAGTCCTCGTCATCAGAGTCTTCTGTGTACAAATAGATCTCTTTCAATTCGTTTAGGCATTTCATCATCTGGGTTTGATAGTTACACATCTCGGTGCATGTCATGTTATTCTTCTGATTCTTCTGTATGAATACGACAATGATCCATATTTCTCCTTAATGCCATCTACACGCAATGTCTCTAGGAATGCCTGGAGCTGGTGGTTGGTCTGATATTACTAGTATGAAACAGTCACTGTCAATCTTCCAGCCATGCTCTAATTGTGAAAGCATTTCACTGTCTGCATCACAAGACCACAGAAGAGCTTGATACCTTCCTCTCAATATATGATACTTTAGAGTTGCTGCAGTCGCTGGTAGTTCTCCAGCTTCTGCCTGCGTTTTCTTGAAGAGATGCCATCTAAGTTATGACAGTTTAGTGAAAGTCATTCGTGGACAGTAGAGCTTAAATACAAATTCCTTTAGACCAATAAACATGTCTGCTGGAGGGCATTTGGTCTACTCAGCATCTTGAATGCATCTAGGACTTTTGTGCTAGATTTCATCAAAGTGCTCCAACATGCTTTCTTTCCTTTGCCAACAAATTTTCCAATGCAGTCAGATCCTGTGAAGGCATGGAAACCTGTAAGGTTCTCTGCCCAATGTGTCGTCGCTCACCAGTTCCTGTTTTCATACTTGTATTTTCTCCAAGTTGAGGCTGCTTTAATATGCCAAACACATCAGTGTCTGGTGACTTGATATGTACAGTGCTGCCCTTCTGTGATGCATATACTGTATGTCCTGCTTAAGTTCTATAACTTGTGATAGCAATTTGATGGTTGAAGTCTTATTTGCTGCTTTCCACGACAGAAGATTAACCTTGGACATCTTTTCCTAGATGCTCAATGGACCAACAATACGTTTCTTGACAAAATTTTTCATAATTTTGTCTTCCAAACTTCATATGCACAGATTGTCATATTTGCATTTTTCTGGCATTACAGCTCCAGTTACCAAGTTTAAAAGCATACTCATTTTCCTGGGATTGCTGCGTCAACAATAATATTGTGTGAAGTTTCTGCACATCAAAGATATTGACGGCTGACAATAGCTGTAGAGAGCCTATGATGTCTCTGTCTTTTGTAATCTTTTTATGAGTTTGATATTTTATGTAATGAACCTTAATTTGAAAAACCCAAATGGTAGTATATGATCTTTTATCACCTTAGACACTCTGTGCGTCATGCCTCTCAAGTGAGTTTTTTCCTCTCTTACTTCTCTGGACAAATACGACCTTTATCCCATCAGAAAAAATATCACCATATATTTTCTTAATCTACAGGTGCCAAGGTTTAAAATGACGGATGGTGTTAAAAATTAACCTGAAATTTTTACGTGACCATATATTGTCTTGTTGAGTTTCTGAGAGAACTTCACGGCTAAATAGCGCCTCTGTATTGATAGCCGGTACATGTCGTAATATCCACCGCTCATAGTTAAATTTTTATGTCCGTTTATTTTGTCCTAATTTAAGTATCAAAGAGTGTTTTTATTTTTAAGTATCTTAAGTATCTTTTTTCCTCACTCTTAAGTATCTAAGTATGATGTTTTTTTCATTTTTAAGTAACTAACCATATTTATGTTTTCATTATAAAATATGATTGATATAGACAACAGAAGTAAATATCAGCTGGAGGTCGTAAACGAAGCTGATGTGAAGTATTTTGACTCACTGTTCCCACGAACTAATTGCTTCTCTGGTTTATACCGAAGAAATAAAACCGTCAACGAACCATCCGATTCAAATGTGTCTTAGGCGATACAGGGTGTTTAGGCGTCATTCTGATACCAAGAATGACTTTGTGTACTGTGGTGAAGCTGGGGGTAGGATAGGGTTGGGTTGGGTTGGGATGGGTTAGGATTACGCATGTGTCGCATATTCTGTCGCATTTTATAGGTATCTTGCGTCTTTCTCTTTATTCCTTCTTTATCATGAGTATTCGTTTATTAATACAATTCGCCACCTCGCAGGATAGTGGAGGTCTTGATGAGTAACGAGACAATATCTCTTCTTAAGACATACCTTAGCTTGATTACAGGTAACACCAGGTAGAAGTTACGTGACTCTTAAGAGCTTTCCTCGACTTGGCTGATTCAACTGTAAGACTTGCTGTATTTATCCTTATTAAAATCCTCCACCTGTAAGACCCTCCACTTGTAAGACTCTCCACCTGTAAGACCCTCCACTTGTAAGACTCTCCACTTGTAAAACCCTTTATGGATTTGAAATACCTTCTCGTCTTGACTCCACTAGTACTGTACACACCCTCTCTAGCCTTAGTTTACAGTAATGCTGAAGTATATAATGAAGACTCACAGCTCATGGGTTAGAAAAACAAAAGATGCTTGTTTTATTTATTTATTTATTTATTTATTTATAGCTTATTTTAGAATCCCCGAAAGTTAGAACAAAATGGCTGACGGGACTCATTATATGTATGATGTTTAAGGTATGGACCAAGAATAAAAAATAAAATGAAAAATAAAAATAAATAAATCGTAATTAGTATTGTTTTCAGTACTAGTACAATGTTCTCTAGCAGGGTAACGATCATAGCCACGGTTAGAGCCGAACATAAGTGTAGATTGATATAGATGTATTTCACCGGGAGTTTAGTGGGTTGCATACCTATTAAAGGTGTTTTTTCCTTCTACTTAGAAAATTTGGAGGTAAAGCGAGGCTAGGTTTAATTAAAATGGTTTAGTTATAATAGTTATATTACGATAAGGTAAGTTGAATTTAGAACTTTTGATTTGCATATATCGTGTTTTAGAAGGATTTGTTAGCTAATAAGTTTAATTTGGATAAGTTTAGTTTAATTTAGATCATTTGATTTTACAAGGTCGTATTATAATGACTGGGAACCATATAGAAAACTGTTAGAGAAGTAAATATTTCTACGGCAGTGAATGAGTAAGTCAATAAGTGGTGTATAGAGCTGCTGACGCAACTTAAACGGTATATACTGTATATTATATGTTATCAGAGCTTTCCTGTTGTACGTAACCGCCTCCGTCAAAGTGTCTTACTGGCTCATGTGAAGATTAGCCTCTAGTTTATTTAACCTCAAGATTAACTACACTGGCACTGCCTGACCTGACCTGACCTGACCTACCCTACCCTACCCTACCCTACCCTACCCTAACCTAACCTAACCTAACTTAACTTCCCAAGTAGCGTTAGGTTAATCTCATTGCTGAAACAGCTGGGAGGTTAATCTTCAGGTAATCTATCTTAATTAACATTTTGGTCAGGTGATACCTTCCTTACCTTACTGAGAGCAGGAGGAGGAGGATTCTACAACGTCTACAGATCATCGTCAACCGGGCGTAAGATATTGACTCTTTTGTTTATCTTTTCGTGGCTTAAGAACACATCTGGCTTAACGAGCAGATTCGAGTTCGCCTCAATACAATAATATGTAATTGATTATTGTATTCTAATAAAATTTACGGTGCATCTTGTGAACCAGATTTATTGTTTGACCTTAGTGAATGAGAAACTGGTTGAGGTGTATTGTGGTAAACATCCTTAAGAGCAGCTCTGTGTGTTCTTACGACCTCAAAGTAACACAAAAGGTAGCCAATATCTACCCTTGATCAGTCACTTTATGTAGATGTCAATTGTGTCATTTTTCTAGACTTAGTGCCCCCTGGAGGAGAAAGTAAATACAATGTTGATATATTTTGGTCACAACACACATTAGTAGATTATTTTTCCTTTTTAACTAAATAATTAACACTATGAAGCTAACTAATTATATAACTCAAAGATGGTAACCAATATGGCGTCGATATTGTTCACATACTCTATGATAAATAGATATATTGTCTGTTTAATTTTAGGGAAGAATTTAATTTATAAACTTTTGAGAATCTGGATACAGGAGTTTTGTCTTTGTGTGTGTGTCATCAATATTCAATAGTGATGATAAGCGCTATACTTTTCTTGCGATAGCATCTGACATTGCGAACAACTGGACGGCGAAGAACGTTTGTAATGGCTTATTATATAACTTGAAATTCATTTATGTCGTAAATGTTATTAAAAATCAGGGTGTAACTTATAGTTCGCTTGTGGAAGTAATTACCTATATTAGACGATACAACTACTCCAGGGTGTAAGACTGAAGTGAAAGTCTTTGGAGCCTTACCTGAGGTTGAAAGACTCTTATAGTGGAACGTCTTAGGTATTGAAACTTTAATTACAGTAAATAAAATATAATCTACCTAAACATTCCTTCACCTGGCGACAACTAATGATACAGGTGGTGTAATAGCTCTTTAAAATTCCTCCGTTTGATATAATAATGACCACACATGAACTTATAATGTGCAATATCTTGATAACACATTAGCTGCAGCATTACACATAGTCCAGTGTATTTGTAGTGAGGGACATCTACCTAAATGAGTTACAGAATGTGGAGTTGAGGCAAAAAAAAGTTGGGACATGTTTGAGATCATC
The DNA here is from genome assembly GCF_018991925.1 of Homarus americanus. Taxonomy (NCBI): domain Eukaryota; kingdom Metazoa; phylum Arthropoda; class Malacostraca; order Decapoda; family Nephropidae; genus Homarus; species Homarus americanus. Next base: position 9,316 of record NW_024731946.1, on the reverse strand, counting down.
AGTTGAGCCAAACGTTTATACTCAATATTGTTTTAATGGTATTTTAGAGCGACCGAAAAATGTAAACAAAAAGGCCGGCTAGGTGACACATACCTTACAAGAAATAAACATGAGAACGAACACACACACACACACACACACACACACACCAGTTTTACCCACATTATCACCAGACTATCGGCATACCTGGTCGGTGGACACCTGCCTCCTCCTCCTCCTCCTCACCTTGCTAATATGCTAATATGCTAATATGCTCTGGTATGTTCCAGTCTATTTAAGATATGCTCCCATCTATCTTAAAGAGCTTATGCTAGGTTGGTCTGATATGCTCCTCAAAGACTATGCTGATATACTCTTGTCATCTGATATGCCATTATGTTCATATCACTCAAAAGGATATACTAATATGTTCTGATATGTTGGTATGGTTCTGTCTCTCAGAGGTTGTGCTGATGTACTATAAGAGCATATGGGGTATGCTGATATACTTGGTTATGTAGCTAGGCTCATATCTCTCTTACAGGGTATGCTAATATACCCTGATATGCTTGCATCTATCTCTGAGCGTATACTGGTTGACTGTAATGACATAAGAGATATGCTGGTATGCTTCTAAGGGAATATGTTAACATACTCTAATAATAATTTGAAATGAGGTTAGTTATACTTTAGATTCAGGGGACATACTGATATGATATGAATTAACCTAGAAGTATACTGATATGTTCTCAAGGCATTCAGGGGATCTGTTAGTATGCTTCGACATACTTTCGGAACAAGGTAAACTGGACCTTCAGAAGATAGGGTGATATGCTGACATATTCTGATGGATCTAAGAGAGAGTGGAAGACTATGAGAGCTAGTTAATATACTCAGGTATATCCCTTCATGGCACTTGGGATATATGGTAATATACTCCGATGTGTCTCTTTGGATATACTGATATGCCACTAATGGGTCCCCAGAAAGCAGGAGACAAGTTGATCTGCTTCGAGGACACTAATCTGTATAATGATTTTTTTCCTGACTGTTAAGAAGTATACTGGTATATTTCAAATGTTGCTTAGTATTATAGTATACTTTGGGCTGTTCTGAACATATTTCACAGCTGATTTTCAGAAATATATGCTGCTGTCACTGGCTTGTTTATTCCGGAGACATTGATTATACTTTGAGTATGTTGATATGCTTTGTTACCAGTCAAGGAATATGCTGATATGTTCTGACACTTCTCAGTAATTACCCTGATATACTTAGATACCTGACAGTATTTATTGGAGTATAGTGTCCTATACTCTGATGTCGTCTCTAATGCTGCAATATGCTTTGAGTATTATTTACATATTTATACCCTGATTATATACTAACATACTACAGTGTCATTTATAGTGTATGATATTAAACATTCGGGGGTATACTTTGAGGTTATTTAGAGAATATGATGGCAAACGGTGATATACTCTGATGCCATATTTGATATAATTTATATAATATACCGATAGATATAACTAAATATCTGTGAAGTAAATCCTGTACTTTTTGATATACCATTCAGGGTGAAGGTATGCTAATATACCACGATAGCACCCGTCTCTCAGCGCTAATATACCCTGATGGCACACTTAACATCCTGGCGCCGGTCGTGGGGTATACTGATATGCTAAAGTCTTCTTCATCTTCTAATATCTCGACTTCAGCTTCGTAAACTGTGATTACTTAAACGTATTTAGCGCTCGTTTACGTAACTTTTTTGTAGAATAAATGAATGTATATCCGGGGTTCTTCTGTTTCTTTGTCCATCTGATGTTTGCGTCCATGTTGAGGAGAACCACTTAGCAGGGCTCGCATTTTCCCATAATGTGTTACCTCAAGTTCCATAATTTGCACTTAGTGAAGCCACGATATCCCGCGTTATGTTGCCCGTCTTACTTCCTTCTGGGTTGTGTGTCTTAAGTTGGTGAAAAAATTAAATTAAGGCTGAATTATTGTTAAATGTTAAGGTATTATAGTACTTGTCTGTCGTGTTGTTAATATAACATAGTTTCACCAGCAGTATGTACTCAAGAGCTTATTAACATCGTTGACGAGTCAGAGCCGCAACACTGAACCAATCTATATGAACATTAACACAAAAAATAAATTATTACATTACATCGACTATCAAGACATAACTTACAATACAAATTAATAAATAATTGTACCAGGCAGATAAAAATATTAGTTACAAAAAATTATGAAAATAGTCTTAATGTTCACGCCAGAACTTACCCCATAACAAAAGCCATACAACATTTTCCCAGTTAAGACTTCGTTAAATACAATCTCAAACTCCTTCTCAGAAACTGTGTGTTGGTGGTGTGCCACGTGTGGTGTGTGTGTGTGTGTGTGTGTGTGTGACAGCACCTTTGATTTATACAAATATTCACCCACATGAATAACACCAAGTAATTCACCATGTTATTCACGACTCTTAGATCACTTGGCTTGCGTCTCTCAAAAGGTCGAGCCAGGGTCAGCTGATTCAGTAAACACCGCTCACATTAATAGGGACCTGCCACCCTTTGCCATAAACAGATAAATTGTACCGGGAATTTTCCCCCCACACACTCATCATTGTCACTTTATGTAACTTGCTGACAAAACCCATGACCCTTCAGGCCTTTTACGCCCTTAATGCATGAGTCATAAAGGCAAGCATGAACTCCGCATGCTTCCCAGTTGGGCACTGTAAACGCTTCTGCGCTTCACCTTGCACAGGATGTAAGGGGGTGCCCAATAAACTAGCCCCCTCGTGGGCAATCTGTAATCACTACCACTGTCTCGCGGCCCAGAGTAGTAGTTGGACATATCACTAGACAGGGAAATTCACACTTAACACAAGTGTTATCTCAAGGTCATATTCACAACACTTACCTGGACAGAATTCATAATTTATTTTCTCATATTACATCTGTGTGTATACCTGCTACTAGATAAACAGAAAATGCCAAGAAGTGTTTACATCAAGCGCTGCCACTTAAGAGTTCCAAGAACTAAATTAAAACAATTAGTGTGTGTGTGTGCATGGTGTGAGTGTGCATGGTGTGTGTGTGTGTGTGTGAGTGTGCATGGTGTGTGTGTGTGCATTGTGTGTGTGTGTGTGTGTGTATATGGTGTGTGTTTGTTTGTTTGTATGGTGTGTGCATGGTGTGTGTGTGTGTGTGTGTGTATGTGTGTATGGTGTGTGTATGTTTATGGTGTGTGTATGTATGGTGTGTGTGTGTGTGTGTGTATGTGTGTGTATGGTTTGTGCATGTACGGTGTGTGTATGGGTGTGTGTGATTGTGCATGGTGAGTGTGTGACTGTGTATGGGGTGAGTGTGTGTGTGTGTGTGTGTTTCCATTGCCATGAGGATATCATACAATTCTTAAAGCACTGGTCACATGGGCGCATTTTTTGTTAGCAATTTCTTGCCGGAAAGTTATTTCGAGCAATTTTCGAGAAATTCGAGCAAGTTTTTGAAGCATTTTTATTGACAATCGTGATAGTCAATTTCTTGACTATTTCGAGCAAGATTATCGGTTCAAAACCGGTTAATACCATATTTAATGACACGAAGCTTATTTATCGAGTATTTACCTTGGCTATATATAACATAGATCAATAACATTATGTATAAAATGCACAAACAGTTTTTTACGACACACTGAGTTTATTATTTGGGTGGTGTTTTGGCGTGTTTGTTTACCAAACACAAGCCCATACAGCCGGTCATTCTCCACACACTAACAACCCTCCCTACTGTAACTACGATAGTTGAACCAGTCTATATTAAACACTCGTTCCTCCTCCTCGCCAGCCACTTACGAGTCCCCAATAGTTTTTCTTCGCTTTCTCTCATTTCTTTTTAATAATAACAATAATACCAAGGATAGCTGCTGCGTCGTCTGCATTGTTGTTGTGATGTTCCGTCTCCCTTCTACTCGCACAGCGGCGTTAACGTTTTTTTCTTGCTGTGGTAACTGAACCAAGAGCCACTCGTGTGACCACATTTGGAAGAAATTACTCGTAATTTCTTGCTCCAAATTAATTGCTCATCAAAGGGATCGTGTGACCGTAACTTAAGTCACCCTTTAAGAAAACCTGTAAATACTGATTCACAAAACTTAAGGATAATTTCTGACTTGGAACCATCGGTGTAATGCAACCATCGGTGTAATGCAGAAAACAGTTATTGTATTCTAAAACCTACCCAAGAAATCTTTTACCCACTTACGATATAATTCTTTTCTATTCCATCAATAGATGTTATTTTACTTTTTATACGTATTTTTATTTTAGTAATTTATAAACTATTTTCTTTATATACTTCATTACCTTTTAGTGTAATGAAGAGAATGAATTACAGAAGGTTTTTATAATTATATTGCGAACAATATTTTTCCTCGCAATAAATAAACAATGACGATGATCTTGTTTACAATATGGAGCTTGATGTCTTACTCCATGTTCGTTTATTACATTTTCTGCCATACCCGACTGTTCTTTTCTTTCTTGTGGTGAAGGTTTTTGACAATTGATATATATATAAAGTTGAGTTAAGAATAATGGCTCTGATATTATAGCCATTAGGTCCTGAATAATAAGTGGTGTCTAAGTGAACAAATGTATGATGTCTTCAATTACCAGCGTAGTGTGGGGTAACAGTGGGGGTAGAAGCGAAGGGTTATGAGTGAAGGGTGGGAGTAAGGCGTGGGAGTAAGGGGTGGGGAATCGGGGTTGAGATGGGGAGTTGGGGTAGAGAGTTAGAGATTAAGGCGTGGGAGTAAGAGTTGGGGAGTGAGGAGTTGGGGTGAGGTGGGGTGTGGGTTGGGATGGGGTTGGGATGGGGATGGGAGTGTGGGTGGATGGGGTGGGGTAGGGGAGTTGGGAGTGGGGGCGGGAGTAGGGCTGGGATGGGGCGTGGAGTGGGGTGGGGATTAGGGGTGGGATTTAAGGAGTTGGGAGTGGGGTGGGAGTGGGGAGTTGGGAGTAAAGGAGTTGGCAGTGGGGGTGGCAGTGGGGTGGGAGTGGGGGGTTGGGCAGGGGGTCTGGGAGTGGAGGGGGTGGAGCAGGGGTTGGGGAGTGGGGGTTGGAGTGGGGTGGTGGGGTAAATTGGTAGGAGTAAGGGGTGAAGTAAGGGGTGAAGTAAGGGTGGAGTGAGGGCAGAAGTAGGGGTAGAAGGAAGGTGGGGAGTAAGGGGTGGGAGTAAGGGGTGGGAGTAAGGCGTGGGAGTAAGGCGTGGGAGTAGGGCGTGGGAGTAAGGGGTGGGAGTAAGGGGTGGGAGTAAGGGGTGGGAGTAAGGGGTGGGAGTAAGGCGTGGGAGTAAGGCGTGGGAGTAAGGGGTGGGAGTAAGGGTGGGAGTAAGGGGTGGGAGTAAGGGGTGGGGTAAATTGGGAGTAAGGGGTGGGAGTGGGGGTAGGAGTAAGGGAATGAGGGGTGGGGAGTAAGGGGTGGGAGTAAGTGGTGGGGAGTAGGGGGTGGGAGTGAGGCATGGGGTAAGGGCGTGGGATGCTTTGGGTTGAGGTGTGGTGGGGGGTGGGGAGTGAGGGGTGGGAGTGGGGGGTGGGAGTGGGGTGGGGTGGGGTGGGAGTGGGGAGTGGGAGTAAAGGCGTGGGAGTGGGGTGGGAGTGGGGGTGGGAGTGGGGTGCAGTGGGGGTGGGGAGTGGGGATTGGGGCAAGGGGTGGGAGTGGGGGGTGGGGGTTAAGGCGTGGAAGTGGGGTGGGGGACCCAAGGGGTGGGATTAAGGGGTCGGAGTAAGGGGTAGGAGTAAGGGGTGGGAGTAAGGGGTGGCAGTAAGGGGTGGCAGTAAGGGGTAGGAGTAAGGGGTGGGAGCAAGGGGTACGAGTAAGAGGGTGGAAGCAAGGGGTGGAAGCAAGGGGTGGGAGTAAGGGTTATGAGTAAGTGGTAGGAGTAAGTGGTAGGAGTAAGGGGTAGAAGTAAGGGGTAGAAGTAAGGGGTAGGAGTAAGGGGTAGAAGTAAGGGGTAGAAGGAAGGGGTGGGAGCAAGGGGTGGGAATAAGGGGTGGGAATAAGGGGTGGGATTAAGGGGTGGGAGTAAGGGGTAGGTGTAAGGGGTAGGAGTGACGAGTAAGAATGTGGGACAAGAGGGAGGGGTAGCAGTGGGGGGTAGGGTTAGGTTACAAACTTCTATTTACTTCATCATCTGTATCCTGCTGGTGATGTTCTCTCTTTAAACAATTTGTAAAATAAATAAATAAATGGTCAGGTGTAAATGGTAAGGATTTAACAGAGTAATACTGAGGTATTACAAGAAAGAACTAAAAACTGTCCACTGTGTGTATCAACATTTTATAAAAGTATTTGTGAAGCTGTAAAATACTTAGATATAAACTTTTAATTCAACTCTGTAATAAAAATAATTGCAATAATGAATCTAAACAAGAAATGAACTGGGTGAAAAAAATCTACAAAATACTAAAAATATAAAAAAGAAGAATTACAGTAAAACCTGAATCATTGTAATAAACATTATTAAACTTTTCGTTGTTATGACCTAAACAAACAAGGAAGACTCGTCTAGATTTTCGCTCTGTGAATTAACTCCTTGGATCGCTTTTGGGCAAGAGGGGAGTTACTCCGACTTATTCCGTGAAAATATTCCCAACTGTCCATAGAATCCGTTACAGTTTCCTTTATAGTAAGTGACTCACAAATGATTAATATTCCCATTCACCAATACTTTATTATATCAGAGAACAGTGCAGAGATAAGCTGGCCAATGAGCGATGGTCAAAGATAATACAGATTTAATACTGGATTGATAAGTACAGCTATAGTGATTTGTTTCATGTTGCAGTAATAATAAACTTTATCAAATGTTATAACTACCAAAGTGTTATTTTCGTGATCGATACCCTGCTGCCAGGATTATAACATCGTTTAAAAGTTCAGTAAAAATATCATGCAGATTAAAACCTAACCTAGTGTATCGTAACCTAACTTAGCCCTTCCTAAGCTAACTTAGACTATCCTAAACTAGCCTAACCTATCCTAATCACACCAAACCTAACCTATCCTAAATTTATATATCATCAACAGATTTATAGATATGTTGGAGAAATAATTATCAAAAGTTTGTTGTCTCTGCAAATGTATTTAAAAAAAAAAATGAAATTAAAACTTTCTAGAGAACTCAATTGTGTCATGAGCGTTGCGGCTTGGTTAGGTTAGGTAACATTAGGTTAGGTTAGATAAGGTAAGGTAAGATTAAGTAAGGTGAGGTAGTGTTAGGGTTAAATACATTTTACTAATTTTGCATCAAAATAATCACGACTGAAGGTATCGGATAAAAAACCTCTGAATATAATTCTTTTTCTGAGAAAAAAATTTCTTTACCACTTATTTTTTGCCCCACTTTTTTATTAAGTTTGATGAACTTAGATTAGGTTAGGTATTATTTAACTCTGAGTCATGGGTACTTATTGGATACTTGGCAGAATAGCTTGTTATAACTTGGTCCTAACAAAGGCGGAGTCTAAGCAAAAATGTTCACTTGACCTCATATTTGGATTTCATTACTGAAGGATATTTACAGCTATACCACATTAATAAGGTCTATCTGCAAGTTTATTCAGTCATAAAAAAAAATATACCCTAAATGTGGACAATAAAAATCTTCTATTTTGGTAGAAATTACTTGAAAAGTTGTAAGAAGACAAAAGCTGCATCTCTTCCATAAAGCGAGAAATAGAACAGCCAAGCCTCTTCTTGTCGTAAAAAAAAACTAATATTGTATTTTAGTATGTTGATGTACAAAACATTTTCTTCATTATTCTATGATAAAACAAGTCTAACAAGCATTATTAAAACATATATTATTAATTTTTTTTCATGCAATCCGGAAATAGCGACTACTATATCCAGGTTGATCATGTTGAGGTCCTGTAAGTTACAGGCTAGATTACGAGCTCACTTACGGAGTTCGATGCCAAATATTTGTTTTGAGAATCCCGATCGGAGACTGTAAGTCCAGTTACTTGGTAAACAAGTAGATACAGTGAAATAAACTGCTGTACCTAAATATTATGTAACTCAAAATATATTCCCAAAACAACACGTTTACAGATGAAAATAAAAAAAAGCATAAATAATACAAACAAAATCAATTAATATGTTTTTTATTACAGTATTTTTAAATATCAGAAGCGTAGGTTCAGCACTTCTTTTGTGTCTTTTTCCCGGTGAAGATGTAGTCTCCCCATGGCAGGTACTGGTCCTTTTGTACACGGCAGAAAGTGGTAGTTTCCTTCTTCTTCTTCTTGTTTTGGGTCTTGTTGTTTTGGGTCTTAGTGTGTTTTGTGGTCTGCAGTTTGTTAGATCAGGGGCCCTTCTCCTTCATCTGGCAAGGCTTCACCTCCACCTTAGTCACCTTCGATACAGTGCGTCGGAACACCATTGTGATGTACTGACACTAACAGCTCTCTCACTGAGGTCAAATCAAAATTTGACCATACAGAAAAAATTACGGTTTAATAAGGTTGGAATTTAAAGAAATTGACAACAAAATAAAGCTCTGTTTATCACTATAGTAAAGAGGGATGGTGTTTGTAAAGATGATGGATGGTGTTATAATATGTAGTGATGATGGATGGTGTTATATGTAGTGATGAAGGATGGCGTTATATTGTTGTAATGATGGATGGTGTTATATGCAGTGATGATAAGAGGGTAATATATGTAGTGATGATGGATGGTGTTATATATATATATTGATGATGCATGATGTTATATGTAGTGATGATGGTTGGTGTTATATGTAGTGATGCTGGATGGTGTTATATGTAGTGATGATGGATAGAGTTATATGTAGTGATGATGGATGATGTTATATGTATTGATGATGGGTGGTGTTATATGTAGTGATGTTGGATGGTGTTATATGTAGTGATGATGGATGATATTATATGTAGTGATGATAGGATGGTTCTATATGTAGTGATGATGGATGGTGTTATATGTAGTGATGATGGATGATGTTATATGTAGTGATGATAGGTTGGTTTTATATGTAGTGATGATGGATGGTGTTATATGTAGTGATGATGGATGGAGTTATATGTAGTGATGATGGATGATGTTATATGTAGTGATAATGGTTGGTGTTATATGTAATGATGTCGGATGGTGTTATATGTCGTGATGGATGGTTCTATATGTGGTGATGGTGGATGGTGTTATATGTAGTGATGATGGATCGTGTTATATGTAGTGATGATGGATAGTGTTATATGTAGTGATGATGATGGATGGTGTTATAAGTAGTGATGATGGATG
>NW_024731945.1:0-12702 GCF_018991925.1 Homarus americanus | reverse complement strand
AACACGCGTTATAGCAGAACTCACTGTCTGTCCAACTGCGCCTCACACTTGTTGACAGTGTGACCGTAGTGCTGGCATTTGTAACAGTGTTTGGGTCTACACATGTGGTGTTAGATCTGGTACGCTTTGTTGAGCTTGCTGAAGTGCCTGAACCAGCCTCCTGGCCTGAAGACTCCTTTCTCTTCTGAGCGCGTTGCAGCTTCAAGTTGTCGTATCTAACTCGACAGGATTTATGCCATTTCGCTTGGCATGTGGTCAGCGTATGTTCGATGCCTTCACCTTCATCAAGACCTTCAAAGTTCACACCTACAACTTCTCCCAGTTCATTGAAAGCCAATAAATTGTCAGCAAGTGATTTGTATCCTGCCCCACCATCATGCCTTTTCGATGCAGCCGGGCATATTAGTGGCTCTGATTTCTATCTTGACATATCACACAGAGTTCCCAGTTGACTGATGCTGGGGTTCTTGGGGTGTCTAGACTGCTAACATCAACGAGCTTGAACTCCTTCGACATGACTTGCCGCTAGGTTGACTGGCTTAAAGCACACAGTTGTTCATAAACTCAATACACCTGAAACAATAGAAACGAACTAATTACAATTATTATGTCACAATAGCACATTAAGAACATTAATTATATAGCACATTAAGCACATTAATTATATAGCACAATAGCACATTATTATGTCAATAGCACATTAAGCACAGTAATTATATAGCACATTATTATGTCACTAGCACATTAAGTAAAAAATATATTTTGGGCGGCCGCCAGTTGACGTATTATGGGTTCATCAAATGCCTCTGAACCCCCTTTTCTTTCTTCCTATAGCCTATTATTTCCTTATGCTTCGCAGTATTAGACGGTCTCACAGGACTGAGACAGTAACCTGGTGAAACCTGAATTTTTTTCCTGGATCCCCTCCTGATTTATAGCGGCCACTCAAATCCAGTATCGAGTGGTTCCATATCTGAAAATGTTCATTACTTTTTACTTTTATCCTCTTCGCCACTGATCGGCTTGTTAGCCGCTTGGGCGATCGGTCACGTCTCTTTTCATTTATATTCTTCACCAAAAGATCGGCTCGCTAGCCGCCCGGGCGATCGGTCACGTCTCTGTCACGCACTGTTGGCAAATACTGGGCATGCACCAGCTCCTGAATGTACCTGAACCCGCTCCAGTGTTGGTCAAGTCTTCTCTTGAAAGAGCTCACACTCGGTGCCGTCACAACACTCTGGTAGATTGTTCCAAGAGTTTACAACCCTCACTCCGAAAAAGTTTGCCCTCACGGTTTTCTGGACTTGCGGCTTCTTCAATCTTGAGCTGTGACCCCTAGTGGGGCGAGCGTCCGCCAGCTCCAAGTAAGGACACTCAACTGAGTAGTGCCCCCTGAGATGCTTATACACCTCAACTAGGTCCCCCCTTGCCCATCTGTAGTATAAGCTAAGCAAGTTCAGGTGCTCCAATCTCTCAGGGTAGCTGGGGTGCCGAAGTGCAGGCACCAGTCTGGTAGCCCTCCTTTGAACATTTTCAACCAACTGATAGTCCCTAGCATATCTCGGGGACCAGATTGGGTGGCAGTACTCCAGATGGGGAAGCACTTCACTCCTGAAGATTGTTACGAGGGACGGACTGTCTAGATATCTGAATGACCTTCTTATAAGACCCAATAATTTAGTTGCCTGATTTACCTTCTTCTCACAATGGCCCGAGAACTTCAGCTCATTGTCAACATACACACCTAGGTCCTTATCTCTCACAGTCTCAACTAGTGCATTTTCTTCATCCCGTTGGGACATATGATACGCCTCCTTACCGTTGGTACGCCCCAGGTGCATCCTCTTACACTTCGTGGCATTGAATCTCAGCAGCCATTTCTTCGACCATTCCTGGAGCCCACAGATGTCCTTCTGCAGCTCTTCACAGTCCGCTTGGTTCTTAATTTCCCGAAATAACTTGCCATCATCGGCAAACATTTGTATGGAGGAGTGTACAACGTCAGGCATGTCATTTATGAAACAAACAAACAACAGCGGGCCCAATACACTGCCCTGTGGTACCCCACTTGTTACAGGTACAGATGACGATTTCGTGCCATTAATCACCACACACTGCTTGCGGTCATGAAGAAAGTCTTCTATCCACGCTAGGACATTTCCCCGAATTCCGTACCCTTCCAGTTTGATTTTCAGCCTTTCGTTGGGTACACTGTCGAAAGTCTTGGCAAAATCTAGGTAAATATTGTCGATATTACCACCCCGTTCCAGAAAACCATATATCCAATACCTTGAGCAATTGTGTTACGCAAGAGCGCCCCGGCATAAAACCGTGTTGGCAATCTTTTGCAAGGTTGTTTCGTAGTAGATGTTCCATCGCGGCATCTCTGATAATACTCTCAAGTACTTTACATATTATGCTGGTCAGGCTCACCGGTCTATAGTTGTTCGTGGAGTGACTATCGCCCTTCTTGAAGATAGGACTCACATAAGCCACTTTCCATTCACTGGGGACCATTTGTTCATCCAGGCATTTACAAAACAGGATCTTGAGGGGCTCTGCAAGCTCGTTCCACAGCTCTCTTAGCACTCTAGGATGCACCATGTCAGGTACGGGACTGTTATGGACCTTTAGCCTGGACAGTTTATTTCTAATACCCTCTTCTGTGAACACAATGTGGGTCAGTGCTGTGTCGAACCGTCTGTCCTCAAACGCAGGAAGGTTAGTTGCATCCTCTCTTGTGAACACAGGAAAAGAAGCTGTTAAATGCCTCCGCTTTACCCTGGTCAGAATCTGCGTAACTACCATCTTCAAGCCTCAGGTCTGATACTCCTACTCACGTTTTCAATTTCGACTTTGCATAGCGGTAAAACGCCTTTGGGTTTGACTTGACCTCGCGTGCAACCAGCCTCTGGAACTCCTTTTCAGCCCTCCTACACTCTATCTTTGCTTGGTTTCTGGCTCTTGCATACATCCTCCTGTCTTGCTCATCGTTTGACCCAACCCACGTCTTGAATTTCTGGGTTTTCTTCTTAATTTTGTCGACCGCCGCATGGTTCATGTGTAGTGATCCCCTCGTATTCTTAGAAGCACTGGGTTTGGTCTTGGGTATATATTTATCGATCAAATGGGTCATTTTACTAGTTATGATATTCAGCGTAGTGTCTGCGTTCTTGTACCTTAATAAGTCAGGCCAGTTGATACCCCTCATCTCTTCCCTCATCCCATTGTAATTTCCCTTGTAATATTTGCACCTTGGCCTGGCCTTATCTTAAACTAGGTAACAGTTAAATCTGAATGACAACACTGTATGGTGACTGGTGCCAACTGGGGCAAGGTGTTCCAGTTTGGCCACCATACCCTCCTCGTTTGTTATGATGAGGTCAAGTGGCTTGGGTGTTTGCTCCCCTCTGTAATGTGTCGGGTCTCTCACATGTTGGAACAGAAAATTATCTCTCAGAGTTTCTACAAAAAGAGTAGCAGGGTTATTCAAGTCATTCGGGGTGGACTCGGTTCTCCAGTCGATGTCACCATAGTTAAAATCCCCCATGATAAGGAGTAATATACCATTACTCCATCGCTGTGCCAAATTTGGTGCTTTCATCATTAAATGCACAATTGTTATGAAAATTGTAGCTATACCGCTCTACTATATAGTGTACATTAATTTACCATAACCTATTTTATATACTGTATTGAGATGCATCCCAACATCCGAATTGACTCTTAATGGTGAAATATGAGTACAGTTTTTTATTCGCTTTTAACGCGCTTTCACTTAACGCGTTTTCGCATATACGCGGTGCCTTGCCAAAGCTGAACTTTCACTTAACGCGGGTTTTTTCCACATATACGCGGTGAGTGTCCGGCTCGGATGCTATTTTTTAGATTTTGCCCACGCGCCATGCGCCAACCACCCGCCCGCCTGCCTGCCTGCCTCTCCCTCCTCCTCCCTCCGCTTGGGTAAGCGGTGCGGTAAGGTTGCGCAGTGTGTGTCTTTGTTGCGTTATCACTGACGTCATATGACGTCTCGGACTGTGATTGGCCATGCAGCCCTACCCCCCTCTGCTGCTAGCTGTAATTGGCTTAAAGTATTATGACGTGACTACCCCGGGGAGGGAGGGAGGGAGGAGAGATGACGCTTGACCTAGCCGCGGCAGTTTCATCCCTCAAGGCCACGCCGGGTTAACGCGCATCCATTGTTCCGTAAAATGGCTTCCGCCGGACCACCACCCCCAGAGAGAAACCTTTCCTTACCTGGACCCAGCGGCACTAAACCAAAGAAGACACGACGTTCATTAAGCTACGAGCTGAAGTACCAAATTGTTCAAGATTTGGAGAAAGGAAGACGCCAAGTTGATCTCGCGCGCCAGCATGGCGTCAACGAATCTACGATTCGTACAATAAAGAAGAATGCAGCCAAGATAAAGGAGCACATGAAGATCACAAAGTCTGCAGGTGCTTCAGCTATCAGGTATTGCCAGAACAGGGTGCTGGCAAAAGTGGAAACTTTGCTGGTGAGTTATTTGGTGCGTCAGGCGCGACGCAACATGGCGGTGGACACGCGCTCAGTGCAGGAGTACGCACGTGAGCTATACGCAGCAGTGACACGTAAAATGGGAATTGCAGAGCCCAAACCCTTCAATGCTTCCCATGGTTGGCTGCATAGGTTTAAGAGGAGGAACAAGGTCACCAACATCAGCATTGTCCAGTCTGCGAGCAAGGTAAGGGGCCGGAAGATGCAGAAGGAACGCATCACCGTCCTGTTTACCACCAATGCCTCCGGTACCTGTAAACCAAAGTTATCGGTGATTCACAAAGCCCGCAAGCCGCACGCCTACAAGAATATGGACATGAACAAGCTTAATGTCCACTGGCTAACCGCACGTAAGGCGTGGATGTCCTCTTCTCTGTCCCTCTTCTGGTTTGACAACTGTTTTGTTCCTGACGTGCAGAAATTCTGCGAGCAACAGAATGTTCCTTTCAATATTTTGTTGCGCCTTGACAACGCACCTGGACACTCGCCCCTACTTATGGATCGTCACCCCAACGTATAAGTGGTCTTCCTTCCTCCCAACACTACGTCATTAATCCAGCCCATGGACCAGGAGTTAATCTGCAATGTTAAAGCTGCATACTCGGCAAAGAAATTCAAGCTCCTGAACGACTCTACCAACACCAAGGATGAGTTGCGTAAGCTGGGTGACACCGACAGCGAGAGTAAAAGCGACGAGGACAAGGAACAAGAGGCGGCGACTCAAGAACTTCTCGTCAAACAATTTTGGAAGAAGTTTAACGTCAAACAAGCTGTAGACTTCTTGGTGGAGGCATGGGATCTGCTGACTATTGCTACGATTCGTCACGCATGGAGACATGTGTTGCATGGCATACCAGGTGAGAGGAGTGAACCTGTGACTGGTCAGGTTCAGACTGTTGCAGTAGCAGTGGACCTTGCCAGAGAAGCTGCGCTCAGTATTACAGCTGAAGGCTTCTCCGAGACCACCAACGAAGACATCATGGAGGTGATCAGAGATCCTGAAGTGACTGCCGACGAGATGTTGGAAGAAGAACCCACCAGTGAAGAGGAGGAAGAAGGTGCGTCATTCTCCGAAGAACCTAGTTTATGTCATAGTGATATTAAGTGTCTCATAGAGTTAACAGAAAAAATTAAGTCCATCGTTTCCCGCGACACTGACGATGAACGCCATGACGTCTTCCATACCCGACTGGTGCAGGCTATGGAGCCGTACATCACGGTGTATCATGACAACATCAAAGCCAGCCGTCAGCAAAGCATAACCGAGTTCTTCGCCCGCAACCCACCACAGCCAGCCCAAGCCAGTGATAGTGATAGTGAAGTTGATTTTGAGGGATTTGTCAGGGAAGCCATGACAACTGTAAGTGACAGTGATATTGATTCACCTAGTAATGGTGATTCACCTAGTAATGGTGATTCACCTGAGGGGCAGTAATCTGCCCTCTGCCTCGGAACCAGCCTCCATCCCTGTATGCCGACCCATCTCTTCTACTACCGTGAGTGTTCCTCAAAAATTTTCGTTTTTTAACCTATTCTTTATTTTTCCTATGTTAACCTTTATCTTTCCTAACCTAACCTCTTCTATATTACTTGTTTTTCATGCCACCATAAAGTTAAGATAGAATTTTTACTACAACATAGTTATTTGTCGTCAAAAAGTGGAGTTTGGGGGTCGGGCTGGGTTCTATTGGAATTAATCCCATATGTTCTGTTATTCACTTAACACGGTTTTCACTTAACGCGGGACCCTCTGGGTTCACTGGGACAAGGCTATGGGTAATAATTGTATATACATATATATATATATATATATATATATATATGTATACATACATATATATATACATATATATATATATATATATATATATATATATATATATATATATATATATATATATATATATATATATATACAGTATACATACATATACATATATATATATATATATATATATATATATATATATATATATATATATATATATATATATATATATATATAGGGGTTGCTATATTCGAAATATTCAAAAAAAGAGGACGCTTCCCAAGACACTTCTCACCGCCAGGCACACACAGGCTAATATACAACATATATGGTATAGAAATCTTAAAAAAAAAATACCTTTGCTTAAGGCTGAACATCTTCATTCCCTTAGCTGCAGTCGTCTTCCCCCACTGTGTGTGTGACTTGATGTGCCCATGCATACTTTTCTGTAGATCGGATCTTTTTCAGTATTGGTTGATTGCTCTTTAGAAAGGTATAGAAGTCACTGCAAGGTGTTTCTCGGAAGTTGTACTGTACAGTCAGAATGCCTTTCATTGTTTCAACACTCAATTTGTTCCTTTCCTTTGTCCATTGACTTTGCATCAGTGAAAAAACTCTTTCTACATTTGCATGGAGATGATATAGCAAAGAAGAATTGTGCAATTCTTAGCAATTCTGAGTGGCATTCAATGTTCTTTGAATTTTCAAAGTATCTGGTCCACTTTTTATGTGTTGGCAGATTACTAAATTCTTCATCACTTGTAATTTTCCACAAACTGCTTAAGGTTATTAACTTGGTCAAAACACTTCATCAACTTCTACCCCCTTATCAATCAAATATTTGACAGCTAAGTTGACAACACCGTACAGGCGTACAAGTTACTTACCAGCTGACGAAAACTGAAAGATACGGTTTCCACCTTTCTTCTCTTTCTCTTGTAGCGTACTGTATGTGGCCAGTTGTCAATTCTCTTTAGTTGTCTATTATCTCTTTGTATGGGCACACAAACGTACGTACATGTTGATATCTCCACTCAGGAATGAGGTTGGATAGAAACTCACGATGCGCTTCCTGTATATATATTGTTGTACAGCGCTGTGCTTAGGGGTGACTAGGTGAGGAGCTGAGAGAGATGTTGCTGGTCCAGTAGTTGAGTGTAGGATATCCTCCCTGGGTGGTGGTTGTTGGGGATTACTGGCCTCTTCGCCATTAGGCTATTTCGGCCGAAGCTGATGTCTTCTTTCTTCTTCTAATCTTGGTCTTTCTTGCTACAACTAATCTGATGTTCTTGTTTCTTCTTTTCTTGTTATTCTTGTGTTCTTCTTGTTCTTGGTATTTTGGTTACTTCTTTCTTCTTGTTGTTTTATTTGGGATGAATTATGGTATGCATGAGTGATATGATGGTGAGTTACTGAGAGACCAGATGAAATGGCTTGTCAGGTGACTAGTTTCACTGTGATTTTTTTTTTTTTTTTTTTTTTTTTTTTTTTTTTTTTTTTTTTTTTGTCTTTTGTAGCCCGTGTCTTTTTGTTTGAATATGTGTTGGTGGGTGTCAGTTTTTCTTGGTATATGTGCGTGTTGTATGTAATGGAAAGGTTTGTGATGTGTCTCTCATGTTGTATGTTTTAATTTTTGTTTTATTCATTTTTATTTGCTTTAGGGCATGGTTACATACATATTATAGATATAAAAAGAGTTCATGTGTGTGTCAATCATAACATGCCGATAAGATGGGTCTCCTTGAGGAAGATTATTACAGCGTCACTTATGGTGACATCATCTTGCAATAAATTGGGTACAGTCAGCACGAAGCCTTGCTCGGCAGCTAGGATCACCAGCTGCCGGCGCTCTGGTTCGTACTGGCTGCACTCAGTCAGAATATGTCTGATGGAGAGAATTAGGTTACAAGTGGCACAGATAGGTGGGAAGGACTTGTCAAGATAGGCCCCTAGGTGGGTCAGATAGGTACAGTTCAGCCTTAGTCTGGCGAGAACGACCTCTTCCCTCCTATTCTTTCTATATGCTGAGGGCCAGTTTCCTATATTAGGCTTCGAGGTGTTGTGGAGATTTAACCTAGTCCATTCAAGTTGCCACTTTCCAAATGTATATGTCTTCCCCAAGGAGAGACACGACTGAGTCTCCCAGGGTACATTAGTTGTCTCCCCGAGACCCACAGTCGCTCTTGCTAGTCTGTCTGCCTGTTCATTGCCCCAAATGTTACAATGCCCAGGCACCCACACCAGCACAATATTCTTGGCACACTCATGTAATTTATTAATAATGTTGCCCTGTATCTCATTGCTGGTAGTATCACCACCTTGAATTGCTTTAAGAGCTGACATGGAATCTGAAATGACAGCGACATCATTGACACTGCTTGCTATTGCGATGTCAATGGCTCTACTTATTGCGAACATTTCTGCAGAGAATATGGTTGTATGCCGCGGCAGGCGGGAGCTCCACTCCCCGTCTCTGCTCCAGATACCGGCTCCGACGTTGTCGTCAGTCTTGGACCCGTCGGTGTACACGTGAGTATAGGCGCTGAATCCTTCAAGAAATTGATAGAAAAGTTGCCTCACGAGCTCAGGATGAAAGTCATTCTTCGCTCCCGGAAGCCACGATGTTTCCACATGGAAGTTGGGGTTCTCCCACGGCGGACACAACGGTGGAACGTATCTATCAACGTCTTCGAAATGGATACCAGCACCCTGGCACAAGGTCTGCAGGCGGACAACCGAGGACGGGGACCTACGCAGCTGCAGGAAACGGAATTTAGCAACAGCACACCAACCTGGGTGGCCTGTGCCGCGCTTCCTAGCCGTACTCAACCCGTACCTTAGCGTCAACATGTCCCTCCTGATGTGAAGTGGGGGGACGTGGGCCTCAACCTCTAGTTTACCTACACGTGTACACCTGTAGGCACCCAGACATAGACGAAGGCATCGGTTCTGTATTCTGGTTAGCTTTGCGAGTGTGGTGCTGCATGCCGAAGCATACAACTGGCATCCATAATCAAGTTTTGATCTGATCAGGGTCTTATACACCATTAATAAAGATTTCCTATCGGCTCCCCATGTAGTACCTGATAAAACTTTCAGGATGTTTGTGACTTTAAGACATTTACTTTCAAGTTCGTTAATGTGGTTTTTCCACGTTAATTTCCGGTCAAAATGAACACCAAGAAATTTTACTGAAGTTTGAAATTTAATAGGAGTATCATTTAATTTTAATACTGGATTTCTAATGTCACGTTTCTTAGTGAAGACTACTCCTACTGTCTTCTCAACTGAAAACCTAAATCCCCATTGTATTGCCCACTGTTCCGCGGCTTTTAGGCCGGTTTGCACCCTTTGTGCAGATAGCCTCTCATCTCGAGAGGAGCGCCAGATTGCGCAATCGTCAGCAAACAAGGAGAATTTGAGGTCACTTAATCTGGGGGCTGGTGTTAGGAAATCATTAATCATTATAAGGAATAAAATTGGGCCCAAAACGCTACCTTGTGGAACTCCATTTTCAAAGACAAATGCGTCTGACTTTACGTTACCTTTTAATTTGACGGAAAAAGTCCTGTCTTGCAAAAAATTACTAATAAAAATTGGCAAATTAACTCTCAGACCCAAGGCGTGGAGCTTCATCATGAGGCCAGTCCGCCATGTCATGTCGAAAGCTTTTTCTATGTCTAAGAATACTGCAGTTAATGTTTCTTTACTGCAAAGAGCTTTTGAGATGTCAGTTTCAAGACTTATTAAATGATCTAGTGTGCTTCTACCTTGGCGGAAACCACACTGTCGATTATTCAATAAGTTGTTACTTTCCAAAAAATACATTAGTCTACGCTTTATCATACGTTCCATGACCTTACACAGACAGTTTGTGAGCGAAATCGGACGGAATGAGTTGGTGTTGTTCGGGCATTTGTCCCTCTTCGGGATCGGTACGACATGGGCAAAGTGCCATGAGTTTGGAAACGTTCTGGACGTCCAGATCTCATTGTACACTTCTAGCAATTTGTCCAGGTTTCCCTGGTCAAGGTGCTTAATCATCTCGTAACGTATACCGTCAGGTCCAGGAGTAGAGCCCTTGCCCTTATTAATAGCAAAGGAAAGTTCCTCTGGGGAAAATGCTCGATTGTAGCCCTGTTCGTCCCCGTTCTCGAAGTCGAGATGCAAGAGCTCAGCACGATCACGGAACACGCCGAAGCGTGGATCATGATTGGCGGAGCTACTGGCATCTGCAAACTTCTGGCCTAGGGTGTTGGCAATGGCCTGGGGTTCGTCGAGAATCCGTCCTCCACTACTCACCTGTGGGATAAATCTCCCTCCTCCTTTGGATCTGACCCGGTTTATAGCCGACCATACCTCAGAGGAAGGGGTATCCTTGTTAATAGTGGAGACGAACGCCCGCCAAGACTCTCTCTTACACTCCCTGAGAACCCTCCTAGCCTTGGCTCTAGCTTTTTTATATTCGATTAAGTTAACAAGTGATGGAATTCTATTGAATAAACGACATAGCCTATTTCGCTCACAGACCACTCGTCGGCAGTCTGGTGTCCACCATGGAACTCCAGGCCTGTGGGTTTTTGCAGAAGTCTTAGGAATTGTTAAATCTGCTGCGTGTATTATAGCTTGTTGTATGTGTGTAATTTTGGTGTTGATGTCTTGTCCAATGGTGTCTATACGAACGGCTCCTGAGTAGGCCTTCCAGTCTGCCTTCCTAAGGTTGTAGCGCACCTCGGGAGTAGCCGTTGGGGCGCCACACTCATAAGAAATGCAGATCGGAAAATGGTCGCTACCCAGAGAGTCGTCGTATGTAGAAAATTTACAATCTAATAGCAAGGCAGCATCAACTATAGAAAGATCTATAGCTGACGCTGTGCCAAGTCGTTCATCCACTCGAGTCGCACTACCGTCATTCAGAAGAGACAAGTTGGAGTTGAGGATAGCTGCAGCCACCTGCTCTCCCCTCCCGTCACTCCGGACACTGCCCCACCGCAAATGGCGAGCATTGAGGTCGCCGAGGATCATTTTCTTTCCTGGCAGTTGGTTAAATAGCTCCTCAAGCTCACCACCGTCAATGAGCCCGCCCGGAGGACAGTATAGTGAACAGATGGCAACATAGCCAGTCCGAATCTTAACTCTGCACGCCACAGCCTGCAGGTTCACGTTCAGATTGACTCTTTGTTGGGCGAATGAACTCCGAATGTATAGGGCTACCCCCCTTAGGTTGTCTCCCCTGTAGGACGTGTAGTTGTCAAATACAGGTGGGTCGTCGTGACCCGCAAGTAGCGTCTCTTGTAGGCAAAAAACGTCCGGCCGAAATAATGACTTTAGTAAATGAAATTGAGCATCTTTATTCCTAGCACCTCTGCAATTCCACTGGATGATACTGAATTTTAAGTCTGAGAGTTGATATGGTCAGCGTTTTGGGCTTTATTTTTCTTTCCTCTTGTATTTGGGGGGGAAAAAGGGTCCTGGGAAGGATCCCCCGCATCAGGTGAGCAGTCTCCCAGCTCCAAAGAGCCAGTACTCTGCTCGGCAGGGGCTCCCTGCCCCAGGGGTGTTCCGAGAAAGTGAAACATCGGTTGTGGTGATGAGTCTCTTCTCAAGTTTTCTTTTGAAAGCGTTCTCCTCAATACGTTGGGGTATGTAATGTTGAGTGTCTGTTTGGGTTTTGTGGTCAGGGATGACGTGTTTTTGGATTCGGTCTCGTTATTAGTCATAGTTGTCTTTGTATTCTCGTCTTTGGCGTCTGTGGTTGGATAACCGGTGATTGTGGAGTCAGTCTGTGTTGCAATGGTCCTGGTCTCAGTCTGCATTCCAGTGGTGCACATTTTGGGAGGTGAGGTATTTTTGGATACAGCGGATGCAAAGGACATTCCAGGTGTTGGTGTCTGCAAGGACAACTCCACCTTCCTCCTAGCCTCCATGTAGTCCAAATTGTTCTCTGCTCTCACTTTACTGATCTCATACTCCCTCAGGTAGGAAGGGCACTTCCTGTCTGAGGCAGCATGCTGACCGGAGCAGTGGTAGCATATTTCCTCCGTTTGTGTACAGTCATCGTCCCTGTGTCCGGTCTGAGCACATTTGGAGCATACCTGGGTGTTACGGCAGGCCTTACCAGTGTGTCCAAACCTTTGGCAGTTAAGACAACGCATTGGGAATTGAATGTATGTTTTGGTCTGGACCCTCTCATATCCTACCAAGACATGAGTGGGCCTATCAAGTCCGTCAAAAGTGAGTACAGCTGTAGTTGATCGTTTTCGTTCACCGTCTGTGGTCTTCCTATTAAATACGTAAGCATCGACGACTCCTTGATCTTTCATGTAGTACTTAATTTCGTCATTAGTCATCCCCTGAAATTCGTAGCTGTTAACTACAGCCTTACAAGTGTTGAGAA
>NW_024731944.1:0-19378 GCF_018991925.1 Homarus americanus | reverse complement strand
TACAGTATTGTTTCTCACTTTTGATCTTTTTTTAAATTTTTGTATTTCTTTGTGGTTCTTTATTATTATTATTATTATTATTATTATTATTATTATTATTATTATTATTATTATTATTATTATTATTCATCATCATCATCATCATCATCATCATCATCATCATCATCATCATCATCATCATCATCATCATCATCATCATCATCATCATTATTATTATTATTATTATTATTATTATTATTATTATTATTATTATTATTATTATTATTATTATTATTATTACATTTTCGCCCCCCAGGCCTGATGTGGGTCAGTGACCTGTGCCTGCGGGTTAATCCTCGTAAAAAAAGAATGTATAATTTAGTGGATAACAAGCACTAATATTATGGTACTAGACTCACCCTAGCTAGACTCTCCTTCAGTCAGTGGTTATAATGGTGTTTAATGGTGACTGAGGGGCATTGTATGTATGTCAGCTAAGTATTATGTTTATATCAGCTAAGTTTCAAGTTTATATCAGCTAAGTATTACAGTTATATTAGGTAAGTTTCAATTTTATGTCAACTAAGTATCAAGTTTATATCAGCTAAGTTTCAAGTTTATATCAGCTAAGTATTAAGTTGATGTAAGCTAAGTATTCATTTCCTATCAGCTAATTTTAAGATTATGTCAGGTAAGTTTTAAATTTACATCAGCTATGTACCAAGCTTATATCAGATAAATATTAAGTTTATAGCAGCTAAGCATTAAGTTTAATTCGAGTAATTATTCTTCACAGTTTTGAATTTGTAGTGTACTTAAGTTACTAGACCTTAAACTCAAGCGTCAGTAAAGTAACAATGTTAGCCTCGTATCTCTGTGTTCCTTGACCCTGAGCCTTGTTCCATGGTGGGTACTGGGTGAGTTAAATCTGAAAAAAAATTCTTAAAGAAGTAGTTTTTGTTTTTTTTGTTTTTAGTGAGTGTCTGTCTTTATTAAAGTGTTCTTATTGGAAGGTGATATTAAAGAACATATATTAGGTAACCTAATGTATGAAAACTGTATACGCTATATTTCATTCTTATAGTACCGGGTATATCATATATTTTACTTTATTATTTATTTACAATCTGCAATATTCATAAATGTAGAAAATAACGTCTAAGTTCAAGGAAAAATAAAGTTAACATTTCTGTTTTCTGTTTATGTTAATTTTAATTATAACAAAATAAATATTATCTCGTATGGTAACAACCTAATATTACAGCAATATTTATTGATCTATTTATATTATATTCTCCATAAGTTTGTACCCGTCTTGCTGATGAGCTGAACTGTTATTAATAAGACAAGTGAAGAATGCACTTATCGAAGATGATACTAAATTACTTAAGTCATAATAAGTCTTACCATACGGATGTTGGGAGGATCAAGTTCAGTTGTTGACTGTATGAAGAGAGAACTAGAACTAGAAAAATGCTAGTGACAGGGGGGAAGGAGGTTCAGAGGAAGAATAAAGGGAGGATGGAAGTGAATTTTAGAAGGAGAGAACAGGTGCAGTGGCTAAACACCTCTTGCGTGAGGGGGTAGGCAAAATGCCCTGAGGGTGCACCAATCACAATCAGGACGAGGCAGAGGGAGGGCGGGAGCAGGTCCGGGCAAGCAAAGGGCCAACGCGGGTGCTCTGGTTGTCGTCTAGCTTAGGCAGTGTTGGCAAAGCGGAGGAAGAACCGCCCCGCCACGGCGGCGGTGCAAGCCGAGAAGCGCAGGTGGACGGACGCACAGGCCACACACGAACAAATTAACAGAGAAGGTGAAAACATGGAAATTTTGCTAGTCGTAGGGTTGTTTGGAGAAAGAAGAAGGTAAAGTCTTTGAGCTATGTCAAAGAGGAACAGAGCGAGTTGGGGGAAGGGTTTTGAATCTTTGAGCTTGAAATGTCAAAGTATTCATAGTAAGGAAGGATGAGCGTATCGTAGGAGAGTTTTTAGTAATAGCAGCAGACAGATTTGAGCTTTTTTGTCAAATTATGAACGGAGACGAGAATGAGATATAGGCTGAATGGTTTCAGTCTTGAGTTAGGTCGATATTATTGAGAATTGGATGTCACAGACGTTGGGTATGTTTTGATTTGTTTCTGAGAGTTGTGGGTCTTTCAGCTATGTCAGAGAGAAATGGAGAGAGTTGGAGGAAGAGTTTTGAATCTTTGAGCTTGAAATGTCAAAGTATTCGTAGTAAGGAAGGATGAGTGTATCGTAGGAGAGTTATTTAGTAATAGCAGGGGACAGATTTGAGCTTTGTCAAATTGTGAACGGAGATGAGAGTGAGATATAGGTTGTTTGGTTTCAGTCTTGAGTTAGATCGATAATGTTGACAGTGGCTGGTATAGAGGTTGGGTATGTTTGATTTGGTTTTGGAGAGTTGTGGTGTTATGAGAGGCTTTGTCTGGCGGGGGTGAATTAGAATTGCTTAGGGGGGGTTGTTGTGTGAGTGTGTATGCGTTTGCGTGGAAATGTAGTAAGGGGAGAGGGGGAGGGTTAGGATAATTGTTATAAGGTCAGGTATGGTTCGGTTGTCGGGAGGAGGGGGGAGGAGAGGAGAGGAGAGGGGAGGCGAGGAGAGGAGAGGGGGGCTTTGGAGGTTGTTGGGTTAATTTATAGTATGGAAGGATTCCTTAGGTGTGATATGATTTGTGTTGCTAATGAATAGTGTATTGAGTCATAAGTTTTTTTTTATATTTATTTATTTGTTTTTTTTTATTTATTTTTTTTTTAGGAGGGTCGAAGGGGCTTGTTAGAAAGGTCGGGTATATTAAGTTTTTCTTTGGGGGGATTGAGGGTGTTGATTAGTGATTGGATAGTGAGTTAGCTTTTTTTATTTTTTTATTTTTTATTTTTTTTTAGGAGGGATTGTGAGTAAGATTGGGTGGGTTAAGTTTTTCTTTTGGGAGGATTGAAGGTGCTAGACAAGTGATTGATGAGAAAGCTACTTTTTTTTTTTTTTTTTTTTTTTTTTTTAGAGGATTGTGAGCAAGCATTGTGGTTAAGTTTTCTTTTGGAGTGATTACAGGCTTTTGTTGGTGCTGGCAGAGTTGGGTTAATTATTGCATTCTTTCTTTCCTTTGGCTAGTAAAGGACTTCTGCAATTGCGTGGAAGGCTCTTGCAGGTATTGTGAGTTGGGTTAATTATTGCATTCATTCTTTCCTTTGGCTAGTAAAGGACTTCTGCAATTGCGTGGTAGGCTCTTGCAGGTATTGTGAGTTCTGGTCCCATTATTGAGGGAGAGGGTTTGTGTACAGGAACAATGCACCCCTCCTCGACCTTATTGGCTAAGGGAGGCGTTCATATCATCCGTTGATGGTACCGTTTTTAGGTACACCTCTCCGACCTTATTGGCTAAGGGAGGTGCCCATAAAACAGTGTTGGTAACATTCTAGAGGGAGAGGGATTGCTGCAGGTACTGCGCAACTCTCCTCGACCTTATTGGCTAAGGGAAACATACATGTCATCCGAGTTAGTATGGGATGGGTAAGTTAGGTATTTGTTTTGGGAGGAGTGATAGGGTGTGGTTAGTTAATGGTAGAATGGTTAATTTTTATTTTGTGTGGGATTGCTAGTAATGGCTGGGTGTGTTAGGTTTTTATTTTGGGAGGAGTGATAGGGTGTGGTTAGTTAGTGGTAGAATGGTTATTTTTTATTTTGTGTGGGATTGCTAGTAACGGCTGGGTATGTTAGGTTTTTATTTTGGGGGGAATGTTAGGGTCTTTTCTTTTTTTTGTTTTTTTTTTTTGGGGGGGGAGGTTAGTAAGACTGAGTGGGTTGAAGGTTTTTTTTTTTTTTTTTTTTGTCGGAGTGGTCTCTGATTTGAGCCAAGTGGCGGGGTCGGAGGAGGGGGGGGAGGAGGAATCGTTGGGTGAGGGTTAAGGAGAGGTTAGGTTTAATTTGAGGGGGAAATTTTTTTGGGTGTGGTTATAGGGAAGTTATTAATACAAGGGAGGTGGGAGGGGAGTGTTTGGTCTGTTTAGTATGGAGGGATTTCTGTCTCTGAATCTGCGTGGGAGTATGATGTTGTCGAAATAATCCTCCCATTGAGGGTAAGTAGTGAGGAGTGATTCTATTTGTTTGTCACCTAGTTGTCTCCAGTAGATGTTAAGTGGGGGGAGGGAGCTGAGTTCATGTAGATGACTATTTGGGGTGAAGGATGACCAGTGTGTGTTATGGATGAATCTTAGTGCTTTGTTTTGTATGACTTGAAGTTTCTTGGCGCTGGATGGTGGTGCTAGCTGGAGTGTGTTAGGTGCATAAGTCAATAGTGGGCGTATGAGGGCTTTGAATAGGTGTGTTTTGGTTTTGATTGATGCGGTTCTGAATCTGTATATATTCCCGAGTGTTTTGTTTGCGATCAAAGCCTTCATATTGGTGTGTAGTGTCATGGTGAGGGTGTCGTTGAATGTGACTCCTAGGATTGTGTTTGTTCGTTTGATAGTTATAGGTGAAGGGTAGGCGATGTAGGGGTTTAGGTAAATGTGACGTGGTTGTCGTCTTTTGGTGCCGAAGTAGGTGATTTGTGCTTTGTTAACATAAGAACATAAGAATGGAGGAAACTGCAGCGGGCCTATTGGCCCATACTGGGCAGTCCCGTTTACACCCAACCCCTATTGCTCATATGAGCATCCAACCTATGTTTGAAGCAATTCAGCGTATTCGAGTTAATGATGATATTTGGTAACTTGTTCCATTCATCCACTACTCTGTTTCCAAACCAGTGTTTACCTATTTACCAAATTCAAATTTGTCTAATTTAAAACCATTGTTACGAGTTCGCTCCGGTTGACAATTTGAGCAATTTTGTAATGTCCCTTTGTTTAGGCCCGTTTCCCACTGCACACTTTATCAGGTTGCTCTCGCCTCTATTGCCCTCGAGGAGTGCAAATTAAGATGCTTTAACCTGTCTCTATACTCAAGGTTCCTAATGCCCGGGATTAGTCTTGTCATTCTCCTCTGAATTCTTTCCAAGGATTCTATATCCATTCTGTAATACGGTGACCAGAACTGAACTGCATAATCCAGGTGTGGTCTCACAAGAGCAAGATACAGTTTTAGGATGACCTCGCTAGTCTTGTAACCAACACTCCTTTGTATGAAAACGCTACTCTTTTATTAGCCTTGTTGGCCGAGCAAAACACACATTTACTTGGCTTAAGGTTCCTACTTATCATTACTCCTAAATCGCAATGGATTTCTATGGCATCGTTGTTCATCTGGTATCTGGTTTCTGTTTACATCTCCTATACCGAGTACCTCTTTACATTTGTCGACATTGAATTTCATCTTTATTATTTTTTTTTTTAGCCATCGAAAGTCTATTGTGTAACTTGTTCGAGTTCCCTGTGTGCTTTGTCTGTTAGGTGATCAAGAGTTCTGTGTCTGACTAGTTGGGTTACATCGTCGGCGTACTGTATTGTCAGAGAGTCGATGTGTAAGGGGTCGGGTAAGTCGTTTGTGTAAAGAATGTATAGTGTTGGGGACAGGAATGATCCTTGTGGGACTCCTGCATGCGGTGTGAAGTGGTCAGAGTAGGCAGGTGTGACTTTTATCCTCATTTTTCTGTCTGTTAGGAAGTTACATAGTAATTGTTGTGATTTTTGAGGGAGGTTAAAATTGGTGCATATCTTGTACTTTAATCCATCGTGCCAAACTGTGTCGAAGGCTTTTTGTACGTCTTTTGTAATGAGTGCTATCTTGTATGCATCTTTGTTCATGTGGAGGTAGTTTGTGATTATATTGAGTGCGTCTTGAGTTGAGTGGTGTGCTCTGAAGCCGAACTGCTTGTAGGACAGTAGTTGTTCATCTTCAAGGTGGTATCTGAGGCGGGTGTTGTATAGTCTTTCAAAAGTTTTGCCTAAGACCTCTAGTATGCTGATCGGTCTGTAGTTTTGAGGATCTGTTGGGTTTTTGTTTGGTTTAGGTATCATGACGGCTGTGGCTGTCTTAAAGAGCTTTGGGAAGTATCCTGTAGCCAGTTGGGTGTTGTAGAGGCATGTAATGGCTGTGATTGTTTCTCGGGGCAGGTGCTTCAGGATTGCTTGACCAATATTGCTGTCACCTGGAGTTTTCTTTTTGGTTTTGTCCAGTGCTTGTGCGACTTCTGTTGGGGTGAAAGGAGCAGTGAGGGTGTGGTCCTGTGTGAGAGTGGAGGTATCTATTGTGTTGTCAGGAGTTGTTCTGTCGTGAAGTGTTTGCATGTGTGTGGTGATGTTGTTTATGTGGTTTAAGATGTACCTTTGTTGTGTGGGGGGGTGTGGGTGGAAAATGTGTTCCCAGTGTTGTTTTAGTGTTTGTGCTACGTCGGCTGGCTCATTGATTTTCCCACCATTTACTAGCAGGTGATCAAAGGGGGGTTTTGCAGTTCCTTTCAGCTTGGCGATCCTTTGCCAAAATTCTCGGGGGTTATGTGTTCTGTGTTCCTGGGCAGCCTCTACGAGTTTTGCCCAGTGAACCTCATGATCTTGAGGGAGGCTATGGATGATGTGTGTTCTTAGTGTGGAGATGTAAATCAAAGAAGTTAAGTTTATTGCCTCGAATGTGTCCAAAAGTATGGTATGTTGAAATTATGATGCATGTTTGCAGGTGATAGTGTTGAAAAGGTGTGTCCAGGTTTCCTCAATCATCCTAGTGGGTTGGTGTTCGAGGTTGAGTGTGTATTGTTGTTCAGAGAGTGTGGTTTGAAGGCATCCCAATCTGCGTGTTGATACTGGTATTGAGGTGAGGTTGTTGGGAGGAGGATGGGATTGTTGGAGAGGTGAAGAGTGATGGGAATGTGGTCTGAGCCTGATAGGGGGCCGGGAGTGATGTAGTGTTGGAATTGGAGGGCAGGGGTGTTGGTGATGACCATGTCTGGAGTGCCTTTTCCGTGATGAGCGTAGAATGTGGGGAAGAAAGGGCCAATGTGGTGAAGGTTTTTGTGAGTGACCAAAGCGTGTAGTTGTTGGCCATGGGGGTCGTTGCGGTTGTGTTGGAATGCGGTGTGGTGTGCATTGAGGTCGGCCATTAGTATTACAGGTAGGTGTGAGTTGTTAAAGATGGAGTTTAGGTCTGTGAATGGGATACGCGAGTTAGGTCTTGAGTATGTTGTGCAGATGATAATCTGTCCGTGTTGAGTGTCGATCTTGGCGGCCATGAAGTGGTTGAAAGCAAAGTTGGTGATGAATTCGTGTTTCATGGAGGATCTGATGAGGATTGCAACGCCCTCGAATAGTTCGTGGGGTGATTGTCTGCTTGTGTAGCCGAAGTGCTTGATTTTGGTGTTTGTGCATGTTGAGTTAAGGAGGAGGATGTCTGGGTTGTGTTCTTGTATGAGGAGAGAGATGGCGTGTCTGTTTGAGTGATATGCTCTACAGTTGTATTGCATAATGGTGATCATGTTGTATAATTTGTTACTTATATGAGATTGAAATTCTGGGGTGCAGGGATGAGGTCTAACTTGTCGAGTGACTGTGAGCGAGGTCTGAGTGTGGTGTATGTAGGTGAGGGATGGGCGGTTACCTGACTGTGTGTGTGGGGGTGTGTGGGGGAGTCGGGAGGATGAGTGGAGTGTGCTAGGTACGTGTCGGGGTTATTTCCTGTTTTCTTTGGGGTAGTGCCGAATAGATTTACTTTAATTATAGATTTAGTTGGATGTGTGTATTTTATAATTCTTTTGCTGTCATGTGTGTAGGAAGAAAGGGGGGAGGTGTTCTTCCTCTTAGGTCTAGTGGTCTTGACCACCAGTTCTGTGGGGGGATGGGCTGCCATTTTATTCTTGGGAGTCTGAGGTGTTAGGGGAAGATTGGGTTTGGTTCGGATTTTTGTGGTCCGGGAGTTCATCGTAGTCGTGTGGGAAAAGTCAGGTGTAGGCAAGGTCAAGGTGGAGGGGCCGGGAGGTTTTGGACTGATTACTCTGGGGGGTGAGGTAATAGTAGATTGGTGAGATAAGTCAGGTGTGGGCATGGCAGAAGTGGAGGGGCGGAGGGAGATTGCAGTGGTTTCTCTGGGGGGAGGGGGTGGCATGCTGGTCCGGTCGGGGATGGGGGCAGTGGGGAAGATGAGGTCGGGACCGGTTCTGAAGGAATCAGGAATGTGTATGGTAGGGAGGCCGTTCTCCCTCAAACCATCAATTGCCAGTTTCAGAAAAAGAGACCTGTTTCCGTTGCTTAGGGTATGTGCCAGAAGTATGATGGTGGTGATTTTTGCATCCATGTCGGAGGAGGGTGGGGGGGCGGTCACGTTGTTGGTCCAGCAAGTGCGGGTGGGGAGGGTCGTGGCAGTAGGGAGTGAGTGGTGTGGAGGTGGTGCTGTGGGGGGTGCTGTAGGAGGTGAAGGTCGGCTGGGAGGGAGTGGTGTTGTGCTATTGTCGAGTGTGATTTTGCACTTGTTGCTGATAGCAGCGTGAGGGCCTTTACAGTTGCAGCATTTATTTACCGTGGCAGTGCAGTTTCGGTATGAGTGGCCTTGATTGGCACACTTTGAGCAAGTTATTGTGTTACTGCAACGGTTGGTGTTGTGCCCGAATTGATAGCAATTGAAACATTGGTGTACCTGTATGTAGTGTTGGAATTCAATGTCTCTTGAGGGGATGATATTGCTGCCGATTTTTATTCCGTATGATTTTAATTTGATGGCGTCTGTTTGAGTAGCTGTAGTGATTTTTAACATGGGGAGAGTTCCCATCCGGGCTGCATATGTCATTTGCGGGGTGTTTTGTGAGTTGAGTTCTGTCAATAGGTTAGGGTTGTCAAGGATATGAGGGATGACTTTTCTACATATGAGGGTGCATTTTGCGCGGTATTCGGGTGAGCTGAGGACCGTTAGGCCATTGTTTTTCAGTTTGTTGTTCATTGCTGGGGAGTGGAATAGGTCGGCATCTTCATCAGTTTGTACAAATATTTTGATAATGTCGTCATTGGTGAAGGAACGGATCTGAAATATACAGGTCAGCTGGAAAATAAGTGAGGCGAGGTCCGTGCACGGTTGGATGGTACGGTCCACTTTAATTTTAATTGAAGGCATGTTAACTGTTTGAATTGGAGATTTATGGAGATCTCCCCTAACAGTCCCTGATTTCCTGCGCCCCTCACGTAGGGGAGACCCTGCACTATCACGGAGGTCCCCAGGCGAATCCGCAGGCTGTGTTGACCCTACACCCTTCACACTAACACGCACTAGCGAGGTGTGGGGACAGAGGGCGTTTCCAGACGAATACTCCCCTGTACGTTAGCTGACAGGGGAATAGGTCCTTTCACGGCACGGAAGATAAAGGTTAGAGTGGTAGAAAAAGGTCTGAAAACTTACTGACGACTCTTTCTTCACACCAAGCCCCTCAGCACCATTCGGGGTTCCTAAGGGAGGTCCGATACTGTAGGAGAGGCTCAATGTGTTGATCGAATCAACAGAATTGTCAGTAGGAGAATTGAGGTTAGGAGCTTGGGTTTTCCAGGGTACGTGGGAAGGTGGGAGAGGTCCAATGACTAGCCAATCAGCTGTGACTGTTCCTTCTCCGACTTCCACTTCGCTCTGTGACTGACTGCTACTGCTCCTGATTGCGACTGCTCCCGACTGCGACTGGCGACTCACTGCGTACAGCCAGAACAGAAGAGAAAAATGCTAGTGACAGGGGGGAAGGAGGTTCAGAGGAAGGATAAAGGGAGGATAGAAGTGAATTTTAGATGGAGAGAACAGGTGCAGTGGCTAAACACCGCTTGCGTGAGGGGGTAGGCAAAATGCCCTGAGGGTGCATCAATCACAGTCAAGACGAGGCAGAGGGAGGGCGGGAGCAGGTCCGGGCAAGCAAAGGGCCAACGCGGGTGCTCTGGTTGTCGTCTTAGCATAGGCAGTGTTGGCAAAACGGAGGAAGAACCGCCCCGCCACGGCGGCGGCGCAAGCCGAGAAGCGCAGGTGGACGGACGCACAGGCCACACACGAACAAATTAACAGAGAAGGTGAAAACATGGAAATTTTGCTAGTTGTAGGGTTGTTTGGAGAAAGATGAAGGTAAAGTCTTTGAGCTATGTCAAAGAGGAACAGAGCGAGTTGGAGGAAGGGTTTTGAATCTTTGAGCTTGAAATGTCAAAGTATTCATAGTAAGGAAGGATGAGAGTATCGTAGGAGAATTTTTAGTAATAGCAGCAGACAGATTTGAGCTTTTTTGTCAAATTATGAACGGAGACGAGAATGAGATATAGGCTGAATGGTTTCAGTCTTGAGTTAGGTCGATTTTATTGAGAATTGGATGTCACAGACGTTGGGTATGTTTTGATTTGGTTCTGAGAGTTGTGGGTCTTTGAGCTATGTCAGAGAGAAATGGAGAGAGTTAGAGGAAGCGTTTTGAATCTTTGAGCTTGAAGTGTCAAAGTATTCGAAGTAAGGAAGGATGAGTGTATCGTAGGAGAGTTATTTAGTAATAGCAGGAGACAGATTTGAGCTTTGTCAAATTGTGAACGGAGATGAGAGTGAGATATAGGTTGTTTGGTTTCAGTCTTGAGTTAGGTCGATTTTGTTGACAGTGGCTGGTATAGAGGTTGGGTATGTTTGATTTGGTTTTGGAGAGTTGTAGTGTTATGAGAGGCTTTGTCTGG
Source organism: Homarus americanus (assembly GCF_018991925.1). NCBI lineage: Eukaryota > Metazoa > Arthropoda > Malacostraca > Decapoda > Nephropidae > Homarus > Homarus americanus. Next base: position 8,789 of record NW_024731944.1, on the reverse strand, counting down.
CGGAGATTGGTTGTGGGAGGGGGGAGTTTGTGTTTGGGGATTGGCGGGGGTGGCGGTTGTATGTTGATTTGAGGTGAATTAGAATTGCTTAAGGGGGGGTTGTTGTGTGAGTGTGTATGTGTTTGCGTGGAAATGTAGTAAGGGGAGAGGGGGAGGGTTAGGATAATTGTTATAAGGTCAGGTATGGTTCGGTTGTCGGGAGGAGGGGGGAGGAGAGGTGAGGAGAGGGGAGGCGAGGAGAGGAGAGGGGGGCTTTGGAGGTTGTTGGGCTAATTTATAGTATGGAAGGATTTCTTAGGGGAGTAATATGATTTGTGTTGCTAATGAATAGTTGTATTGAGTCATAGTTTTTTTCTTTTTTTTTTTTTTTTTTAGGAGGAGGGTCGAAGGGCTTGTTAGAAAGTTCAGATATATTAAGTTTTTTCTTTTGGGAGGATTGAAAGGTGTTGATCAGTGATTGGATAGAGTGAGCTTTTTTTTTTTGGGAGGTTATGAGTAAGGTTGGGTGGGTTAAGTTTTTCTTTTGGGAGGATTATAGGTTTTGTTAGTGGTTGGCAGAGTTGGGTTAATTATTGCATTCTTTCTTTCCTTTGGCTAGTAAAGGACTTCTGCAATTGCGTGGTAGGCTCTTGCAGGTATTGTGAGTTGGGTTAATTATTGCATTCATTCTTTCCTTTGGCTAGTAAAGGACTTCTGCAATTGCGTGGTAGGCTCTTGCAGGTATTGTGAGTTCTGGCCCCATTCTTGAGGGAGAGGGTTTGTGTACAGGTACATTGCACCCCTCCCCGACCTTATTGGCTAAGGGAGACGTTCAATGTCGTCTGTAATTTGGTACCATTTTTATTAGGTACACCTCTCCGACCTTATTGGCTAAGGGAGGTGCCCATAAAACAGTGTAGGTAACATTCTTGAGGGAGAGGGCTTGCGTACAGGCACTGTGGAACTCTCACCGACCTTATTGGCTAAGGGAAACGTACATGTCATCTGAGTTAGTATGGGATGGGTAAGTTAGGTATTTGTTTTGGGAGGAGTGATAGGGTGTGGTTAGTTAATGGTAGAATGGTTATTTTTTATTTTGTGTGGGATTGCTAGTAACGGCTGGGTGTGTTAGGTTTTTATTTTGGGAGGAGTGATAGGGTGTGGTTAGTTAATGGTAGAATGGTTATTTTTTATTTTGTGTGGGATTGCTAGTAAGGCTGGGTGTGTTAGGTTTTTATTTTGGGAGGAGTGATAGGGTGTGGTTAGTTAATGGTAGAATGGTTATTTTTTATTTTGTGTGGGATTGCTAGTAAGGCTGGGTGTGTTAGGTTTTTATTTTGGGAGGAGTGATAGGGTGTGGTTAGTTAATGGTAGAATGGTTATTTTTTATTTTGTGTGGGATTGCTAGTAACGGCTGGGTATGTTAGGTTTTTGTTTTGGGAGGAGTGATAGGGTGTGGTTAGTTAATGGTAGAATGGTTATTTTTTATTTTGTGTGGGATTGCTAGTAATGGCTGGGTACGTTAGGTTTTTATTTTGGGGGGATTGTTAGGGTCTTTTCTTTTCTTTTCTTTTTTTTTTGGGGGGGGGAGTGTTAGTGCAGGTTGAGTGGGTTATTTTTTTCTTTTTTTGGGGAGTGTTAGTGCAGGTTGAGTGGTTGTTTTTTTTCTTTTTTTTCTTTTTTTTGTCGGAGTGGTCTCAGTTTGAGTTGGTGGCGTGGTTTTTGGAGTGAGGGGGGGGAGGAGGGAATTGGTCAAGTCAGGTAAGGTTAGGTTAGGTGGGAATCATTGGGTGTGGGGTTGAGAAGAGGTTAGGTTAAGCTTGAGTTAGGTTAGGTTGATTGGGTTAGGTTAGGTGGGAATCGTTGTGTGTGGGCTGAGGAGAGGTTAGGTTATTAGGTTAGGTTGATTTGGTTAGGTTGGGTGGGAATCGTTGGGTGAGGGTTAAGGAGAGGTTAGGTTTAATTTGGGGGGGAAATTTTTTGGGTGTGGTTATAGGGAAGTTATTAATACAAGGGAGGTGGGAGGGGAGTGTTTGGTCTGTTTAGTATGGAGGGATTTCTGTCTCTGAATCTGCGTGGGAGTATGATGTTGTCGAAATAATCCTGCCATTGAGGGTAAGTAGTGAGGAGTGATTCTATTTGTTTGTCACCTAGTTGTCTCCAGTAGATGTTAAGTGGAGGGAGGGAGCTGAGTTCATGTAGATGACTATTTCGGGTGAAGGATGACCAGTGTGTGTTATGGATGAATCTTAGTGCTTTGTTTTGTATGACTTGAAGTTTCTTGGCGCTTGATGGTGGTGCTAGCTGGAGTGTGTTAGGTGCATAAGTCAATAGTGGGCGTATGAGGGCTTTGAATAGGTGTGTTTTGGTTTTGATTGATGCGGTTCTGAATCTGTATATATTCCCGAGTGTTTTGTTTGCGATCAAAGCCTTCATATTGGTGTGTAGTGTCATGGTGAGGGTGTCGTTGAATGTGACTCCTAGGATTGTGTTTGTTCGTTTGATAGTTATAGGTGAAGGGTAGGCGATGTAGGGGTTTAGGTAAATGTGACGTGGTTGTCGTCTTTTGGTGCCGAAGTAGGTGATTTGTGCTTTGTTCGGGTTGGTTTGTATTCGCCATCGGAGTTCCCATTGTGTAACTTGTTCGAGTTCCCTGTGTGCTTTGTCTGTTAGGTGATCAAGAGTTCTGTGTCTGACTAGTTGGGTTACATCGTCGGCGTACTGTATTGTCAGAGAGTCGATGTGTAAGGGGTCGGGTAAGTCGTTTGTGTAAAGAATGTATAGTGTTGGGGACAGGACTGATCCTTGTGGGACTCCTGCATGCAGTGTGAAGTGGTCAGAGTAGGCAGGTGTGACTTTTATCCTCATTTTTCTGTCTGTTAGGAAGTTACATAGTAATTGTTGTGATTTTTGAGGGAGGTTAAAATTGGTGCATATCTTGTACTTTAATCCATCGTGCCAAACTGTGTCGAAGGCTTTTTGTACGTCTTTTGTAATGAGTGCTATCTTGTATGCATCTTTGTTCATGTGGAGGTAGTTTGTGATTATATTGAGTGCGTCTTGAGTTGAGTGGTGTGCTCTGAAGCCGAACTGCTTGTAGGACAGTAGTTGTTCATCTTCAAGGTGGTATCTGAGGCGGGTGTTGTATAGTCTTTCAAAAGTTTTGCCTAAGACTTCTAGTATGCTGATCGGTCTGTAGTTTTGAGGATCTGTTGGGTTTTTGTTTGGTTTAGGTATCATGACGGCTGTGGCTGTCTTAAAGAGCTTTGGGAAGTATCCTGTAGCCAGTTGGGTGTTGTAGAGGTATGTAATGGCTGTGATTGTTTCTGGGGGCAGGTGCTTCAGGATTGCTTGACCAATATTGCTGTCACCTGGTGTTTTCTTTTTGGTTTTGTCCAGTGCTTGTGCGACTTCTGTTGGGGTGAAAGGAGCAGTGAGGGTGTGGTCCTGTGTGAGAGTGGAGGTATCTATTGTGTTGTCAGGAGTTGTTCTGTCGTGAAGTGTTTGCATGTGTGTGGTGATGTTGTTTATGTGGTTTAAGATGTACCTTTGTTGTGAGGGGGGGTGTGGGTGGAAAATGTGTTCCCAGTGTTGTTTTAGTGTTTGTGCTACGTCGGCTGGCTCATTGATTTTCCTACCATTTACTAGCAGGTGATCAAAGGGGGGTTTTGCAGTTCCTTTCAGCTTGGCGATCCTTTGCCAAAATTCTCGGGGGTTATGTGTTCTGTGTTCCTGGGCAGCCTCTACGAGTTTTGCCCAGTGAACCTCATGGTCTTGAAGGAGGCTGTGGATGATGTGTGTTCTTAGTGTGGTGATGTCTGTGTAAACTGGTGCTAGGTTAAGTTTGTTTAGTTCGAATCGTGTCCTGTAGCAGTGAAGTAGGCGTTGAGTTCTTATGGAGGGTGTGAAGGAGTATTTTCTCTTGAACCGGTGTTTAGGAATGTGGGTATCTGCTATGGCGGTGATAGTGTTGAAAAGGTGTGTCCAGGTTTCCTCAATCATCCTAGTGGGTTGGTGTTCGAGGTTGAGTGTGTATTGTTGTTCAGAGAGTGTGGTTTTGAAGGCATCCCAATCTGCGTGTTGATACTGGTATTGAGGTGAGGTTGTTGGGAGGAGGATGGGATTGTTGGAGAGGTGAAGAGTGATGGGAATGTGGTCTGAGCCTGATAGGGGGCCGGGAGTGATGTAGTGTTGGAATTGGAGGGCAGGGGTGTTGGTGATGACGATGTCTGGAGTGCCTTTGCCGTGAGCAGCGTAGAATGTGGGGAAGAAAGGGCCAATGTGGTGAAGGTTTTTGTGAGTGACCAAAGCGTGTAGTTGTTGGCCAAGGGGGTCGATGCGGTTGTGCTGGAATGCGGTGTGGTGTGCATTGAGGTCGGCCATTAGTATTACAGGTAGGTGTGAGTTGTTAAAGATGGAGTTTAGGTCTGTGAAGGGGATACGCGAGTTAGGTCTTGAGTATGTTGTGCAGATGATAATCTGTCCGTGTTGAGTGTAGATCTTGGCGGCCATGAAGTGTTTGAAAGCAAAGTTGGTGATGAATTCGTGTTTCATGGAGGATCTGATGAGGATTGCAACGCCCTCGAATAGTTCGTGGGGTGATTGTCTGCTTGTGTAGCCGAAGTGCTTGATTTTGGTGTTTGTGCATGTTGAGTTAAGGAGGAGGATGTCTGGGTTGTGTTCTTGTATGAGGAGAGAGATGGCGTGTCTGTTTGAGTGATATGCTCTACAGTTGTATTGCATAATGGTGATCATGTTGTATAATTTGTTACTTATATGAGATTGATATTCTGGGCTGCAGGGATGAGGTCTAACTTGTCGAGTGACTGTGAGCGAGGTCTGAGTGTGGTGTATGTAGGTGAGGGATGGGCGGTTACCTGACTGTGTGTGTGGGGGAGTCGGGAGGATGAGTGGAGTGTGCTAGGTACGTGTCGGGGTTATTTCCTGTTTTCTTTGGGGTAGTGCCGAATAGATTTACTTTAATTATAGATTTAGTTGGATGTGTGTATTTTATAATTCTTTTGCTGTCATGTGTGTAGGAAGAAAGGGGGGAGGTGTTCTTCCTCTTAGGTCTAGTGGTCTTGACCACCAGTTCTGTGGGGGGATGGGCTGCCATTTTATTCTTGGGAGTCTGAGGTGTTAGGGGAAGATTGGGTTTGGTTCGGATTTTTGTGGTCCGGGAGTTCATCGTAGTCGTGTGGGAAAAGTCAGGTGTAGGCAAGCTCAAGGTGGAGGGGTCGGGAGGTTTTGGACTGATTACTCCGGGGGGTGAGGTAATAGTAGGTTGGTGAGATAAGTCAGGTGTGGGCATGGCAGAAGTGGAGGGGCGGAGGGAGATTGCAGTGGTTTCTCTGGGGGAAGGGGGTGGCATGCTGGTCCGGTCGGGGATGGGGGCAGTGGGGAAGATGAGGTCGGGACCGGTTCTGAAGGAATCAGGAATGTGTATGGTAGGGAGGCCGTTCTCTTTCAAACCATCAATTGCCAGTTTCAGAAAAAGAGACCTGTTTCCGTTGCTTAGGGAATGTGCCAAAAGTATTATGGTGGTGATTTTTGCATCCATGTCGGGGGAGGGTGGGGGGGCGGTCACGTTGTTGGTCCAGCAAGTGCGGGTGGGGAGGGTCGTGGCAGTAGGGAGTGAGTGGTGGGAGGTGGTGGTGGTGCTGTGGGGGGTGCTGTAGGAGGTGAAGGTCGGCGGGGAGGGAGTGGTGTTGTGCTATTGTCGAGTCTGATTTTGCACTTGTTGCTGATGGCAGCGTGAGGGCCTTTACAGTTGCAGCATTTAGTTACCGTGGCAGTGCAGTTTCGGTATGAGTGGCCTTGATTGGCACACTTTGAGCAAGTTATTGTGTTACTGCAACGGTTGGTGTTGTGCCCGAATTGGTAGCAATTGAAACATTGGTGTACTTGTATGAAGTGGTGGAATTCAATGTCTCTTGAGGGGATGATATTGCTGCCGATTTTTATTCCGTATGATTTTAATTTGATGGCGTCAGTTTGAGTAGCCGTAGTGATTTTTAACATGGGGAGAGTTCCCATCCGGGCTGTATATGTCATTTGGGGGGTGTTTTGTGAGTTGAGTTCTGTCAATAGGTTAGGGTTGTCAAGGATATGAGGGATGACTTTTCTACATATGAGGGTGCATTTTGCGCGGTATTCGGGTGAGCTGAGGACCGTTAGGCCATTGTTTTTCAGTTTGTTGTTCATTGCTGGGGAGTGGAATAGGTCGGCATCTTCATCAGTTTGTACAAATATTTTGATAATGTCGTCATTGGTGAAGGAACGGATCTGAAATATACAGGTCAGCTGGAAAATAAGTGAGGCGAGGTCCGTGCACGGTTGGATGGTACGGTCCACTTTAATTTTAATTGAAGGCATGTTAACTGTTTGAATTGGAGATTTATGGAGATCTCCCCTAACAGTCCCTGATTTCCTGCGCCCCTCACGTAGGAGAGACCCTGCACTATCACAGAGGTCCCCAGGCGAATCGGCAGGCTGTGCTGTCCCTCCACCCTTCACACTAACACGCACTAGCGTGGTGTGGGGACAGAGGGCGTTTCCAGACGAATACTCCCCTGTACGTCAGCTGACAGGGGAATAGGTCCTTTCACGGCACGGAAGATAAAGGTTAGAGTGGTAGAAAAAGGTCTGAAAACTTACTGACGACTCTTTCTTCACACCAAGCCCCTCAGCAGCATTCGGGATTCCTAAGGGAGGTCCGATACTGTAGGAGAGGCTCAATGTGTTGATCGAATCAACAGAATTGTCAGTAGGAGAATTGAGGTTAGGAGCTTGGGTTTTCCAGGGTACGTGGGAAGGTGGGAGAGGTCCAATGACTAGCCAATCAGCTGTGACTGTTCCTTCTCCGACTTCCACTTCGCTCTGTGACTGACTGCTACTGCTCCTGATTGCGACTGCTCCCGACTGCGACTGGCGACTCACTGCGTACAGCCGAATCGAAAAATGCTAGTGACAGGGGGGAAGGAGGTTCAGGGGAAGAATAAAGGGAGGATTGAAGTGAATTTTAGGAGGAGAGAACAGATGCAGTGGCTAAACACCGCTTGCGTGAGGGATTATAAGATGGAGGCAGCAGCAGCAACTCGCCTGGACGCGGCAGGGAGGCGACAAGACAAAGCCAGGCTAGCGTCAGGTCAAGCGTCAGGTGCGTGTTGGGTTGGGCAATGGATGTTCAGTGCTTGGTCGGCTTGATTGTGTTTTTGGTTTCTTGTGTGGAGGAGATGTCTTGGTCTTCTTAGCTTGATGTCGATTTTCTTCTCACTCTCCTCCTCTTCTTGCTCTTTTGAAGTGTCCATTCGTTTGTGTTTGGGTCTTGTTGTTCGTCTTCCTCGTGTATTAAGTCCTCATAGGTGTGGAAGAAGTCAGAGACGGTGAGGTTGACCACGTGGGCTTCAGCTCCACGGGCTACGTGGTGTTCTTGGTTCTGTGTGGTGGGCGTCTTCTCTTGAGTTTTCTTTTCTTGGTTTTTCTTTTCTGCTGGTTTTTTCTTTTCTTGGGAGCGTACAGCAAGGAGGGCCTCTTTGTAGCTCAGTTTTTTCTCAAGACGAGCCTTGGCTACCCTGCATTCCTCCTTCCATTTGGGGCAGGTCCGGTCGGCGGAGGTGTGTGGGCCACCACAAGCAGCGCATTTTTTCTCTTTGTTGGGGCAGACCGTGTAGCGGTGTCCAGGGCTGCTACACATGTAGCAGGTGTCCTCCTGCGCCTCACACTTGTTTACAGTGTGTCCATAGTGCTGGCATTTGTAACACCGTTTCGGTCTGCAGTAGGGCTTGACTGGCACAGTTACCCACGCCAGTTGAGCTTCCTTGGGTAGGGTGGAGTGGTGTCCGATGAGGGCAGTGGTGTCGGACAGCTTCTTCACAACTTGAAGCTGCTGCCCCTTGAGGAGCTCACTCACCTCTGCTTTGTCCATGTGGGCAATTTCGGCGTGGGAGATTACACCCAGCTTCAAGTTGTCCCATATGTAGGCAATCATTTTAAAAGGAATGCCGTTGATGTCTGGGATCTCCGCGAGCTGTGCGGGCATGCCCTTCTCGACGAAGGTGATCTTGATGTCACCATGGAGCCTTAGACGTTCCACCTTGGTGACCCCCACGATCCCAATAGCTTCAAAAAACTTCTGGAGAACTAGGAGGTTTAGTTTCTTGGGGCAGGTCGGCGTGTCCGGACGTATCCGCGCCACGTTATCAAACTCGTAACCGTTCGAATCGAATCGAAAATGCTAGTGACAGGGGGGAAGGAGGTTCAGGGGAAGAATAAAGGGAGGATTGAAGTGAATTTTAGGAGGAGAGAACAGATGCAGTGGCTAAACACCGCTTGCGTGAGGGATTATAAGATGGAGGCAGCAGCAGCAACTCGCCTGGACGCGGCAGGGAGGCGACAAGACAAAGCCAGGCTAGCGTCAGGTCAAGCGTCAGGTGCGTGTTGGGTTGGGCAATGGATGTTCAGTGCTTGGTCGGCTTGATTGTGTTTTGGTTTCTTGTGTGGAGGGAGATGTCTTGGTCTTCTTAGCTTGATGTCGATTTTCTTCTCACTCTCCTCCTCTTCTTGCTCTCTTGAAGTGTCCATTCGTTTGTGTTTGGGTCTTGTTGTTCGTCTTCCTCGTGTATTAAGTCCTCATAGGTGTGGAAGAAGTCAGAGACGGTGAGGTTGACCACGTGGGCTTCAGCTCCACGGGCCACGTGGTGTTCTTGGTTCTGTGTGGTGGGCGGCTTCTGTTGAGTTTTCTTTTCTTGGTTTTTCTTTACTACTGGTTTTTTCTTTTCTTGGGAGCGTACAGCAAGGAGGGCCTCTTT
>NW_024731943.1:0-2486 GCF_018991925.1 Homarus americanus | reverse complement strand
CTGGTTGCATATAAAAAAGTCCTGGTCGAGCATAACAAAGTCCCCTGGTCGAGTATAACAAAGTCCCCATGTCAACAGAAACAAAGTCCCCTGGTCGAGTATAACAAAGTCCCCTGATCGAGTATAACAAAGTCCCCTGATCGAGTATAACAAAGTCCCTTGTTCGAGTATAACAAAGCCTCCTGATCGAGTATAACAAAGCCCCCTTATCGAGTATAACAAAAAGGCTCCTCGTCGAGCATAACAAAGTCCCCTGGTCGAGTAAAACAAAGTCTCCTGATCGAGTAAAACAAAGTCCCTTGGTCGAGTATAACAAAGCCCTCTGATCGAGTATAATAAAGCCCCCTGATAGAGAAAAACAAAGTCCCCTGATTGAGTATAACAAAGTCCCTTGATCAAGTATAACAAAGTCCCCTGATCGAGCATAACAAAGGCACCCTGGTCGAGTATAACAAAGCCCCCTGATCGAGAATGACAAAGTCCCATGAACGAATATAACAAAGTCACCTGATCGAGTATAACAAAGTTCCCTGAATGAGTATAACAAAGGCCCCCGATTGACTATAACAAAGGCACCTGACCGAGTAAAACAAAGTCCCTTGATCGAGTAAGACAAAGTCGCCAGGTCGAGTATAACAAAGTCCCCTGATTGAGTATAACAAAGTCTTCTGATCGAGTATAACAAAGTCCCCTGGTCGAGCATAACAAAGGCCCCAGGTCGAGTATAAAAAGTCCCCTGATCAAGCATAACAAAGGCACCCTGGTCGAGTATAACAAAGTCCCCTGGTCGAGTATAACAAAGTCCCCTGATCGAGTATAACAAAGGCCCCTGATCGAGTATAACAAAGTCACCTGATCAAGTATAACAAAGCCCCCTTGATCGAGTATAACAAAGACCCCTGATCAAATATAAAAAGTCCCCTGATTCAGTATAACAAAGTCCCCTCATCGAGTATAACAAATTCCCATGATCGAGCATAACAAAGGCACCCTGGTAGAGTATAACAAAGTCCCCTGGTCGTGTATAACAAATTCCCCTGATCGAGAGAAACAAAGTCCCCTGGTCGAGTATAACAAAGTCCCCTGATCGAGTATAACAAAGCCCTTTCATCGAGAAAAACAAAGTCCTCTGATTGAGTATAACAAAGGCCCCTCATCGAGTATAACAAAGTCCCCTAATCGAGTATAACAAAGCCCCGGATCGAGCATAACAAAGGCCCCTGGTCGAGCATAACAAAGTCCCCTGGTCGAGTATAACAAAGTCCCCTGATCGAGTATAACAAAAGTCCCTGGTGCATATAACAAAGTCCCCTGATCGAGTATAACAAAGTCCCCTTGTCGAGCATAACAAAGGCCCCAGGTCGAGTATAAAAAGTCCCCTGATCGAGCATAACAAAGGCACCCTGGTCGAGTATAACAAAGTCCCCTGATCGAGTATAACAAAGGCCCTGATCGAGTATAAAGTCACCTGATCGAGTATAACAAAGCCCCCTTGATCGAGTATAACAAAGACCCCTGATCGAGTATAACAAAGCCCCTTGATCGAGTATAACAAAGCCTCATCGAGTAAATAAATTCCTGCGATCGAGCATATCAAAGGCACCCTGGTCGAGCATAACAAAGTCCCTGGTCGAGTATAACAAAGTCCCTGATCGAGTATAACAAAGACCTCTGATCGAGTATAACAAAGTCCCTGATCGAGTATAACAAAGCCCCCAGATCGAGTATAACAAAGTCCCTGATCGAGTATAAGAAAGTCCTTGATCGAGTGTAACAAATTTCTAATCGAGTATAATAAAGTCCCCTGATCGAGTAAAACAAAGTCCCCTGTCAAGTATAACAAAGGCCCTAATCGAGTATAAAAAGTCCTCTCATTGAGTATAACAAAGTCCTCTGAGCGAATAAAAAGGCCCCTGGTCGAGCAACAAAGTCCCTGGTCGAGTATACCAAAGTCCCCTAATCGAGTAAAACAAAGTCCCCTGGTCGAGTATAACAAAGTCCCCTGATCGAGTATAACAAAGGCCCTGATCGAGTATATAACAGCTTCATCGAGAAAACAAAGTCCCTGATCGAAAATAAAGTACTTGATCGAGAAACAAAGTCCTCTGGTCGAGTAAACAAAGTCCCCTGATCGAGTATAACAAAGTCCCCCATCGAAGTATAACAAAGTCCCTTGATCGAGTATAACAAAGGCCCTGATCGAGTATAAACAAAGTCCCCTGATCGAGGGAACAAAGTCCCCTGGGTATTATAACAAACCTCTTGATCGAGTTACAAAGTCCTTGATCGAGTATAACAAAGTCCCCTGATCGAGTATAACAAAAGGCTCGTCGAGCATAACGTCCCTGGTCGAGTAAACAAAGCTCTGATCGAAAGAAACAAAGTCCCCTGGTCGAGTATAACAAAGTCCAATGATCGAGTATAACAAAGTCCCCTGATCGAGTATAACAGTCCCCTTTGATCGAGTATAACAGCCCCCATCAAAT
>NW_024731942.1:0-18351 GCF_018991925.1 Homarus americanus | reverse complement strand
CTCTAATTGGGACCACCGGTGCCGCTTAGGTGATCAGAGCAATGTTTTACCAAATCCGGCTTCGAAACACGAGGAACCATATCTATTTTATTAGCCCAATAAAGCACGCACACTTCTACATATAATCAACACCTCACCCCACCATGATTCGAACCCACGATCTTATAATTGTGACCGGGGAACACTACCTCTGGGCCACCAGGACACTAAAAGCAGCGTTAGACTCTGTTATATTTCACACAAAGCCTGTTCAATGAGCTTATGGCGCCGTGAACCTCTAATGGGGACCACCCGTGCCGCTTAGGTGATCAGAGCAACGTTTTACCAAATTCGGCTTCGAAACACGAGGATCGATATATTTTTCATTGGCCTAATAAAGCACTCAGATTTCTACATATAATTAACACCTCACCCCACCAGGATTCTAACCCACGATCTTATAATTGTGACCGGGGTATGCTACCTCTGGGCCACCAGGACAATAAAAGAAGTCCTAGACTCTACTATATTTCACACAAAGCCTGTTCAACGACCTTATGGCGCCATGAACCTCTCATGGGGACCACCCGTGCCACTTAGGTGATCAGAGCAACGTTTTACCAAATGCGGCTTCAAAACACGAGGATCCATATATATTTCATTAGCCCAATAAAGCACGCGGACTTTTACATATAATCAACACCTCACCCCACCAGGATTCGAACCCACGATATTATAATTGTGACCGGGGAACACTACCTATGAGCCACCAGGACACTTTAAGCAGTCCTAGACTCTGTTATATTTCACACAAAGCGTGTTCAACGAGCTTATGGCGCCGTGAACCACTATAGGGGACCACCCGTGCCGCTGAGGTGATCAGAGCAACGTTTTACCAAATCCGGCTTGGAAACTCGAGGATCCATATATATTTCATTAGCCCAATAGAGCACGCGGACTTCTACATATAATCAACACCTCACCCCACCAGGATTTGAACCCACGATCTTATAATTGTGACCGGGGAACACTACCTCTGGGCCACCAGGACAATAAAAGCAGTCCTAGACTCTGCTATATTTCACACAAATCCTGTTCAACGAGCATATGGCGCCGTGAACCTCTAATGGGGACCATCCGTGCTGCTTATATGATCAGAGCAACGTTTTACCAAATACGGCTTCTAAACACGAGGATTCATATATATTTCATTAGCCCAATAAAGCACTCGGACTTCTACATATAATAAACACCTCACCCCACCAGGATTCAAACCCACGGTCTTATAATTGTGACCGGGGTATGCTACCTCTGGGCCACCAGGAAAATATTAGCAGTCCTAGACTCTACTATATTTCACACAAAGCCTGTTCAACGAGCTTATGGCGCTGTGAACCACTATAAGGGACCACCCGTGCCGCTTAGGTGATCAGAGCAACGTTTTACCAAATGCGGTTTCGAAACACGAGGATCCATATATATTTCATTAGCCCAATAAAGCACGCGGACTTCTACATTTAATCAACGCCTCACCCCATCAGGATTTGAAGCCACGATCTTATAATTGTGACCGGGGAACGCTACCTCTGGGCCAACAGGACAAAAAAAGCATTCGTAGACTCTACTATATTTCACACAGAGCTTGTTCAACGACCTTATGGCGCCGTGAACCTCTAATGGGGAACATCCGTGCTGCTTAGGTGATCAGAGCAACGTTTTACCAAATGCGGCTTCAAAACACGAGGATCCATATATATTTCATTCGCCAATAAAGCACGCGGCTTCTACATATAATCAACACCTCACCCCATCAGGATTCGAACCCATGCTCTTCTAATTGTGACCGGGGAACGCTACCTCTGGGCCACCAGGACAATAAAAGCAGTCCTAGACTCTACTATATTTCGCACAAAGCCTGTTCAACGACGTTATGGCGCCATGAACCTCTAATGGGGACCATCCGTGCAACTTAGGTGATCAGAGCAACGTTTTACCAAATCCGGCTTCGAAACACAAGGATCCATATATATTTCATTAGCCCAATAGAGCACGCGGACTTCTACATATATTCAACACCTCACTCCACCAGGATTCGAACCCACGATCTAATAATTGTGACCGAGGAACGCTACCTATGGGACACCAGGACACTATAAGCAGTCCTAGACTCTACTATATTTCACACAAAGCCTGTTCAACGACCTTATGGCGCCATGAACCTCTAATGGGGACCACCGTACCGCTTAGGTGATCAGAGCAACGTTTTACCAAATCCGGCTTGGAAACACGAGGATCCATATATACTTCATTAGCCCAATAAAGCACGCGGACTTCTACATATAATCAACGCCTCACCCGACCAGGATTTGAAGCCACGATCTTATGATTGTGACCGGGGAACGCTACCTCTGGGCCACCAGGACAATAAAAGCAGTCCTAGACTCTGCTATATTTCACACAAAGCCTGTGCAACGAGCTTATGGCGCCGTGAACCTCTCATTGGGACCACCTGTGCCGCTTAGGTTAGCAGAGCAACGTTTTACCAAATCCGGCTTCGAAACACAAGGATCCATATATATTTCATTAGCCCAATAGAGCACGCGGACTTCTACATATAATCAACACCTCACTCCACCAGGATTCGAACCCACGATTTTATAATTGTGACCGAGGAACGCTACCTATGGGCCACCAGGACACTATAAGCAGTCCTAGACTCTACTATATTTCACACAAAGCCTGTTCAACGACCTTATGGCGCCATGAACCTCTAATGGGGACCACCGTACCGCTTAGGTGATCACAGCAACGTTTTACCAAATCCGGCTTGGAAACACTAGGATCCATATATATTTCATTAGCCCAATAAAGCACGTGGACTTCTACATATAATCAACGCCTCACCCGACCAGGATTTGAAGCCACGATCTTATGATTGTGACCGGGGAACGCTACCTCTGGGCCACCAGGACAATAAAAGCAGTCCTAGACTCTGCTATATTTCACACAAAGCCTGTTCAACGAGCTTATGGCGCCGTGAACCTCTCATTGGGACCACCTGTGCCGCTTAGGTTAGCAGAGCAAGGTTTTACCAAATGCGGCTTCGAAACACGAGGATCCATATATATTTCATTACCCCAATAAAGCACGCGGACTTCTACATATAATCAACACCTCACCCCACCAGGATTTAAACCCACGATCTTATAATTGTGACCGGGGAACGCTACCACTGGGCCACCCGGATAATTAAAGCAGTCCTAGACTCTGCTATATTTCACACAAAGCCTATTCAACGAGCTTTTGGCGCCGTGAACCTCTAATGGGGACCACCCATGCCGCTTAGGTGATCAGAGCAACGTTTTACCAAATGCGGCTTCAAAACACGAGGATCCATATATATTTCATTTGCCCAATAAAGCACGCGGACTTCTACATATAATCAACACCTCACTCCACCAGGATTCGAACCCACGATCTTCTAATTGTGACCGGGGAACGCTACCAATGGGCCACCCGGATAATTAAAGCAGTCCTAGACTCTGCTATATTTCACACAAAGCCTATTCAACGAGCTTTTGGCGCCGTGAACCTCTAATGGGGACCACCCGTGCCGCTTAGGTGATCAGAGCAACTTTTACCAAATGCGGCTTCAAAACACGAGGATCCATATATATTTCATTTGCCCAATAAAGCACGCGGACTTCTACATATAATCAACACCTCACCCCACCAGGATTCGAACCCACGATCTTCTAATTGTGACCGGGGAACGCTACCTCTCGGCCACCAGGACAATAAAAGCAGTCCTAGCCTCTGCTATATTTCACAAAAAGCCTGTTCAACGAGCTTATGGCGCTGTGAACCTCTAATGGGGACCATCCGTGCCGCTTAGGTGATCAGAGCAACGTTTTACCAAATCCGGCTTGGAAACACGAGGATCCATATATATTTCATTAGCCCACTAAAGCACTCGGACTTCTACATATAATCAACACCTCAGCCCACCAGGATTCAAACCCACAATCTTATAATTGTGACCGGGGTATGCTACCTCTGGGCCACCAGGACAATAAAAGCAGTCCCAGACTATACTATATTTCACACAAAGCCTGTTCAACGAGCTTATGGCGCTGTGAACAACTATAGGGGACCACCCGTGCCGCTTAGGTGATCAGAGCAACGTTTTACCAAATGCGGCTTCGAAACACTAGGATCCATATATATTTCATTAGCCCAATAAAGCACGCGGACTTCTACATATAATCAACGCCTCACCCCACCAGGATTTGAAGCCACGATCTTATAATGTGACCGGGGAACGCTACCTCTGGGCCAACAGGACAATAAAAGCATTCGTAGGCTCTGCTACATATCACACAAAGCCTGTTCAACGAGCTTATGGCGCTGTGAACCTCTAATGGAGACCACCCGTGCTGCTTAGGTGATCAGAGCAACGTTTTACCAAATGAGGCTTCAAAACACGAGGATCCATATATATTTCATTTGCCCATAAAGCACGTGGCTTCTACATATAATCAACACCTCACCCCACCAGGATTCGAACCCACGATCTTCTAATTGTGACCGGGGAACGCTACCTCTGGGCCACCAGGACAATAAAAGCAGTCCTAGACTCTGCTATATTTCACACAAATCCTGTTCAACGAGCTTATGGCGCTGTGAACCTCTAATGGGGACCATCCGTGCCGCTTAGGTGATCAGAGCAACGTTTTACCAAATTCAGCTTCGAAACACGAGGATCCATATATATTTCATTAACCCAATAAAGCATGCGGACTTCTACATATAATCAACACCTCACTCCACCTGGATTCGAAACCACGATCTTATAATTTTGACCGAGGAACGCTACCTATGGGCCACCAGGACACTATAAGCAGTCCTAGACTCTGTTATATTTAACACAAAGCCTGTTCAACGAGCTTATGGGGCTGTGAACCACTATAGGGGACCACCCGTGCCCCTTAGGTGATCAGAGCAACGTTTTACCAAATGCGGCTTCATAACACGAGGATCCATATATATTTCATTAGCCCAATAAAGCATGCGGACTTCTACATATAATCAACACCTCACCCCACCAGGATTCGAACCCACGATCTTCTAATTGTGACCGGGGAACGCTACCTTTGGGCCACCAGGACACTAAAAGCAGTCCTAGACTTCTGCTATATTTCACAAAAAGCCTGTTCAACGAGCTTATGGCGCTGCGAACCTCTAATGGGGACCATCCGTGCCGCTTACGTGATCAGAGCAACGTTTTACCAAATGCGGCTTTGGAACACGAGGATCCATATATATTTCATTAGCCCAATAAAGCATGCGGACTTCTACATAATCAACACCTCACCCCACCAGGATTTAAACCCACAATCTTATAATTGTGACCGGGGAACGCTACCTCTGGGCTACCAGGACAATAAAAGCAGTCCTAGACTTCTGCTATATTTAACAAAAGGCCTGTTCAACGAGCTTATGGCGCTGCGAACCTCTAATGGGGACCATCCGTGCCGCTTAGGTGATCAGAGCAACGTTTTACAAAATCCGGCTTGGAAACACAAGGATCCATATATATTTCATTAGCCCAATAAAGCACTCGGATTTCTACATATAATCAACACCTCACCCCACCAGGATTCAAACCCACAATCTTATAATTGTGACCTGGGTATGCTACCTCTGGGCCACCAGGACAATAAAAGCAGTCCTAGACTCTACTATATTTCACAAAAAGCCTGTTCAACGAGCTTATGGCGCTGTGAACCTCTAATGGGGACCATCTGTGCCGCTTAGGTGATCACAACAACGTTTTACCAAATCCGGCTTGGAAACACAAGGATCCATATATATTTCATTAGCCCAATAAAGCACTCGGACTTCTACATATAATCAACACCTCACCCCACCAGGTTTCGAACCCACGATCTTCTAATTGTGACCGGGGAACTCTACCTCTGGGCCACCAGGACAATAAAAGCAGTCCTAGACTCTGCAATATTTCACACAAAGCCTGTTCAACGATCTTATGGCGCCATGAACCTCTAATGGGGACCACCCGTGCCGCTTAGGTGATAAGAGCAACGTTTTACCAAATCCAGCTTGGAAACACGAGGATCCATATATATTTCATTAGCCCAATAAAGCACGCGGACTTCTACATATAATCAACGCCTCACCCCACCAGGATTTGAAGCCACGATCTTATAACTGTGACCGGGAACGCTACCTCTGGGCCACCAGGACAATAAAAGCAGTCCTAGACTCTGCTATATTTCACACAAAGCCTGTTCAACGAGCTTATGGCGCCGTGAACCTCTCATGGGGACCACCCGTGCCGCTTAGGTGATGAGAGCAACGTCTTACCAAATGCGGCTTCAAAACACGAGGATCCATATATATTTCATTAGCCCAATAAAGCACGCGGACTTTTACATATAATCAACACCTCACCCCACCAGGATTCGAACCCACGATATTATAATTGTGACCGGGGAACACTGCCTCTGGGCCACCAGGACACTTTAAGCAGTCCTAGACTCTGTTATATTTCACACAAAGCGTGTTCAACGAGCTTATGGCGCCGTGAACCACTATAGGGGACCACCCGTGCCGCTGAGGTGATCAGAGGAACGTTTTACCAAATCCGGCTTGGAAACTCGAGGATCCATATATATTTCATTAGCCCAATAGAGCACGCGGACTTCTACATATAATCAACACCTCACCCCACCAGGATTTGAACCCACGATCTTATAATTGTGACCGGGGAACGCTACCTCTGGGCCACCAGGACAATAAAAGCAGTCCTAGACTCTGCTATATTTCACACAAATCCTGTTCAACGAGCATATGGCGCCGTGAACCTCTAATGGGGACCATCCGTGCCGCTTATATGATCAGAGCAACGTTTTACCAAATACGGCTTCTAAACACGAGGATTCAAATATATTTCATTAGCCCAATAAAGCACTCGGACTTCTACATATAATCAACACCTCACCCCACCAGGATTCAAACCCACGGTCTTATAATTGTGACCGGGGTATGCTACCTCTGGGCCACCAGGAAAATAATAGCAGTCCTAGACTCTACTATATTTCACACAAAGCCTGTTCAACGACCTTATGGCGCCATGAACCTCTAATGGGGACCACCAGTGCCGCTTAGGTGATCAGAGCAACGTTTTACCAAATCCGGCTTGGAAACACGAGGATCCATATATATTTCATTAGCCCAATAAAGCACTCGGACTTCTACATATAATCAACACCTCACCCCTCCAGGATTCAAACCCACAATCTTATAATTGTGATCGGGGTATGCTACCTCTGGGCCACCAGGACAATAAAAGCAGTCCTAGACTCTACTATATTTCACACAAAGCCTGTTCAACGAGCTTATGGCGCTGTGAACCACTATAAGGGACCACCTGTGCCGCTTAGGTGATCAGAGCAACGTTTTACCAAATGCGGTTTCGAAACACGAGGATCCATATAGATTTCATTAGCCCAATAAAGCACGCGGACTTCTACATATAATCAACGCCTCACCCCATCAGGATTTGAAGCCACGATCTTATAATTGTGACCGGGGAACGCTACTTCTGGGCCAACAGGACAATAAAAGCATTCGTAGACTCTACTATATTTCACACAGAGCCTGTTCAACGACCTTATGGCGCCGTGAACCTCTAATGGGGACCACCCGTGCTGCTTAGGTGATCAGAGCAACGTTTTACCAAATGCTGCTTCAAAACACGAGGATCCATATATATATTTCATTCCCCAATAAAGCACGCGGCTTCTACATATAATCAACACCTCACCCCACCAGGATTCGAACCCATGCTCTTCTAATTGTGACCGGGGAACGCTACCTCTGGGCCACCACGACAATAAAAGCAGTCCTAGACTCTACTATATTTCACACAAAGCCTGTTCAACGACCTTATGGCGCCATGAACCTCTAATGGGGGACCATCCGTGCTACTAGGTGATCAGAGCAACGTTTTACCAACCGCTTGAAAACACAAGGATCCATATATATTTATTAGCCCAATAGAGCACGCGGACTCTTACATATAATCAACACCTCACTCCACCAGATTCGAACCCACGACCTTATAATTGTGACCGAGGAACGCTACCTATGGGCCACCAGGACACTATAAGCAGTCCTAGACTCTACTATATTTCACACAAAGCCTGTTCAACGACCTTATGGCTCCATGAACCTCTAATGGGGACCACCTGTGCCGCTTAGGTGATCAGAGCAACGTTTTACCAAATCCGGCTTCAAAACACGAGGATCCATATATATTTCATTAGCCCAATAAAGCACGCAGACTTCTACATATAATCAACATCTCACCCCACCAGTATTTGAACCCACGATCTTATAATTGTTACCGGTGAATGCTACCTCTGGGCCACTAGGACAATAAAAGCAGTCCTAGACTCTGCTATATTTCACACAAAGCCTATTCAACGAGCTTTTGGCGCCGTGAACCTCTAATGGGGACCACCCGTGCCGCTTAGGTGATCAGAGCAACGTTTTACCAAATGCGGCTTCAAAACACGAGGATCCATATATATTTTATTTGCCCAATAAAGCACGCGGACTTCTACATATAATCAACACCTCACCCCACCAGGATTCGAACCCACGAACTTCTAATTGTGACCGGGGAACGCTACCTCTGGGCCACCAGGACAATAAAAGCAGTCCTAGCCTCTGCTATATTTCACAAAAAGCCTGTTCAACGAGCTTATGGCGCTGTGAACCTCTAATGGGGACCATCCGTGCCGCTTAGGTGATCAGAGCAACGTTTTACCAAATCCGGCTTGGAAACACGAGGATCCATATTTATTTCATTAGCCCAATAAAGCACTCGGACTTCTACATATAATCAACACCTCACCCCACCAGGATTCAAACCCACAATCTTATAATTGTGACCGGGGTATGCTGCCTCTGGGCCACCAGGACAATAAAAGCAGTCCTAGACTATACTATATTTCACACAAAGCCTGTTCAATGAGCTTATGGCGCTGTGAACAACTATAGGGGACCACCCGTGCCGCTTAGGTGATCAGAGCAACGTTTTACCAAATGCGGCTTCGAAACACGAGGATCCATATATATTTCATTAGCCCAATAAAGCACGCGGACTTCTACATATAATCAACGCCTCACCCCACCAGGATTTGAAGCCACGATCTTATAATGTGACCGGGGAACGCTACCTCTGGGCCAACAGGACAATAAAAGCATTCGTAGGCTCTGCTACATATCACACAAAGCCTGTTCAACGACCTTATGGCGCCATGAACCTCTAATGGGGACCATCCGTGCCACTTAGGTGATCAGAGCAACGTTTTACCAAATCCGGCTTGGAAACACGAGGATCCATATATATTTCATTAGCCCAATAAAGCACTCGGACTTCTACATATAATCAACACCTCACCCCTCCAGGATTCAAACCCACAATCTTATAATTGTGATCGGGGTATGCTACCTCTGGGCCACCAGGACAATAAAAGCAGTCCTAGACTCTACTATATTTCACACAAAGCCTGTTCAACGAGCTTATGGCGCTGTGAACCACTATAAGGGACCACCCGTGCCGCTTAGGTGATCAGAGCAACGTTTTAGCAAATGCGGTTTCGAAACACGAGGATCCATATAGATTTCATTAGCCCAATAAAGCACGCGGACTTCTACATTTAATCAACGCCTCACCCCATCAGGATTTGAAGCCACGATCTTATAATTGTGACCGGGGAACGCTACTTCTGGGCCAACAGGACAATAAAAGCATTCGTAGACTCTACTATATTTCACACAGAGCCTGTTCAACGACCTTATGGCGCCGTGAAGCTCTAATGGGGAACACCCGTGCTGCTTTGGTGATCAGAGCAACGTTTTACCAAATGCGGCTTCAAAACACGAGGATCCATATATATTTCATTCCTCAATAAAGAATGCGGCTTCTACATATAATCAACACCTCACCCCATCAGGATTCGAACCCATGCTCTTTTAATTGTGACCGGGGAACGCTACCTCTGGGCCACCAGGACAATAAAAGCAGTCCTAGACTCTACTATATTTCACACAAAGCCTGTTCAACGACCTTATGGCGCCATGAACCTCTAATGGGGACCATCCGTGCCACTTAGGTGATCAGAGCAACGTTTTACCAAATCCGGCTTCGAAACACAAGGATCCATATATATTTCATTAGCCCATTAGAGCACGCGGACTTCTTTACATATTCAACACCCTTACCCACCAGGATTCGGAACCCACGATCTTATAATTGTGACCCCGAGGAACTACCCATGGGGCCACACCAGGACACTATAAGCAGTCCTAGACTCCTCTACTATATTTCACACGTTTCTCCGTTCTCAACGAGCTTATGGCGCCGTGAACCTCTAATGGGGACTACCCGTATCACCTAGGTGGTCAGAGGAACGTTTTACAAAATCCGGCTTTGAAACACGAGGATCCATATATATTTCATTAGCGGAATAAAGCACGCGGACTTCGACATACAATCAACACCTCACCCCGCCAGGATTCGAACGGATGGCCCACGAGCCCATGAATGTGACCGGGGAACGCCACCTCTGGACCACCAGGATACTAAAAGCAGTCCTAGACAATGATATATTTCACACAAAGCCTGTTCAACGAGCTTATGGCGCAGTGAACCTCTATTGTATTCACCTGTGCTTTTAGGTTAGCAGGAGCAACGTTTTTACCGCTAAATGCGCTGAAACACGAGGATCCATATATATTTCTATTAGCCCAATAAAGCATGACTTCTACATATAATCAACACCACCCCACCATGATTTACATACTCCACGATCTTATAATGACCGAACGCACAATATCATTGTTCTTGATAATGCAAGCAGTCCTAGACTTCTGCTATATTTACACAAAGCCTGTTCAACGAGCTTATGGCGCCGTGAACCTCTCATTGGGACCACCTGTGCCGCTTACGTTAGCAGAGCAACGTTTTACCAAATGCGCCTTCGAAACACGAGGATCCATATATATTTCATTTGCCCAATAAAGCACGCGGACTTCTACATATAATCAACACCTCACCCCACCAGGATTCGAACCCACGATCTTCTAATTGTGACCGGGGAACGCTACCTCTGGGCCACCAGGACAATAAAAGCAGTCCTAGCCTCTGCAATATTTCACAAAAAGCCTGTTCAACGAGCTTATGGCGCTGTGAACCTCTAATGGGGACCACCCGTGCCGCTTAGGTGATCAGAGCAAAGTTTTACCAAATGCGGCTTCAAAACACGAGGATCCATATATATTTCATTAGCCCAATAAAGCACGCGGACTTTTACATATAATCAACACCTCACCCCACCAGGATTCGAACCCACGATATTATAATTGTGACCGGGGAACACTACTTATGAGCCACCAGGACACTTTAACCAGTCCTAGACTCTGTTATATTTCACACAAAGCGTGTTCAACGAGCTTATGGCGCCGTGAACCACTCTAGGGGACCACCCGTGCCGCTGAGGTGATCAGAGCAACGTTTTACCAAATCTGGCTTGGAAACTCGAGGATCCATATATATTTCATTAGCCCAATAGAGCACGCGGACTTCTACATATAATCAACACCTCACCCCACCAGGATTTGAACCCACGATCTTATAATTGTGACCGGGGAACGCTACCTCTGGGCCACCAGGACAATAAAAGCAGTCCTAGACTCTGCTATATTTCACACAAATCCTGTTCAACGAGCTTATGGCGCCGTGAACCTCTAATGGGGACCACCCGTGCCGCTTATATGATCAGAGCAACGTTTTACCAAATACGGCTTCTAAACACGAGGATTCAAATATATTTCATTAGCCCAATGAAGCACTCGGACTTCTACATATAATCAACAACTCACCCCACCAGGATTCAAACCCACGGTCTTATAATTGTGACCGGGGTATGCTACCTCTGGGCCACCAGGAAAATAATAGCAGTCCTAGACTCTACTATATTTCACACAAAGCCTGTTCAACGACCTTATGGCGCCATGAACCTCTAATGGGGACCACCAGTGCCGCTTAGGTGATCAGAGCAACGTTTTACCAAATCCGGCTTGGAAACACGAGGATCCATATATATTTCATTAGCCCAATAAAGCACTCGGACTTCTACATATAATCAACACCTCACCCCTCCAGGATTCAAACCCACAATCTTATAATTGTGATCGGGGTATGCTACCTCTGGGCCACCAGGACAATAAAAGCAGTCCTAGACTCTACTATATTTCACACAGAGCCTGTTCAACGAGCTTATGGCGCTGTGAACCACTATAAGGGACCACCCGTGCCGCTTAGGTGATCAGAGCAACGTTTTACCAAATGCGGTTTCGAAACACGAGGATCCATATAGATTTCATTTGCCCAATAAAGCACGCGGACTTCTACATTTAATCAACGCCTCACCCCATCAGGATTTGAAGCCACGATCTTATAATTGTGACCGGGGAACGCTACCTCTGGGCCAACAGGACAATAAAAGCATTCGTAGACTCTACTATATTTCACACAGAGCCTGTTCAACGACCTTATGGCGCCGTGAAGCTCTAATGGGGACCACCCGTGCTGCTTAGGTGATCAGAGCAACGTTTTACCAAATGCGGTTTCGAAACACGAGGATCCATATATATTTCATTAGCCCAATAAAGCACGCGGACTTCTACATATAATCAACGCCTCACCCCACCAGGATTTGAAGCCACGATCTTATAATTGTGACCGGGGAACGCTACCTCTGGGCCAACAGGACAATAAAAGCATTCGTAGACTCTGCTATATTTCACACAAAGCCTGTTCAATGAGCTTATGGCGCCGTGAAGCTCTAATGGGGACCACCCAAGCAGAAAGATCAGAGCAATGTTTACCAAATGCGTTTGGAAATGAGATCCATATAGATTTCATTAGCCCAATAAAGCACGATCTCTAAGATTTAATCAACACTCACCCCATCAGGATTCAACCCATGCTCTTAATTCAGACCGGGGAACGCCAATTCTCTGGGCCACCAGACAATAAAAGCAGTCCTAGACTCTACTATCACACAAAGCCTGTTCAACGACCTTATGGCTACCATGAACCTCTAATGGGGACCACCGCACCCGCTTAGGGTGATCAGAGCAACGTTTTTACCAAATCCGCTTGGAAACACGAGGATCCATATATATTTATTAGGCCCAATAAAGCATTTTAGACTTCTACATATAATCAACGCCTCACCTTTACCAGATTTGAAGCCACGATCTATGATTGTGACCGGGGAATCTTACCGGGCCACTAGGACAATAAAAGCAGTCCTAGACTCTGCTATATTTCACAAAAAGCCTGTTCAACGAGCTTATGGTGCTGTGAACCTCTAATGGGGACCATCCGTGCCGCTTAGGTGATCAGAGCAACGTTTACCAAATCCGGTTTGGAAACACGAGGATCCATATATATTTCATTAGCCCAATAAAGCACTCGTACTTCTACATATAATCAACACCTCACCCCACCAGGATTCAAACCCACAATCTTATAATTGTGACCGGGGTATGCTACCTCTGGGCCACCAGGACAATAAAAGCAGTCCTAGACTATACTATATTTCACACAAAGCCTGTTCAACGAGCTTATGGCGCTGTGAACAACTATAGGGGACCACCCGTGCCGCTTAGGTGATCAGAGCAACGTTTTACCAAATGCGGCTTCGAAACACGAGGATCCATATATATTTCATTAGCCCAATAAAGCACGCGGACTTCTACATATAATCAACGCCTCACCCCACCAGGATTTGAAGCCACGATCTTATAATGTGACCGGGGAACGCTACCTCTGGGCCAACAGGACAATAAAAGCATTTGTAGGACTCTGCTACATATCACACAAAGCCTGTTCAACGACCTTATGGCGCCATGAACCTCTAATGGGGACCATCCATGCCACTTAGGTGATCAGAGCAACGTTTTACCAAATCCGGCTTGGAAACACGAGGATCCATATATATTTCATTAGCCCAATAAAGCACTCGGACTTCTACATATAATCAACACCTCACCCCACCAGGATTCGAACCCACGATATTATAATTGTGACCGGGGAACACTACTTATGAGCCACCAGGACACTTTAAGCTGTCCTAGACTCTGTTATATTTCACACAAAGCGTGTTCAACGAGCTTATGGCGCCGTGAACCACTATAGGGGACCACCCGTGCCGCTGAGGTGATCAGAGCAACGTTTTACCAAATCCGGCTTGGAAACTCGAGGATCCATATATATTTCATTAGCCCAATAGAGCACGCGGAATTCTACATATAATCAACACCTCACTCCACCAGGATTTGAACCCACGATCTTATAATTGTGACCGGGGAACGCTACCTCTGGGCCACCAGGACAATAAAAGCAGTCCTAGACTCTGCTATATTTCACACAAATCCTGTTCAACGAGCTTATGGCGCCGTGAACCTCTAATGGGGACCACCCGTGCCGCTTATATGATCAGAGCAACGTTTTACCAAATACGGCTTCTAAACACGAGGATTCAAATATATTTCATTAGCCCAATAAAGCACTCGGACTTCTACATATAATCAACACCTCACCCCACCAGGATTCAAACCCACGGTCTTATAATTGTGACCGGGGTATGCTACCTCTAGGCCACCAGGAAAATAATAGCAGTCCTAGACTCTACTATATTTCACACAAAGCCTGTTCAACGACCTTATGGCGCCATGAACCTCTAATGGGGACCACCAGTGCCGCTTAGGTGATCAGAGCAACGTTTTACCAAATCCGGCTTGGAAACACGAGGATCCATATATATTTCATTAGCCCAATAAAGCACTCGGACTTCTACATATAATCAACACCTCACCCCTCCAGGATTCAAACCCACAATCTTATAATTGTGATCGGGGTATGCTACCTCTGGGCCACCAGGACAATAAAAGCAGTCCTAGACTCTACTATATTTCACACAGAGCCTGTTCAACGAGCTTATGGCGCTGTGAACCACTATAAGGGACCACCCGTGCCGCTTAGGTGATCAGAGCAACGTTTTACCAAATGCGGTTTCGAAACACGAGGATCCATATAGATTTCATTTGCCCAATAAAGCACGCGGACTTCTACATTTAATCAACGCCTCACCCCATCAGGATTTGAAGCCACGATCTTATAATTGTGACCGGGGAACGCTACTTCTGGGCCAACAGGACAATAAAAGCATTCGTAGACGCTACTATATTTCACACAGAGCCTGTTCAACGACCTTATGGCGCCGTGAACCTCTAATGGGGACCACCCGTGCTGCTTAGGTGATCAGAGCAACGTTTTACCAAATGCGGTTTCGAAACACGAGGATCCATATATATTTCATTAGCCCAATAAAGCACGCGGACTTCTACATTTAATGAACGCCTCACCCCATCAGGATTTGAAGCCACGATCTTATAATTGTGACCGGGGAACGCTACCTCTGGGCCAACAGGACAATAAAAGCATTCGTAGACTCTACTATATTTCACACGGAGCCTGTTCAACGACCTTATGGCGCCGTGAAGCTCTAATGGGGAACACCCGTGCTGCTTAGGTGATCAGAGCAACGTTTTACCAAATGCGGTTTCGAAACACGAGGATCCATATAGATTTCATTAGCCCAATAAAGCACGCGGACTTCTGGTATTTAATCAACACCCCACCCTATCAGGATTCCGAACCCATTTTCTTAATTGTGACCGAACGCTACCTCTGGGCCACCAGGACAATAAAAGCAGTCCTAGACTCTGCTATATTTCACAAAAGCCTGTTCAACGAGCATATGGCGCTGTGAACCTCTAATGGGGACCATCCGTGCCGCTTAGGTGATCAGAGCAACGTTTTACCAAATCCGCTTTGGAAACACGAGGATCCATATATATTTCATTAGCCTAATAAAGCAAGCGGACTTCTACATATAATCAACGCCTCACCCGACCAGGATTTGAAGCCACGATCTTATAATTGTGACCGGGGAACGCTACCTCTGGGCCACCAGGACAATAAAAGCAGTCCTAGACTCTGCTATATTTCACAAAAGCCTGTTCAACGAGCATATGGCGCTGTGAACCTCTAATGGGGACCATCCGTGCCGCTTAGGTGATCAGAGCAACGTTTTACCAACCGCTTGGAAACACGAGATCCATATATATTTATTAGCCCAAGGAAAGCACTCGGACTTCTACATATAATCAACACTCACCCCCACCAGGATTCAAACCCACAATCTTATAATTGTGACCGGGGTATGCTACCTTCTGGGCCACCAGGACAATAAAAGCAGTCCTAGACTATACTATATTTTCATACAAAGCCTGTTCAACGAGCTTATGGCGCCAGAACAACTATAGGGACCACCCGGCCGCTTTTAGGTGATCAGAGCAACGTTTCACTAAACGTGGCTTCGAAACACGAGGATCCATATATATTTCATTAGCCCAATAAAGCACGCGGACTTCTACATATAATCAACGCCTCACCCCACCAGGATTTGAAGCCACGATCTTATAATGTGACCGGGGAACGCTACCTCTGGGCCACCAGGACAATAAAAGCAGTCCTAGACTCTACTATATTTCACAAAAAGCCTGTTCAACGAGCTTATGGCGCTGTGAACCTCTAATGGGGACCATCTGTGCCGCTTAGGTGATCACAGCAACGTTTTACCAAATCCGGCTTGGAAACACAAGGATCCATATATATTTCATTAGCCCAATAAAGCACGCGGACTTCTACATATAATCAACACCTCACCCCACCAGATTCAACTCAATGAGCATATAATTAGACCGAACACTACGATAGAGCCACCAGGACACTTTTAAGCTGTCCTAGACTCTGCTATATTTCACACAAAGCCTGTTCAACGAGCTTATGGCGCTGTGAACCACTATAGGGGACCACCCGTGCCGCTTAGGTGATCAGAGCAACGTTTTACCAAATCCGGCTTCGAAACACGAGGATCCATATATATTTCATTAGCCCAATAAAGCACGCGGAATTCTACATATAATCAACACCTCACCCCACCAGGATTTGAACCCACGATCTTATAATTGTGACCGGGGAACGCTACCTCTGGGCCACCAGGACAATAAACGCAGTCCTAGACTCTGCTATATTTCACACAAATCCTGTTCAACGAGCTTATGGCGCCGTGAACCTCTAATGGGGACCACCCGTGCCGCTTATATGATCAGAGCAACGTTTTACCAAATACGGCTTCTAAACAAGAGGATTCAAATATATTTCATTAGCCCAATAAAGCACTCGGACTTCTACATATAATCAACACCTCACCCCACCAGGATTCAAACCCACGGTTCATAATTGCACTGGGGTATGCTACCTGGGCCACCAGGACAATAATAGCAGTCCTAGACTCTGCTATATTTCACACAAAGCCTGTTCAACGAGATTATGGCGCCGTGAACCTCTAATGGGGACCACCCGTGCTGCTTAGGTGATCAGAGCAATGTTTTACCAAATCCGGCTTCGAAACACGAGGATCTATATATATTTCATTATCCCAATAAAGCACGCAGACTTCTACATATAATCAACACCTCACCCCATCAGGATTTGAACCCATGATCTTATAACTGTGGATCGGGTATGCTACCTCTGGGCCACCAGGACAATAAAAGCAGTCCTAGACTCTACTATATTTCACACAAAGCCTGTTCAATGAGCTTATGGCGCTGTGAACCACTATAAGGGACCACCCGTGCCGCTTAGGTGATCAGAGCAACGTTTTACCAAATGCGGTTTCGAAACACGAGGATCCATATAGATTTCATTAGCCCAATAAAGCACGCGGACTTCTACATATAATCAACGCCTCACCCCATCACGATTTGAAGCCACGATCTTATAATTGTGACCGGGGAACGCTACTTCTGGGCCAACAGGACAATAAAAGCATTCGTAGACTCTACTATAATTCACACAGAGCCTGTTCAACGACCTTATGGCGCCGTGAACCTCTAATGGGGACCACCCGTGCTGCTTAGGTGATCAGAGCAACGTTTTACCAAATGCTGCTTCAAAACACGAGGATCCATATATATTTCATTCCCCAATAAAGCACGCGGCTTCTACATATAATCAACACCTCACCCCACCAGGATTCGAACCCATGCTCTTCTAATTGTGACCGGGGAACGCTACCTCTGGGCCACCAGGACAATAATAGCAGTCCTAGACTCTACTATATTTCACACAAAGCC
>NW_024731941.1:15000-20005 GCF_018991925.1 Homarus americanus | reverse complement strand
GGTCGTGTTGCGTCTCTGTAACAAAGCGTGTTCGGCATCCGGGCCTTCGATGTAGAGCGGCAGAAATTGGACAGTGATTACATAAGTTCGTCAAGATCGTCTTAGTGAGGTGAAAGTGTAAATCGATGTAGGACTTTTCATGCTAGACACGATTGTATTTTTGAAAACTCAATTTCCACCGAGTTGGAGGTACAGCCAGGGTCACAGGCCTATAACCACACAATCACTGCCACATGACAAAGCTTTTATTTTATTTTATTTTTTAGGGTGTTGTGGTCACGGCTGTGATAAAGGCCAACAAGGGAGTGTAGTACTGTGCCTTCAGTTAAATCAGTTCATAGTTGTCATCAGTGAATGCAGAAGAGACTATAAATAACTTAAAGTGAATACATATTGGCAATCGAGCTGGTAAGGACAACTGCCAGCCTATTCGTGTCATAGGTGCCACAGAGACTTTAAATTTTATTTTGTTTGTGTGCTTACTCAAGGACTGAATCTGTGTTTATAATACACCACTCACAGGGAGATACAGTGTACACAGTGATAGTTCATAGTGTCATCAGTGACCGCTGAAGTTGTAAATAACTTAAAGTGAGCGCTCACTAGCAAGCAAGCTGGAAAGGCACCGTGCCAGCTGAAACCAAGTCGTGTCATAGGTGCCACAGAGACTTTAAATTTTATTTTGATTGTGTGCTTTCTCAAGGACTGAAACTGTGCCTACAATACACCATTCACAGGGAGATACAGTGTACGCAGTCGCAGACGACAACTCTATAGGCAACAGAGAGTAGCTAAGTACTTTTTCTCTCTTTATTTTTTTGAAATAGGTGTAGATTTATACACAGTCTGCACCCACCCCCCCCACAACAACAACAACCATGAGTTTGATATGTGATTACTGCAGGGAGACGTCGGATATGGAGGATACAGGCCTAACTAATGCAACGTTTAGGAAGTTACTAACTGCCGTAAAGCATGATGGCTGTTGCTGGTATTGCTCTGGCTGCATAGTCAAGGTGAATGAAGCGATTGCAATCCATAAGGGAACGAGTTCTCTAGGGACGAAAATAGATGAAGCAGGAGCCCTGCTGGTTGACAAACTGGAGCAAGTTGGAAAAGAGATCCTTGCTAAGACTGAGGAAGTAGCTAATAGAATGGAGGTGGTTGCTAAGAGGAGTTATGCTGACGTATTAGGAGGGCCACGGGGGGGGGCGGAGAGTAATGCAGAATCAGTACAGGTTCTACAGCAGATTGGGACTTTGAAAAAGTGTGTCGAAGAAATGAAAATTAACGGACCTACTGTTAGGGGAGAGGAGGAACACCAGGAACGGCTCCAGCGCAGGAACAATGTAATAGTTTTTGGAGTCACCGAGAGCCAGGCGGAGGGAACTGTGAGTAAGGAAACACACGACAAGGTGCTGTTTCAAAATATTTGCACAGAGGTTCTGAAGATTCCAGCAACCCCTCAGGATGTGAGGAGGCTGGGACAAAAGCAGGGGGCTAAGCCTCGCCCCCTCAGGATCACACTAGTGAGTGAGGAGGAGAAATGGCAAGTTATTCGGCAGGCAAAAAACTTAGCAAGGAGCGAGGCATTTCAGGATGTATTTATTCACCCAGACCGCACGGTAATGCAGAGGGAACAGCACAAGAAGCTCCTTCAGGACTTGAAGCAGAAGAGGGAGGAGTCGAGGAGGAACGGGGACAGGTGTACATGGGTAATACTCAGGGGGAGGGTAGTGGAAACAAGTGTGCCGGCACAGGGCCAGGGGGCAGCAGTGCACCCTCCAACCACTCAACCCCCCACCCGGGAGGCGGCACCAGCTCAGCCTACCGGACAGGAGGGAACGAGCGCCGTGTAAACAATGACATTTCTAACCACACCCTGCAAAATACAGTGTACTTAGCAAATGCTGCAGCTTCTGAGAATGTGGGTGGAGCGGGTTTATTACTAAGAGCAGAGACGTTACCGAGAACAAATTCTGGCTTGAATGTCATGTACACTAATACTGACACGTTCCTTGATAAGAGAGAGGAGTTTGAAACACTACTAAGAGTACACCAACCAGATATTGTAGGAGTTGTAGAACTGTTGTACAAGAACAGGAGAATCGACCCAGAGGAATGTGAGTTCAGTATTGCTGGATATGACTCATTTACGAACCTAACTCAAGAATCCTGCAGGAGGGGTGTGGTTATCTACGCTAGGCAAGACCTTAGAGCCAGCCAGGCGAGGGTACAGGGAGAGGATGTTTTTGAAGAGTCCAAGTGGTGTAAAATTAAATTAAAGGGAGGGGACTTACTTATCGTCGGGTGTATCTACAGATCCCCGAACTGTGGCCCACTAAATCAAAGGAACTTAAGAACCTTAATAAACAATGCAGCGATGCTCAACCCCAGCCACCTCCTTATCATGGGGGACTTTAACTATGGCGACATCGACTGGAGAAACGAGTCAACCCCGAATGACTTGAATAATCCTGCTACTCTTTTTGTAGAAACTCTGAGAGATAATTTTCTGTTCCAACATGTGAGAGACCCGACACATTACAGAGGGGAGCAAACACCCAAGCCACTTGACCTCATCATAACAAACGAGGAGGGTATGGTGGCCAAACTGGAACACCTTGCCCCAGTTGGCACCAGTCACCATACAGTGTTGTCATTCAGATTTAACTGTTACCTAGTTCAAGATAAGGCCAGGCCAAGGTGCAAATATTACAAGGGAAATTACAATGGGATGAGGGAAGAGATGAGGGGTATCAACTGGCCTGACTTATTAAGGTACAAGAACGCAGACACTACGCTGAATATCATAACTAGTAAAATGACCCATTTGATCGATAAATATATACCCAAGACCAAACCCAGTGCTTCTAGGAATACGAGGGGATCCCTACACATGAACCATGCGGCGGTCGACAAAATTAAGAAGAAAACCCAGAAATTCAAGACGTGGGTTGGGTCAAACGATGAGCAAGACAGGAGGATGTATGCAAGAGCCAGAAACCAAGCAAAGATAGAGTGTAGGAGGGCTGAAAAGGAGTTCCAAAGGCTGGTTGCACGCGAGGTCAAGTCAAACCCAAAGGCGTTTTACCGCTATACAAAGTCGAAATTGAAAACGCGAGTAGGAGTATCAGACCTGAGGCTTGAAGATGGTAGTTACGCAGATTCTGACCAGGATAAAGCTGAGGCATTGAACAGCTTCTTTTCCTCAGTGTTCACAAGAGAGGATGCAACTAACCTTCCTGCGTTTGAGGACAGACGGTTCGACACAGCACTGACCCACATTGTGTTCACAGAAGAGGGTATTAGAAATAAACTGTCCAGGCCAAAGGTCCATAAGAGTCCCGGACCTGACATGGTGCATCCTAGAGTGCTAAGAGAGCTGTGCAGCGAGCTTGCAGAGCCCCTGAAGATTCTGTTTTGTAAATGCCTGGATGAACAAATGGTCCCCAGTGAATGGAAAGTGGCTTATGTGAGTCCTATCTTCAAGAAGGGCGATAGACACTCCACGAACAACTATAGATCGGTGAGCCTGACCAGCATAATATGTAAAGTACTTGAGAGTATTATCAGAGATGCCGCGATGGAACATCTACTACGAAACAACCTTGTAAAAGATTGCCAACACGGTTTTATGCCGGGGCGCTCTTGCTTAACACAATTGCTCAAGGTATTGGATATTTGGACCCATATTCTAGAACAGGGTGGTAATATCGACAATATTTACCTAGAGTTTGCCAAGGCTTTCGACAGTGTACCCCACGAAAGGCTGAAAATCAAACTGGAAGGGTACGGAATTCGGGGAAATGTCCTAGCGTGGATAGAAGACTTTTTACATGACCTCAAGCAGTGTGTGGTGATTAATGGCACGAAATCGTCATCTGTACCTGTAACAAGTGGGGTACCGCAGGGTAGTGTATTGGGCCCGCTGTTGTTTGTTTGTTTCATAAATGACATGCCTGACGTTGTGCACTCCTCCTTACAAATGTTTGCCGATGATGGCAAGTTATTTCGGGAAATTAAGAACCAAGCGGACTGTGAAGAGCTGCAGAAGGACCTCTGTGGGCTCCAGGAATGGTCGAAGAAATGGCTGCTGAGATTCAATGTCACGAAGTGTAAGAGGATGCACCTGGGGCGTACCAACGGTAAGGAGGCGTATCATATGTCCCAACGGGATGAAGAAAATGCACTAGTTGAGACTGTGTGTGAGAAGGACCTAGGTGTGTATGTTGACAATGAGCTGAAGTTCTCAGGCCATTGTGAGAAGAAGGTAAATCAGGCAAATAAATTATTGGATCTTATAAGAAGGTCGTTCAGATATCTAGACGGTCCGTCCCTCGTGACGATCTTCAGGAGTGAAGTGCTTCCCCATCTGGAGTACTGTCACCCCATCTGGTCCCCGAGATATGCTAGGGACTGTCAGTTGGTTGAAAATGTTCAAAGGAGGGCCACCAAACTGGTGCCTGCACTTCGGCACCTCGGCTACCCTGAGAGATTGGAGCGCCTGAACTTGCCTAGCTTATACTACAGACGGGCAAGGGGGGACCTAGTTGAGGTTTATAAGCATCTCAGGGGGCACTACTCAGTTGAGTGTCCTTACTTGGAGCTGGCGGACGCTCGCCCCACAAGGGGTCACAGCTCAAGATTGAAGAAGCCGCAAGTCCAGAAAACCGTGTGGGCAAACTTTTTCGGAGTGAGGGTTGTAAACTCTTGGAACAATCTACCAGAGAGTGTTGTGACGGCACCGAGTGTGATCTCTTTCAAGAGAAGACTTGACCAACACTGGAGCGGGTTCAGGTACATTCAGGAGCCGGTGCATGCCCAGTATTTGCCAACAGTGCGTGACAGAGACGTGACCGATCGCCCGGGCGGCTAGCGAGCCGATCTTTTGGTGAAGAATGTAAATGAAAAGAGACGTGACCGATCGCCCAAGCGGCTAACAAGCCGATCAGTGGCGAAGAGGATAAAAGTAAAAGTAAAAATATCTTCCCAGGTGGTAGTA
>NW_024731941.1:0-12500 GCF_018991925.1 Homarus americanus | reverse complement strand
CACCAACGCACCGCCCGCTGTGAGTGTCGGTACAGTTGCCAGGGCAGATCTCTTGCGTCATCATAGCAAGCCCAAAGTAGCCAAATGCATGGTATGGTATGCACAGGATTATGTAAAACATAAAGTATTCATTTTTAAAAGTTTATTTATAGATACATAAATTTTTGTTAATTAAATTTGAAACATCAATATGATGTGAGTCAGGTCATCTACACGCAGTTGCCAGTTTCAAAATTTTCCTTTTAAAATTTTAAGTTACCGAGTATTTCTTTTCCCAAATCGTTTTACAATACTGTAGGTAAAACAGTATACTATTGTGCAAACCCCACAGAAAAAAAATTAACAAATGGAGACACCAAAAATGTAAAAAAAAAAATGCTGTCTGACTTGCAACACTGTTGGTAGGGTCAGGTGGTTCTAACGGTACCTGCCAGGACCCGGTAATCAAATTTATAACAATATCTAACCTCAATTACTGTAGTTTATCTGATGTAGGCAATATGAAGTAAAAAATACCAGTTAAAGTGAGAAATCGGAAGAGAATAAACAAGAAAGATGTTGGGCTATTTTTGGTAGGGCTGAGGGAGAGAGTACCAGCTGTTTGGTCTTTTTTGGCGGGAGAGTCACGCAAATATCCGTACTAGTATTTGTTTGGTGTCTTCTGTATTTTTAAAAATGAATACTTGTAAATTAAAAGTACCGTAACATTGTATTATATAAAAACTTATCATATTTCTGGAAAATAAGAAGCAAGAAAATAAGAATACACCGGTAAACACAATTTCAACGTACGCTAAAATTAAAAGCTGCTTAAGAAGGGCCGATGCAAACACAAAGCCTCCACGACCAGGGCTCTGCCGTATCAGCTAGACGGTACACGTGTTTTTCGAATCGTTTTCAGTTAAAAAACTTTTACATCACAAGTGAATTAGGATAGAATATTATTGTAATATAACAGTTTTTAACTGAAAACCATTCAAAAGGCGATTACGGTAACATCTTGTGAACGAAAGAAAGTGAGTCATTGTTTTTGTCACGATTTTATCCCACTTTCCACTATAATACTTACGTCATTTCAGCAAAAATATTACATTTCCATATTCTCAGAAATAAATAGTAGTTTTGCTGAAACGTGATGTATTTCAATGTAAATTAGGATAAACTACATGAAAACAAAAGACTTTACCTAACCTTCCGATGTTCAAGATATGTTACTCGTATTTTTAATAGTTTTCGGTTAAAATACTGTTATATTAGTGATATTCTATTCATACTGTGGTTGATATAATACCTTCACGGAAATGTAATATTTTTTGCTGAAATGACATACGTATTACAGTGGAAAGTGGGATAAAATTGTGATGAAAACAATGACTTTCGCTTTGTTTCGTTCAAAAGTTGTTACCGTAATCACTTTTCGAATGGTTTAGTTAAAACTGTTGTATTGTATTACAATAATATCCTAATTGACTTGAATAAATATTACGATACCATATTTCTGAATATTTTCATTAAAATCCATCAAAATCATTTTCCTTGTCATCGTCTGCAGCACCAAACAGCTTCTCCCAGTCCTCTCCTTGAACAGGGCTAGAGGGAACGTGTTTTTCGAATCGTTTTCAGTTAAAAAACTATTACATCACACGTATATTTTACCTAAACTGCGCCTGAATGAATATATTCTCGGAAATAAATAGTAGTTTTGCTGAAACGTGATGTATTTCAATGTAAAATAGGATAAAATACATGTCGAAAACAAAAGACTTTACCTAAGCTTCCGATGTTCTTGAGATGTTATTCGTTTTTTTAATAGTTTTCGGTTAAAATTCTGTTATATTACAATGATATTCTATTTATACTGTGCTTGATATAATACATTCACGGAAATGTAATATTTTTTGCTGAAATGACGTACATATTACAGTGGAAAGTGGGATAAAATCGTGATGAAAACAAAGACTTTGGCTTTCTTTCGTTCAAAAGATGTTACCGTAATCACTTTTCGAATGGTTTAGTTAAAAAACTGTTGTATTACAATAATATTCCCTCCTAATTGACTTGAATAAATACTTGAATGGAAATATACAATATTTTTGTTGAAACTACCTGCGTTTCAGTGTAAAGTGTCGTAATAATAAATGGTAAACAAGTTTATAGGACGTAGAGTTTTTCTGAAGGTTTTGTTGTTCCATTACCCTCAAAATCTTGGGTCGACCTATAAACGAGGAATATCATAAATTAACGATTTCTTGGTCATAAAATCGGGGTCGACCTATATACGAAGGGGGGTTATAGACGAGTATATACGGTATATATGAAAGTGTGATAAAAAAACCTAACCTAACCTAACCTGCCTTGAGAGCGCAAAATTAGGCGTTTGCAGTTTACCCCCAGTCCGCGGTGGCCAGTCTGCCGCGGCGAGTTACCCGCGGCGAGTTACCCGCGGCGAGTTACCCG
Organism: Homarus americanus; assembly: GCF_018991925.1. Classification (NCBI taxonomy): domain Eukaryota; kingdom Metazoa; phylum Arthropoda; class Malacostraca; order Decapoda; family Nephropidae; genus Homarus; species Homarus americanus. The sequence continues at coordinate 10,043 of NW_024731941.1, read as the reverse complement.
CGGCCAGATGGCGGCGGCCAGTTGTCCCATTCCCCATATATATATATATATATATATATATATATATATATATATATATATATATATATATATATATATATATATATATATATATATATACACACACACACACATATACAGATAGACCCCGACTTACGACGGGGTTAGGGACCCAAATCCAGGTCGTAAGTCCGACATAGATATATTTTTTTTTAAATAAATAATCTACAATGAAATACAGTACAGTAAAAGTAATGAATAATGAGGAATGGATACAATACAGTGAAAGTAATAAATAATAAGGAATGGTTACAGTGTGACTGAGCACTTACCTTTAATGTAGTCAGCTGAATGCACATGGGGCCCCCATAATTTTCTAATTATACATGGAGACTACATTAACTGGAAACGTTTCGGTATAGAAAATGCGTGCGTCATTTCAAAAAAAAAATTGAAAAAAAAAATGGTCACAACTGCGGCGGTCGTAAGTCGAAGCAGTCGTAAGACGGGGTCTATATATATATATATATATATATATATATATATATATATATATATATATATATATATATCCGGTCGGAATTTACTGGACATTAATTTCTCACTTGACTTGGGGTTTATTAAAGATTATAAGATGGTAATGGCAGTGGAAGCGCCCCTTTGAGAAAAATCCCGAACCAGCACAAGAACACTTAAATCTACTAAACAAAATGAATTGTCCGTGACCCGTGGAAGGATAGCGTCTGTGACTGGGATGAATGAGACACACTGTAAAATTTAGACACTTATATTTCCTCCAACACTACAAACACAATCAAATAATGGTACACCAATATGCGCACCTCTTAACTTGAACTTAAAACACTACTCTGGGGAGTAAAAGTTATACATGATATAGAAATTATTAGAAACTCAGGCAACAATAAATTTGAAGTATTAAGAAATGTTGCTTGCACACATGAAACAGGCCTTAAGGGCTTTCACAAAATAATATCAGTCACTTAGGAAATGGTATTAAAAAATAAGAAATTAAATACTCTACCATGAATAGGCCTTAAGGGCACTCAACAAAATTATATCAGTCACTGAGGAAATGGTAATAAAAAATAAGAAATTAAATACTCTACAATGAATAGGCCTTAAGGGCTTTCAACAAAATAATATCAGTCACTGAGGAAATGGTAATAAAAAATAAGAAATTAAATACTCTACAATGAATAGGCCTCAAGGGCTTTCAACAAAATAATATCAGTCACTGAGGAAATGGTAATAAAAATAAGAAATTAAATACCCTACAATGAATAGGCCTTAAGGGCACTCAACAAAATTATATCACCCCAACAGATGCACTCTTCCTAACCTAACTTAACCACTACTCTGGGGAACAAAGGTTGTACCTGAGATCAGAATTATGAAGAAAAATTAGATGCATTAAAAGAATCAAATCACAGTATCACTCTGGTTCCACTTAATGACACAAACATTCAAACAACAATACTATCAAAATTATTTAAGAAATATTAAACTACACGTCAAGATAATATCAGTAACTGAGAAATGGTATTAACTACCCCCAAATATATTCACTATTATTAATATGTTACTGGGTCCACCAATACTCGTGAACCATGCTCCACCCAACTCAACATACACCCGTAATAAGGGAGATAAAATGTTCCTACTAGGTATCTCCTAGAGTCCTAGACTCACTGTCTCAGTGTGTGACCATTAATTTACTCAGATAGCCTCAGTGTACTCCCAGTGCGTCCATCAAGTGGAAGGGAGTAAGCCAATCAGACCTTGTACAGTTGAGAGAAGCTTTAGCTTCCCGTTAGCAAGAGGGTTTCACTAAGCTGCTCGAGACATGTGGTGTTGTGAGCCGAGGTAGAGGAGAGCTGCTGACCCCAACGATCGTCCCGTCGTCAGCTGGGCATCCAGACGGCTAGATTCCCTCCAGAGATCCTTTGATACCCCGCTAAACAGGGACAGGCCTACTCTGATCGGTCCAATGGCGACAATCGCCACCCTCAATCATCAACGGCAGTCTCAATTGGCAGTCAATCTCTCGCAGTCAACTCCGGTCAAGTGGGTTCTGACGGAAACCTTGTTATACTGCAATAGCGCAGCACAGGTGACTAGGCCACGTGACTATTTCTGTGACGGACGCGCAGGGACGTCTTGTATGTCTGAATGCTCCCCGTGACTGAGGACCAGCCAGCATCGCGTCTCCTCTCAAGGCGTTTGTGGGGTATGAGATGTTTGGTTCACACTCAGGATGGGATGGAGAAAGGAAACTCACAATGTGCTCTCTATATACATGTTGTATTGGATGTACAATGCAGCTTGGTGCTGGGAAGGCAGCATGGTTACAAGCGTGATGTAGAGAGAGCTGGTTGGTGAGGACGCTCAGAGAAGGACAGCTTGTGGGTCGCCATGCTCGCCAGCGGGAGAGAGGACCGCCAGGCAGGCGGAGGAGCGAGGACCGCCAGGCAGGCGGAGGTGTTGCTGGCTGGTTCGTGTAGGTAGAAAGAGAGACAGATCAACACGAGGTCAGGTCTTAAATAGCGGGGGTAGGCGTGGCTTAGCAGTTGACCCCCGCTCCGTGGTGTATGGCGGCGCTGGTTGACCTAGACCACGAGGCATACACTGGGGAATTGGTGGGGTCGGCTAGGCAGCGACAAACAGCGTTTGTAGGGGAGAATTCCACTACACGTTAGCTTAGGCCTACGTGACATATTTTCCGCCTAACTAATAATTCCTTGGGACACCCGTGACATTATTCAGACTGATAAACGATCTATAATAATTTCAAATTCAATAATAGTCCCTTAACTTCATGAATCGCATCATTATTAATTCGGCAAATTACATTTAATATCATATAGGCCTAGTTCCACAAACTCTCGCTATGTGCAGGGAGCGCTCTCTTCCCTCCGACGACCTTGAACGCTCAGTATCGCCAATGGCGGGGCATTCGAAATTACTCTGAAATTTCTGAATATTACATATATATATATATATATATATATATATATATATATATATATATATATATATATATATATATATATATATATATATATATATATAATCAACGACCTCACCAGCAAGGAATCGAACCCTCGACCTACTGGGTGGGACTTGGGAACGCTTACCGGCTAACCCACAAGGACACTAAAAGCAGTGCTAGACTGTTATATTTCACACAAAGCCTGTTCATCGAGCTGATGGCGCCGTGAACCTCATTGGGAAACTGCCCGTGCCTCTTATGTGGTGTCAGTAGCATTTTACCGAATCCAGCTGGTATGAAACGCGAGGTAAGCATTCCCTAGTCACACCCAGTAGGTCGAGGGTTCGATTCCTTGCTGGTGAGGTCGTTGATTATATGTTCAAAGTCCGCGTGTTATATGGACTAAAAATGAAGTATATATGTATATATATATATATATATATATATATATATATATATATATATATATATATATATATATATATATATATATATATATATGCATATACAGTTGGTCCCCATATTACGCGGTTAATGTAGCCCGGAGGGTCCCGCGGAAAGTGAGGAACGCGTAAAGTGAACAACATAACATATGGGATTAATTGAAATGGAGTCCAGGCCGATCCCCAAACTCCACTTTTTGACGACACATAACTATGTTGCAGTAAAAATTTTATCTTAACTTTATGATGGTATGAAAAAACAAGTAATATAGAAGAGGTTAGGTTAGGAAAGATAAAGGTTAACATAGGAAAAATGAAGGTTACCTTAGAGAAACTAAAAGTTAGGTGGAACACTTACGGTAGTAGAAGAGATGGGTCGGCATACGGGGATGGAGGCTGGTTCCGAGGCAGAGGGCAGATTACTGGCCCTCAGGTGAATCACCATTACTAGGTGAATCATCATCACTGTCACTTACAGTTGTCAGGGCTTCCCTGACAAATCCCTCAAAGTCAACTTCACTGTCACTATCACTGGCTTGGGCTGGCTGTGGTGGGTTGCGGGTGAAGAAATCTGTTATGCTTTGCTGACGGCTGGCGTTGATGTTGTCGTGATACACCTTGATGTACGGCTCCATAGCCTGCACCAGCCGGTTATGGAAGACTTCATAGCGGTCATCGTCATTGTCGCGGGAAAGGAAGGACTTCATCTTCTCTGCACACTCCATGGCACCCTTAATATCACTATGACTTAAATTGTGTTCTTCGGAGACTGCCGCACCTTCTTCCTCCTCTTCACTGACGTGTTCTTCTTCCAACATCTCGTCGGCAGTCACTTCAGGATTTCTGATCACCTCCAGGATGTCGTCGTTGGTGGTCTCGGAGAAGCCTGGAACTGTAACAGTCTGCGCAGCTTCTCTGGCAAGGTCCACTGCTACTGCAACATTCTGAACCTCACCAGTCACAGATTGACTCCTCTCACCTGGTATTCCATGCAACACATGTCTCCATGCGTGACGAATTGTAGCAATAGACAGCTGATCCCATGACTCCACCAAGAAGTCCACAGCTTTCTTGATGTTAAATACTCTCCAGAATTGTTTGAAGAGTATTTTTTGCTGTTCTAACTGTTGATCCTCATCTTCTTCATTCTTGCTATCGGTGGTGGTGTCACTCAGGTTGCGCAACTCTTCCCTGGTGTTGGTGTAGTCGTTCAGGAGTTTGAATTTTTTCGTAGAGAATGCAGCTTTTACATTACAGATTAACTCTTGGTCCATGGGCTGTAATATAGACGTAGTGTTGGGAGGAAGGAAGACCACTTTTACGTTGGGGGTGACGATCTAACAGTAGGGGCGAGTGTCCTGGTGTGTTGTCCAGCAGCAACAAAATCTTGAATGGCACATTCTGTTGCTCACAGAATTTCTTTACATCGGGAACAAAACAGTCATCAAACCAGGAGAGGGACAGTGTAGAGAACATCCACGCCTTACGTGCGGTCAGCCAGTGGACATTTAGCTTGGTCATGTCCATGGTTTTGTAGGCGTGCGGCTTGCGTGCTGTGTGGATCACCGATAACTTGAGCTTACTGGTACCGGAGGCATTGGTGGTAAACAGGACGGTGATGCGTTCCTTCTGCATCTTCCGGCCCCGAATCTTGCTGGCATTCTTTACAACGAAGGACTTGGAAGGTAGCTTTTTCCAGAAAAGACCAGATTCGTCCATGTTAAACACCTGGTCGTCAATGTACTGTCCTTCCTCCATTATCTCACGTAAAAACGGAGGAAATTCCCTAGCCGCAGCACGGTCAGCACTCGCTTCTTCACCACTAATGTTTATATTGGTGATCTTGTTCCGGATCTTAAACCTCTGTAACCACCCAGAGGAAGCATTAAAGGGCTTGGGCTCTGTAGTTCCCATCTTTCGTGCCACTGCAATGTACAGTTCACGTGCGTAGTCCTTAACAGAGCGCGTGTCGACCGCCATGTTCCGTCGCGCCTGACGCACCAAGTACCTCACAAGTAATTTTTCTGTCTTGAGAAGCACCTGGTTGTGAAAATACTTGATCATAGAAGCACCTGTAGACTTTGTGATCTTCATGTGCTCCTTTATCTTGGCTGCATCCTTCTTTATTGTTCGAATCGTAGATTCATTCACACCATGCTGGCGCGCCAAATCAACCTGCCTTGTTCCTTTCTCCAACTCTTGGATGATGGAATACTTCACCTCGTAGCTTAAGGAACGTCGTGTCTTCTTTGGCTTAGTGCCGCTGGGTCCAGGTAAGGAAAGGTTTCTCTCTGGGCGTGGTGGTCCGGCTGAAGCCATTTTAGAGAACAATGGATGCACGTTTACACAGTCTTGCGTGGAGGGATGAAACTGGCGCGGCTAGGTCAAGGATCATCTTTCCTCCCTCCCTCCCTCCCCCAGGTGGACACGTCGTAATACTTTAAGCCAATTATAGCTAGCAGCAGAGGGGGGTAGGGATGCATGGCCAATCACAGTCCGATACGTCATATGACGTCAGTGATAACGCAACAAAGACACACACTGCGCAACCTTACCGCGCGGCTTGCCCAAGCGGAGGGAGGAGGAGGGAGAGGCGAGGAGCACAGGCAGGCAGGCGGGTGGGGCGAATCTAAAAATAGCGTCGCGCTGGACACTCTCCGCGTAATGGGGTTCACTCACCGCGTAATGTGAGCACGTTAGGTTCTGGCAAGGCACCGCGTTAACGTGGAAACGCGGAATGTGGGACCGCGAAAAGTGAGGGTTGACTGTATATATATATAAACATTAATTCAATCAAATACATATTCAGTAATAAACAATAATGAATCTTTTGTACATATTCTTAAGATAAATGACGCGGTATCCTTAAATGCGCATGTACATGTTGGTGTTCCCAATCTTTCTCTATTTTTTTTTTTTTTTTTTTTTTTTTGCCTTTAGTGGTTAGCTACTTCGATTGTTCCATTTATTAACATTAAATAACGTTACTTATTTTCTTAATTTTCTCGAGTAGAACTATCGTCCTGGACTCCCGGCTGTAAACACAAACGAAAACAATGGCGTCCCATCTCCTCTTGTGTGACCATATTATTATTCATTTATATTGTACAGTGAACCCTCACTTCACGCAGTCAATTGAACCCACAACGGCCCGCGTAAAGTGAACAACATAACATATGGGATTAATTGAAATAAAGACCGGGCCGACCCCCAAACTCCACTTTTTCAAACACAATACCTAGGTTGTAGTAAAAATAACTTCTTAATTTTATGAATGGTATGCACACACAATTAATAATTAAGAGAAATATCAATAATATTAGGTTTTTTAACACTTACATTAGTAGAAAAGATAGCTGGGCATACTGGGATGGGGGGTTGGTTCCGAGGCAGAGGGCAGATTATTGGCCCTCACCTGTATCACTTGTAACAATTGTATCGCTATCCACCACAGAAGCTTGCAGGACCTCTTTGTCAAACCCTTCAAAGTCCATATAAGTCCATATCCTCACTATCACTGACTTGATGGGTGGCGGGTGAAGAACTCGGTAATGTTTTGATGACTGGGCGACCTTGTGCATATCCTGCCCGCACCGCTCTCCGCGTAAAAGAGTACATGCACCTCGTAAAGTGAGCATTCCGTGTTCGGCAGGGTACCACGTAAACGTGAAAACGCGTAAAGTGAAACCGCGTAAAGCGGGGTTTTACTGTATAAGGTGCATTTAGAAACATTGTTTAAAGAATATAGTTTGCACTTTTCATTAATTGTATTGTTTTGGGGGTAAAAGAGGGTAAAAAGCCACACAAACGATATGAAAAAGTCAGACTTTTTTTTTACGGGGATTAGCCCACCCAGGCACAGATCACCAAAAAGAAATACAAAATGAAAAAAATCAAGAGTGAGGAACAATATATGTATGTTGTGTTGTCAATATTAAGAGAAACAATTGAGACCTGCAATTGTGTGTAAATGAGGCAGAAAGTCAGATCAGCAACCTGGGACTTGGTCACAATTTTCGTGATGCCATGTGGCAGCAGGGTCTACCATAGACAACACATTATACTTCCAATATCTTCTCAGGCGGTAGAACCTCCCTGTTTGGTAGCTTTATTTTAATGGTAATTAATGATTCGCGATAAGATGATCCACCTTACACTGCAATACTGTATTGGAGGATACATTAACGTCCTTATTCGAAGCTTTACTGTACTCACTAATGGACGGAGGTGGTGGAGCAGAGGAGGAGGGTAGCGAGTCACTGAGACCCGGCGGGTGGCTCCTCCCGGTTTAAAACCTCAATTTTCATAGCAAGGTCAATGGTCTTACATTGCTTTTTCACTACACTAGCATCAGTAGCACTTGATGGGCGCTTGAAAGCCATTTCGAATGGTTACAGTAGAGTATTAAGAGCAAAAACACATAAACACGCACGAACGCTGTGGAAACTTAACAAAGACTGGTGATGCTCCGCGGGTGAGAGCGTAGCAAGCCAAGATGAGAGAGGGTGATGTGCCGTATAAAGTAGTCCGTGACGACTTTATACTGAATCGGTGGGACGTTATCCGAAACATGGGAATCTAAGAAATAGTGACATTATAACGAAACAACATTATTGGGGGCAACGCTAAACGAGGACTTACTGTATTGCACATAACATTTTCATAGCAGTGACAATGCAGGGAAAGCATTCGGGTAGCGACCATCCTAAAACTGATCTTAGCCGTCACATACTGTCGTGGTATATGGTGTTAATTTTTTTAACATTGCAAAACTGATCGATGGTATGTATAGAATCATGGTATAAAGGTCAATACCAGTACTAGGGCTGCCATCACGTCACCTGGGTCATGTCAATCAGTCACCAAACACATTTAGATCAATTAAATTTATAGTTTAATTTTGGGGGAATCTTAATGTATGCATTTTGTGTAACAATTGGCCCAAGAGAGAAGTCCTTTACCTGAAACAAGTGAGAAATACAGGACAGTAGTTGAATGTTAAACCTTGGTCGGTCATGCTAAACTCTTCATCTGGACATGGCCTTTACCTTCAGTCTCCATGTGGCCCTGGCCAGGTCTTTGTTTTAGTTATGAATCCCAGATTGACATGTGTGTCCAATACAAAGCTGCCTTGAGTGACACTAAAGCTGTAATAATATCTCTTCTGTTTTTTACCTTATAAGTCAATTAATGTGCGGTCTATTAGTCCCCTCAGCCACCCCGTGTGGTCCTGCCTCAGCTGCTCCAATTTTGCATTAAAATCATCCTTCATCATTATATATTCATTGAAATTATAACCTTACTCTTCTGTTGTTATTTATAGAGTATAATTTATGCTTATACTACAGACTAATGTGCAGCAGCAACAGTCAGTTTAACTGCCTGGAAACTGACTGAATAGATATTATTATTATACATATATTAACTATGCTGGTGTGTGTTATACAGTACTGTGCTATACCATGTTATAAAATTTAACACTCAACTTTTTTCAGGTTAATCGTGATTTCGGGTCTATATTTAGCATGCTTCTTCCCGGCACCCAGGCCAAGCTTCAACCTCAAGAAGGACAAGATGTACTGAATGGCTTAGAGGTGGGTGACACTCCTACAGTTTATAGAATAACCTCCCTCCCTCCACACCCTCCACACACACACACACACACACACCCAGTACACACACACACACACCAAGCATTGGAAAGGTTTGGCAGTGGACTACTGCACCACCCTCGTCATCGCCACCTCCTGCCACCTGCAGCCCCCCACCCAACTCGCGCAGTCCGCCACTACAACAAAATTCAGCCCATAAGAGCCCGCGCCGATAGATATAAGAACAGCACCATGCCATCTATTGTTAAAATAATAAACAACTCCTGATTTATGTACTGTACAGCCCTGTAAATGTATTCAATGCATATTATATCATTATGTCTAAATCAAATGGAAGTTTTGTATATTTTCAGCCACCGGCTGCAACTCTATTAATAAACCGTTTATTATTATTATTATTATTACACACACACACACACACATACACACACACACACACACACACACACACACACACACTCACACTATTAGTACTTTGCTGTCACTTGGAATCGAATATGACGATTATCCAGCTGTGATACAATGATATGAGTTATTAGGGATGTCACCTAGGTTGGCGAGTTTTGAGGTGACTTAAGAGGCCGATACGGGACCGGCAGAGTCGTTCACAGATGTTGCACATGTGGAGGGCTACATCTAGTGCGGGAGGGGCGGTGGCAGCGTCTTTCTGGCATTGGCGCTTGTCTCCCTTGGTTTGCAGCTGGGCTAACTCAAAGGTATTGACACCTTCTCGTGTGGTGCTCCTCCAAGTGTTATGGTGTGGAGTAATTGTCTCCCAGGTGAAGGGGTCGATTTGGCCTTCTTCTTCTGAGCATCACCACTGTTGTCCATTAATTCATTTGCCAGAAAGAAGAAGTCCATTCTCTCACAATTTGATGTGAAGTCTTCCTTGTCTGCATCATACTCCCCCAATCTTCCCATGTATCCACTGACGCCAGCCATGGTTGCTCTCTTCACTTAAATTCTCCAGGTTCAGAG
>NW_024731940.1:0-2086 GCF_018991925.1 Homarus americanus | reverse complement strand
ATATATATATATATATATATATATATATATATATATATATATATATATATATATATATATATATATATATATATAATATTCAGAAATTTCAGAATATTTCAAATGCCCCGCCATAGTGATACTACTCAAATCATCTGAGGAGGGAGCTGCCTGCTCTAGCAATCGAGAACAGGCTATAAATGAAAAACAAATGCGCTGCAAGTTAAGACATGAAGAAATATTATAGATAGCAGTCTGGAACAATTACGTCCCAAACAGTTATCAGTGGCGGAAAAATCACGTGAATAAGCTAACGCCCTTGAGGAGACGCCGACGCTGGCTAGGCCCCAGTCCGGAGAGCATTCACACAGACAAGACGTTCCCGCGCCACACAGAAAAGGCCACGGCCTGGTCACCTGTGCGCCATTGCAGCATAACAAGTAAGCCATTCGATCTCAGGCAGGGTTAGATAGGGCAGTGATAAAGTAAACTAGAGCTAACAGTGAGTTCAGGTTTCCGCAGAACCCATGACGGAGTTGACCGAGTTGACTGCAGAGATTGACTGCAGTTTGAGACTGCAGTTGATATTGAGGTATGATTGTCGCTCATGGACCGATCAGTGTAGGCCTGTCACTGTTTAGCGGTAGCAGATTCTAACGAGTGCTCCCGACAACTAAAACGACGGACCAGCATCAGCAGTGGGTGATCAGTTCTACCACTCCGATGCACAACCCCATGTCCCGAGCAGCTAGTGAAACCCTCTTGCTAACGGAAGCTAAAGTTCTCTCAACTGTACAAGGTCTGATTGCTCACTCTTCCGCTTTATGGACGACTGGGAGTACACTGAGGCTATCTGAGTAAACTAATGGTCACACACTGAGACCGTGAGTCTAGGTCTCTAGGAGATACCTAGAGGAACATTTTCCCTCCCTTATTACGTGTGTAGTTAACCATTCCTCAGACTGATATTATCTTGACGTATGTAGTTTAATAGTTCCTAAATAATTTTGATAATATTGTTTGAATGTCTGTGCCATTAAGTGGAACCAGAGTGATACTGTGATTTGATTCTTTTAATGCCTCTAATTGTTCTTCATAATTCTGATCTCAGGTATAACCTTGTTCCCCAGAGTAGTGGTTAGGTTAGGTTAGGAAGTGTACATCTGTTGGGGTGCTATAATTTTGTTGAGTGCCCTTAAGGCCTATTCATTGTAGAGTATTTAATTTCTTAAATTTTATTACCATTTCAGTGACTGATATTATTTTGCTGAAAGCCCTTAAGGCCTATTCATTGTAGAGTATTTAATTTCTTATTTTTATTACCATTTCCTCAGTGCCTGGTATTATTTTGTTGAGAGCCCTTAAAGGCCTATTCATTGTAGAGTATTTAATTTCTTAATTTTATTACCAGTTCCTCATTGACTGATATTATTTTGTTGAAAGCCCTAAGGCCTATTCATTGTAGAGTATTTAATTTCTTATATTTTATTACCATTCCTCAGTGACTGATATTATTTGTTGAAAACCCTTAAGGCCTATTCATTGTGGAGTATTTAATTTCTTATTTTTAGTACCATTTCCAAGTGACTGATATTATTTTGTGAAAGCCCTTAAGGCCTGTTCATGTGTGCAATTAACATTTTTAATACTTCAAATTTATTGTTGCCTGTTTCTAATAATTTCTATGTCATTTATAACTTTTATTCCCCAGAGTAGTGTTTAAGTTTGTTAAGAGGCGCATATTGGTGTACCATTATTTGATTGTGTTTGTAGTGTTGAGGGAATATAAGTGTCTAAATTTTACAGTGTGTCTCATTCATCCCAGTCACAGACGCTATCCTTCCACAGGTCCGGACAATTCATTTTGTGTAGTAGATTTAAGTGTTTTGTGCTGGTTCGATTTTTCTCAAAGGGCGCTTCCACTGCCATTACCATCTATTAATTTTAATAAACCCCAAGTCAAGTGAGAAATTAAAGTCCAGCAAATTCCGACCGTTACATATATATATATATATATATATATATATATATATATATATATATATATATATATATATATATATATATATATATATATATATATATATATATATAAATCAAATGATTT
>NW_024731939.1:0-57857 GCF_018991925.1 Homarus americanus | reverse complement strand
ATTATAATGTAGGAAAACCTGTAGACCTACACATTTGTTTTACTACGTACAATAGAATGTCACATTATTGTTTTATTGTCTAATTTTGGTGCTGTATATTCAGTTGATCATGATGTTGATTTTCAGTGGAAAACTGAATGCCATATCAACGTATTGAAGCTTTTGGCAACAGTCGGACAGTAATGAACACAAATGCCACCGCTTCACCAGATATTCAGCCTTGATTTTGATCACTCTGGACAAATTGCATCAGCTTCAGTACAAGTAAGAATTCTTATCATTTATAAAGTCTTATGAAAGATCGACTTGTAGCCTGTTCAGTTACTTTACTTGCTCATGTCAACTCTTTTTCATATGACAAATCACATTTTCCAAATCACATCATAAAATTTAATGTTCATTGCTTTGTGTGTGATGGAGCTGTTTTCTTTGTGACTACATTCAGTCATATGTCACAAATTCATGATGATGACAGTACTGTACTGTATTGTTACACCATCAATACTTGAGGCTCTTAATTCATAGGCTTTGATATTTATCATTTATTTTATAATATTTTTATTCTCTTAATTCAATTATTGTAGCAGATTACATACAAGATTCATTTTCAATAAAATTCTGAAATTTATGAGTACTGTGACTATAATTCTTCCAGGTGTACATGCCAAAAAAACTCGAGTGGTTCGCGACCTGAAGGGGAACCAAACTATCATATATTCTATCAACTCCTCTCTGGTGCAGACAATGACCTCCAGGATCACTGGGCCTTGACAACCTGTCTGAGCCAAACCTCTTATGACACCACTACAAAGGGTAAGGGTACTGGACCTTAATACAGAAATAAGTTATACCGTATACATGTACATTGTCCAGGTGTTATTAAAAACTACTGTTGTCCCATTATTACTTAGCCAAGGGCATGAATAGATATGAGCAGGCCTTAAATAATTATCACCATGTGTATTTGCTCACTTGTTCTGTCGAAAAGTGTATTACAGTACTTGTATAACTAGCCTGGTCCTCAGAACGCTTGACATCATGATGTAGTTTGTTGTAAATCCCTGTGTGATTTGTTCAGTACTGTTCTCTACTGACTGTTAATTTCACAGCTCGCTCTGTATAATACAGTTGAATAATCATATTTGCATCTTTGGCTCTGGGTGGTGTGGTTATTTAGTCTAAATTCTAATACTGTATCACCTAAAAGTCCAGTTTCCACTTTAGCTTTGTGAAGTCTAGTAACTAGGTTTAATGACTAGAATAAACTTAAGATTTAGTAACTTTTAGTGTGAATTATAAGTGCAGTGAATCATTGCAAGCTTGCAACTGTAAAATTAAAAATGTCAAGCATGCAGCCTTGGCAAGAAATCCGTAACTTCCCTTGTTTATACCTTATTTTGTTGACATTGATGCAAATATGTAACCTTGGTACACATGGACACAGTATACCTCTACAATACAGTATTTGTTATGTTGTCTTCATAAGCTACTCTAACAACTAACCTAACATGAATATTATAATTTTACCACAGAGTGAAGATCGACAAAAGGCTGGCATAGCTTGGGCGAGAATCGGGCTGCTCTTGGCGTACTGGGAGTATCACCTGATGAACAGAATACTATTTGAGTGTCCTGCAGCAATATATCATCTTGAACTGCAGGAGCTGTTAGAAGTAAGAGATAAGATTTATGCTTTATATGATTTTTATTTTTATGTAGATAATTAAAGTTAATTTTTTGGAGTTAATGCATAATAAATGTGGTGATGTAAAATGGATTAACATTTGTTAAGTGTATTTTTCTAACTACTGTAGGCTATTTCATACCTGATGAGGTTCATGGTTGAATAATAATAGATCAATGGGTATTTATGTATCACATGAGTACTGAATAGTTACTGTTACAATAAGATGGTTATGGGCATCTGTTTGGGAGGGGCAATGGGTCTTGTGGATTATTCTTGTGTCATGCTTATGTACAGGAAAGATCTCCAAGTTCAAACCCAGTTGTGTAAATATTGATATATGATGCACTTGACAAATGCAGCTTACAGTATAGGCTATTATACTTTGATGTAGTCTGTGTACACTTGGGATAAGTTTTAAACATGAAAATTTTTATTGTTCATGGATGGTGTTAATCTGTATGATTGAACATTTATGTTGTTCATGGTGCTAATCTGTATGCTTGTGTTTATTGTATGCAGTAAGAGATATTGCCATGTAATTGTTTCATGGAACTTCTTCTTAATAAATTCATATAAACTTGATGTATCAAGCTCATTTTACAGTATAGTAGTAAGTTTTGCTATAAACTTATAAAATAATAATATTAAGCCTACCAAACTTGAATGTTGGAGCAAGCATGGTACCCCTTTGCTGAGTGTAGGACAAAAATCCTCAAATAAATCCCTCCGAGGACAAAATACCTCTAGGATAAAAACCTGACCTAACTTTAAGAAACTTTAATTAAAAAAAGGGGTGATTTTGCTCTACTATGCACTTTAACTGATGGTTTTTCTTAGGGGCTCTTGTTCCTTGCTCTGTGTCTCGAGAGAATGTAAATTCACTTTTCTGAAATATTTATCGACATGAAAGGTTCCTAATATGGATTAGGTTTGTCATCCTTCTTGAATGCTTTCTAGAGAATCCTTACTATGCTAAACAGGGTTATAAAATATCACTGCTGTTTCTGTTATTGATGCTCTAGTATATAAACCCTAGTACAGTAGTTGTACCCTGTTAGTCTATTACATACACCAACACATTTTTGTCTAGATATTAGGTCCCTACTTACCATAACAGCATCCGGAAAATCTTTATCACAAGTTAATTTCTTATTTCTTCCGTATTCACGTGATAGCTGGTTACCCTGTTTCCATTTCCTAGCCTTAGAACTTTACATTTCTTCATATTAAATTGTAATCTGCCTTATTTTGGTTCAAGTAAAAGCTTGTTTTGGTCTTTCTATATATACTTTGAGTTTTCAAAAAGAATAATTACTGGTATATGCTCTATTTTTGTGAAAGCCAGGTTTTTGGGCAGGACACCAGAATTGTGTGTGTGTGTGTGTATATATATATAATATATATATATATATATATATATATATATATATATATATATATATATATATATATATATATATATATATATATATATATTATCATATATATATATAATGATTTAATATATATATATATATATATATATATATATATATATATATATATATATATATATATATATATATATATATATATATATATATATATATATATACCAGTATATCATTGCAATACTGTGTACACCCTTTCACTGAGTCTAGATTTAATTACAGGGTACAGTACTCATTTTTATTTTTTTATGACTTGCAGCTGCCACTGGTAACAAGTTCCAGTTCAGTAAGCCAGGCAGTGCCCAGCGTGCTCAACCCTCCTTGGAACATCAGTTGAAGAATTGGCTCGTTCTATCTTTTATGCCACACCTACCACACCTTCTACTAGAGCCTCATTCAGGTTTGTTATCACCTTCATGTTTATTGCATCTTCAAATGTATGTACTGTATATGTTTACACATGTTGACTTTGAGTGAAAGTTTGTTTATGTGTGAGGTGTACTTGTATGCATGACTTTACAGTATAGGAGTTATCAATAGTACATGCCTTTGATTTTTTAACTATTTTCTCAATATGAGAGATGGTAATGTGATAGATATTGAATTTGCATCAGTAATTAAATTGCTTTGCTTTCTTATAGTAATGCCAACCAGAAGTTAAGTGAGTTATAGTTCATGACACAAAACAAAGAGCTGTGGAACTACTGAGTAACTGACAATACTGTAGTACAGTAATCTTGCTGTGACAAAGACTTGAGATGCTTTTGGGTTTTGCATATCAACCTCTTCTATATCTCTGTGTCCTTGATCCTGTTTAATTTTAAATGATCTGGTGAAGGTAATTTGATGTATTAAAAAAAAACACTCAAAATTGGTCTATTTGTTGTGGGAAATACCGAGCACAGAAACAGTAGTTGCTGTAGACAAGATGAGATTGGACTACCTGTATTTAATTTTTTATTAAATTATATTGGTCTCTGAAATTGAGAGTATACTGTACATTAAATGGAAGGCATTTTGTTTAGGTTGTTAATTAAATAATTTTAATATACAGATTTTACATGTACAGGTACTGTATACTGTATAAACATAGTTGATCAGTCAGTTAATTTTATTAAAGTGTGTTGTTCATTTGAGTGTAACTAAATACTGTATAAATGTTTAGGCCACTGAACAGAGGCTTCAGGCCACCATAAATGTAAATCTGGACTGTCTGTGTGCCAATGATAATTGTAATTTTAATACATGAGTACACTTAGCCCCAGTAGTGTTGTTGCCCTAAGTAACTATGGCCAGCAGGTCTGCAAACATTATACTGTAATGTACATTACAGTATCAAGAATACTCATTCTTTCCAGGCTTATGGTAGAACTGTACCTCATTTGACAAAACTAAACACATCATTTTCAGACTGTAGATACTTTGAGCTTTGACTGAGTTTTCCATCTTCTAAATTTTTTGTACAGTATAGGTTAGTCCAGTATATCTGTGGAAATTAATAGATGCTGAACAGATGTTGCAGTTTGATAATACAATATAAGTCCTTCAAACCTAAGTTACATACAGGCCTTGTGGGCTAATAATTTTACAAAGTGACACAGTACAGGTATTGAAAGGCACTGTGAATTAATATTAAACTTTTATTTACAACTGCCTCAGTAATGTATTTAGAAATCTTGAGGTTTATATAAAGATTTCAGATGTACAGTGCTGTACAGTATAAAGTTTCTCTTTAACAGTCAGCCTAGTACTAATATAAGACAGAAAATAATCTATTTATTACATTTAATACAGTATTTGCTGGTGCAACAGTGTATCCTGAGTCCAAGAAATAGACAATGAAATTTTAAAAATCTCAATGGTGAAGTTTGTGTAAGAGGAGAGGAGTGTAACCCAGATGATGCCACTTTGTTTGTCTGTGGTGTCCAATGTTAGGTCATTGCTTATCATATTAACTTAGATTCTGTTTGAGAAATTGTCTTTTGCTTTTGATACTTAGTTTTCTATTTGATTATACAGTAACTACTGTAGTGTACCTACATATTGCATAAGGCCATTGAAATTTTCAACCTTTTTCCTTGCATTTCATGTTATCTCATCTAATGTTGATGTCTTGAAGCAATACAGAACTGTAATGACAATTTACAGAGGTAGTCTTTTAAAATTAAACATCTATTGATGTTTAATTCTGCATTAAATTATATAGTGAGCAATTTGTTTGTAGTACAGTAACTCCATATTTATAAAGGTCAGTACAAATTTTTGTTTAAAAATAACCCTGTACAGTAGTTATTTTTGTTCATAGTTTATGGCACTTGTTATACCACAGTGGAAAATAAAAACTTCACTTTAAAAAATATATATACAGTAGTACAGTACTAATACATAGAATGGGCAAAGTTTCTGAACTTTCTCTGGTAATTGTACAGTATTACTTTATCACCAATTTTCTTACATGTTTCATTTTTTCAGTCACATGTGTAAGTCAGATACTGTAATTGTAATAGCAAATTCTGCTCTTACATGCTTTAATAGTTTCCCGTTATGTATTAGTTTAGATATACCTAGGATCACAGGAGTTGGTAGGCATTTCTCTGAAACTATTCACGTCTTCTCTCTTCAGTGGTCTCACGATACATTTGATGAGATTATTGACATGATTCAACATGCTGGTTATGGTGATAGGTACAGTGTTTGGATTCCCTGACATTCTGGCACCTTCCTTGACCTCTTTAGTCATGCCTCCTCATGTGAGAAAAGTTTCCAAGTCACCTCAGAAGCTTGTGTAACACTCATGGAAAAATCCTTAAAAATTGATGACTTAGGTTGCACTGTTTACATAATGAGATATAGACTATGATGTAGCAGTAGTCTCCCTGTGGCCGTCATTCACCATTCATTGAAGACTCACACTTTGTTAGCCTCTACCTAAAAAAAAATTCTTCACTTACCCACTGCTCTCACCAGTGAATAGTCTGTCATTTTATTGTTGTTTAGAACCACTTCTCTGAAAACTCAGTTTGGTGTTCAGTCATGCAGTGCGGTTATAATAGTTAATGATATTAGTTTGCATGGTAACACGTTACTTAGGACCTTGTGTGCTGTCCTTGTACTGTACTGTTTATTGCTAAAAATATGCCTCTCCAGTGTCTGATTGTGAGTCCTTAGAAACATAACCATAATGATTTACATATTATGCACCCATCAACATTTGGCTGAATTCTCACAGCTGTCTCAATACCTTTGTTATGCAGTTACATCATTTACTAATCTGTAGAAGTTCACATTTCCAAAAAAAATAAAGTTTTTGGGCTATATTTTCAATTGATGTGTATTATCTGTCAAAACGGGAAGTAAAGAATTATTAAGCAGTAATTTTATTACAGTACTGCGTTAGATTTAACATACATATTTTAAGAAGACAATTTTTTAAGTCCTTAAAGTAGATGTTACACCAGTTCACATATTTCTTTCAATTGAACAATAACTTATTGATACTTTCATTGTGAATGGCATTATTTATGAAGTGAATTTCACATTTTGTCTTTCTCACAGTATCAGAACTTCAAACCTAAAACTGACAACTGTAGTTTGTTTTGTAAAGGGCAAAGTAACAATGACTTTTATTTTTTCCAACAGAACTGCATCACCAACAGAGGCCCACTGAGGCGTCCTGAAGGTCTGGAGGCTCTAGAGGGCATGGCAACTGGTCTATATAGTGAAGCATTCAATGCCATTGTGGCTCTCATCAATAGGTTAGTTGATACTGTACAGTACTTTTAATTTAGTGTACAGTACTGTATTGTCCTTCTTATTTTGATTTAATCAGTAGTGGAAAGAGGTTATAGGAACTGAAAACACTCTCTGGAATGGGGAAAAGGAATGGCCATGTTTACCAAATATGTATTTAAAGACCCAGATTTTAGTGATATGAAATTTGAATTGGATTAAAAATAAACCACATTGAATATATAAAGACCTAGTAAATTACTTCCTTTTCATTAATAATAATTATGGCACAGGAGCTAAGTACAAGACATTAACCACCAGTTCCCTTGACTATAACTCTCACAATAATAAACCTTTGACTTTGTGTCTTAATACTGTACATCAGATTTATATTCCCTACTACACAGTCAGGTGGGTCTTACAGAAATTATTTTCAGTTTTGTAGATCAACACAAGTTTTTTTTTCCCTTATTGTAACCAACTTATTACATTTGCATACAGTACTCCTTACTGTTTTAATACCCTGTACTGTATTAATTTGTCCTATACGTCAGCCCTGCTCTCTCCTCTCTATCTTTCACTTCCCAACCTCTTTCTCTTCCACAACCATCTTGTTTCTCATTACGTTTATTCTTACAGACTTCTCACATTCTCTCTCTAACCATTAATGGAATAATAAATATTTCATGAAAAGGTCTTAGTTTAGGTACATTACATTATTTCTTGCAAACGTCTTCAGAAATCTCATCAAATAGTATACTGTACCTCTACTTAGTTTAACTGAATAATTATTTCCTTGACATCAGTTAGAACAATTTCTTATAAACCTCATTGATTTTGCATCATGGATAAGTAAACAACTTCATGTCAATTAAGGTTTCAAGTAACTTCAAAAGTATAGACATTTTTAAACTAACCCAAAAACAGTATATTGTTAGAATGATGAAACACGCAGTTCCATTGTTAAAGGTCCTGTTACAGTACAGTTCTATCCTCCCTTTGCATCTTCATTGATCTTTAACGGTAACAGTTGCACTAGTCTTGAAATCTGCTGCCACCTCATGGTTACCGTCATGATATAAAGAGCTAAAAAGATATCAGAACCGAATCCCCAACCCGAACTCCAATACCAGAATTGAAATTTCCGACAAATCCCCAAAGCCAGAATTTTCCAGAAAATTCCTACCATTTAATGATTTTCCAGGACACATGTTCGAAAATTCTGAGAACATTTTCCTAACTACCCTAAAAATCCCGGGATGGGATATTTTTCTGGGTCCGAGAGATGATGTAATGGGCAATTTCTGGAACTTGTGAACATTTTTCCATTACCCGTAAAATTCGGGACAGATTTTTTTCCAGCTTAGAGAGTCAAGCCATCTATAAATCTCTTACCCCCGAAGTGCTCTGTATCAACTGTTCAGCTAATGGAGATATCACTGTACTGCACTGTAAAATGATACAAAATATACATGCTGACAGACTGAAATCTCTGTGCAATTTCAGGTGTATATCAACGTCAGCTCACACTTCCAACTCCATACTGGTGGTTGATGCACCAGGCCTGCAAAATCCAGCTTCATGGGAGGACCTCAGGTGCTCATTTTCTCCAAGATCTCACAACTACACTCAAGAGCGCTTCCAGATGCTTTTCCATGACACCACTTTTACTGCTCCAGACTGATAGATATGCCCAGGTGGGCTTGTGTGGCACTCTGCTTCTAGTGATCATTATTATGCTAAGATTATTTTTTTTTAATATAACAGAATTATGCTGTTTTGGAGGAGGAAAAGAGTGTTCATGTGATGGGATACATGTAACTTTGTGTTATATGATAATGTTTATATGTATAAGTCTGCCTTCTTTTCTATGCGTAAATTTATACATCACAATTGTTAGAAGGCATTGAAAAATTCTCATCCAAGTTTTCGCTTCAGGAAAAACATTGAGTATGAGATGCTGCTGATGAAATTGGTACTGCACCTCTGATTGCCCCTCATAGACAAAGCCACCAACTGTGTTGTTAGGACATCTCAAATAGACTTCATAGAATCTGATCGAATTTGAGACTGCTATGGCTTTTGATGAGGAGGCAATCTTCCCTGGTACCATCAATCATTCCTGGAGAGACTATATGCTCATTATGGAGATAGAGGTATGTCTATGGTTGTATTAAAGTATATTGCCCTTAATGTTTACCTATGGAAGTCATTTATAAGACAAATGAACCCAGGAGTATTTCTCCATAAACCCTCCCAAATAAGTCAACTCAGTATGTGATTGTTTCTTCCTTTCACGAGGTTAATGTTTCACTTATGTGGGAGGAGGAGAGAAAGAGATAGGTAAAATATATGTAGTAAAAATTAATCTACATTTCTAATTAAAACTGAAAAATCAAACAATCCTGGCTCCCCTGTTTGTGCATGGCTGTAGTTATTGTAATACCATAGCTAACATATAAAAACCATGGTATTTTGTATACTGTAATTGAATCTAAGGCACATTTAAACAGGGTCTTTTCCTATTACCTAAACAGACAACACTAATTCATGAATCCATTTTTTCTAAATTTCCTCTTCCCTACATAAAGGGCAAAAGGTATAATCCTCATAACACGCTCTTAATGATCTCACTTGTTGCACTTGTTCATTTTTAAGTAATTAATTCTCACAGTTCTTAGACCCTTCTGTTACTTAAATGTTTGTAATATGTTAAAAAAATTCCCCTGCTACAATTATATAATACTGTTATGGCTCTCCAACCTTTTAAATTCTTAAAATTATTATATAACTTTAAACTTTCACAGGATTGTTGCTAGAGGCATTCTCTTATGATCTTTTGATACTATATTGAACAGAAGATTTCATCCATCATTGAAGAAATAGTAATTATTTCACTATGTATCTACTGTATATCCATTTTCAACAGGACGTCACACTAAGAGTTTCTTTGTTAGCACAGTATTCCATCACACCATTTCCACTCCCACCCCCTGCACTCTACCACACACCCACAGTACAGTAATAACTCTTTCTTCATTCTCACCTCGGACTCAATATCCTTCTACCTTTACTCCAAAAACAGGGGTGTGTACCATTAGTTTTTTGCTATTTTATGTTTATCCTCTTTCTTATTCATCATATTAAACAACTGTTGCTATGTTCCAGATCTTTAAGTTTCTTGGTCTTCTTTTTTTTTTTCTCTTTGCCATCAGCTACCTATAGCACTTGTTAATTTGTGTCTGCTTTATATACACAACTTGTTCTTTAAATGATAAAGCAAATAGTAAGAAATCTATCTAATTTGATATAATAATTCTGTATTTTTTTTTTTTTTAGATTTTGCATTAAGTCTATAAAACCAGTAATAGAACTTGTTTTAGTGACTCAGTTTGTCTGTACAATATTCCTTTTATATGAGTGTTCTCTACATAATTTTGAGAATATGGTTTATTGAAAGTAGATAATACATTAAATAGCTTGCAATTAATAAAATCAGCCAACATTTTAGCCACTTTGGTAGAAATGTGTTTAGGTGTAGAGGCGGATGCTAATACACCATTGCCACCTATAGTCTGTGAATGTGTGATCCAGGTGAAGGGAAAAGCTAAGAAAAGTGAACATTTGACCAGCAATGGCTTAGCACTAACTTGAATATAATTCACCAGTGGATATATATCTAGCCCTTAATCACTTTTGGGAAGACAAGGAAAAAAAAGAGAAGAAATTTGCCCATAGTTCAGTTGTAAAGGGAATTGAAAAAAAACTTGAACTTAATAGTCAAATGCACAGATTATACCACAGAATTGCTATCATCATCTGTGTACTGTGGAGACTTTATCTAATGTTTTTATTTTATTTTTTAGAGTACTCACAACTGTTAAAAGGAGCAGCTCCACATCAGTTCACACTACAACACTTCAAAATTCCAATCCTGTTCTTACTCCATCCAACATTGGCTCAAGGCATCAAGAAAAACCCTGTCATGGACAAACAGCTGCACTCCTAAAAGAGTCCAACAAGTAAGATTACTTAACTTCAAATTTATATTGAAATCACTGTGTATATATATATATATATATATATATATATATATATATATATATATATATATATATATATATATATATATATATATATATATATATATATATATATATATATATATATATATATATATTAGATGTGAGGATACAAGATAATTGGAAAAACAAGGAGAAGAGATGTATGTGAATGTCACTTATAAGGAAAAGTGATTAAAAGAAGGCAGAAGTACAGAAAATTTGAAGGAAAGTAGAAGATTGTGTAATAATACAAAGATGAGCAGATAAATGATGGAAAGGCTGTTACATACATGGTTTTAAAGATAACAAGAATCTGTTCTGGAGGACACTGTATTGGCTGAAAAACCAAGACCAACAAATGGAAATGGCAGTTGAGAGTGAAAGAGAGGCTTTACAGTATTTCAGTAATAGAGTCAGTACAAGAGCAGAGTGAATATTTTCAACATCTGGTAAATATAACAAATGAGAGTGAGGTGGAATTATCCTTTTGGGATCATGTTAATTGGAAGAAATAAAGACGGGTAAAGGAGGAGGTATGACTGCCTTTAAAGCTCAAGAGCAGTAAGGTGGCAGTAGTGGATAGAATCACAATTGGAAGTGGAAAGGTGATGACATGAGTGTGCAGACTAGAATGGATGAAATAGTGTATGGGATTTGAATGAAAGAGATTGAAACCTGTACTGTACAGTAGTAGATATGGAAATTGGAAGGAAGTGTTTTGATAAAGTCAAGACAATAAGCTAAGGTAGTATGGACATGAAGAAGTGATGGGAAAAATGATTAGGTATAAAGAGGGATTTATGTGAGACAAGTGGAACTAGTGTAAAGAGAGTCCCTTGGTTAGAGAGCACTGGCTGAGGGAGTAAGTTTGAGAAGATGCAGCAAACATGTGTCATCATATACAGTAGAAATATGGATTAATTAATGCATTATTATTCTTTCTATTGCAGTTAGTAGTGTTTTAGATATTGATAAATGGTACTGTATCTCCATTGACAGATACTTCTAGGTGTATACTTATATCTTTGAGAAAGTTAAAGAATGCTAATGCCAAAAATTGACATATAGGAACCTCTTAACTGTTGGTAGAGTATACTAAATGACCTCTTTATTGCATATCCAGCAGATTAACCAATACTGAGTCTTTAACAAGTACAGTGCTGTAGCATTAGTACCTATAGCCCCCAAGTATTTAAGACATGTGTAGACATTAAACATTTTCCTAAATTGATAACTACTGTGGTGTTAATTTTGCAAAATTTCATGTCTATTACAGAAACCTTATAGGCTGTTTGTGTTTAGCCGAGGTCCAGTCAGCAACACCATCAGTGGATCAGTTGTGGGTATTGAGGATCACAGTCATACGAAGGCATCCTCTATCAAGCTTTCCACCAAGGGACAGCAGGCATCAAGCGCAAAAGTGTTTGCTTGCAGAGTTAAATTCTGTAGTAAGTAATGAGTTACACTGACTAAAATTTTCAGTCCATATTGCAATATGTAATTGTCATAATTTCAATTTAGGAAAATATTTTTCCTGGTTGAAAAACTTTTGTACTGTACTTTTACTCAACTCTTATAGTTTAAAAGTAATGTTAATTTATAGACCTACAACTCCAAATGAAGACAAAATTTGATTCTTTTTTTTGTTGGGTTTAAGTACTATACAGAATTCTTTTACATTAATTTATTGTTTTTGTTTCCTGAAAAATGACCTCACTGTGATTGGAGCTCAGCTATTAGTACATGTAGTACTTATATCATCTTGTGGATTTTAGTGAGAGGTGTGTACATATCTGTTATCATATTTGAAAAGAAATTGTGTACAGCACAGTTTTAGAAAAAAATTATTTATTTTCCAGGATGGTATAATTGAGAATTTACGTCGAGTAAGTTGAGATTCGTGCATTGCCTATTACCTCAACACAACGCTGGACTGTGTGATCCAAAGGGTTCCCTGATGATGCCCAACAAGACCAATAATTCTAGTGAAGATATTCTTCTGAATGTGCCTCTTGTTAAGCTACTAGAGTATGTGCAGTAAAACAGTTTTCATCTTACGCAATATATCATTGAATATATCATATTGAATTTGCTTCATTTGTTAAAGAAATTTCCAGTAGAATTTGTGAATGACTCTTACTAATGTGTTCCTACCATAGCTACAGTACTTAGGCCACTCAGTGCCTAATGTGGTCTGGTCCATATAGACTTACGTACAATATACAGTAATAAAAACTAAGCTTACAAGGACAGTACGGTTTTTGCCAAATGAGGGAGCAAGGGTTTTTCCACAGCTAGACAGAGTTGGTCAGTTACTGGCCATTATGTACTCAGGGTTAGAGGATAAATATTTAAGATGGTAATACTGTACCTGTACATTCTTCCCGCCAGAATGTCTGTTTACTAGTTTGGAAACAGTTTAGTTAGTCTTATTCTTGCAATGTAAAAAGTAGTTCCTCTACCACATTAACAGCTTCCACCATGCATTACTTTTGAAAAGTATTACAAAATAATCTTTTCTTTGTTACAGTTCGAGGTGCCAAATATTAGATGTAAGACTGCACAAGGCTTCCAGAACATCTTCAGTATAGTGAATTCAGAGCGCTTTGCTGTCCTAGCTCACTCGAGGCCTGAGCTCAGCGCCAGTTCTGGATGAGAGGCTGCAGTAGAATCAATTGCTTTATCTTGACCTAGATTCTTCATCATATCGCCTAGGTCTCTCTGGAGTAAGTACAGTTCATCTTACCTAATGTGTTTACATTGATTTTGGATTATTGTCCACTTAATGCCAACAGACTAGAAGGATATAACACCATTCCTTCCTTCTATTCACCTTTTCTTCAAAATGTGTTTGAAAATTCTTAGAAGAGTCCTGAAATGTTGTTGGGACAAAATTCATTTGAAAAAGAAACATTAACGTGTTCTCTCAGGTTATGTTTTTATGGTAATAGCTGTATAATTTGGTTACAAAAGAGGTTTCTAGAGTGAAATTCACAGTGGAAAGTATTGAAACCATCATACTTTAATCAGTACTTCTTTGGTATGATACTATTCAAACAATCATAACTGAATCATTTTACCAGTACCACAAAAGAAGTCAAATTAACCACACACATTTGAAAGATCAGAATCATCATTGTTTATCAGCCATTTTCTATGCTTACATGGGTGTTTGTGTATTAGGAATGAATTAAAACTGTACATTTTAATTTGGAAAGTTTAGAAATAATTTAAAAAATTTAAAGTGCACCACTGCCTCCACCAGTGTGGCTCCAACATGAGTTAGGTCTGTTTGGCTTCAAATAATCCTTCTACCCCTTTCCAGTCTGAAAGCCTCTTAAGATAAGCAAACTGAATATATATATATATATATATATATATATATATATATACAATAAACCCGACTTAGATAGTTTGGGGACCAAAGCCATAAAATGAATTCTTCAGTTACACCTGTACTGTAAATTACAAACACTACTAAATACTACAAGTGCTAAATTATAATAATACTGTGCATTGCAGCAGTACTGTACTCTTGATAGCAATACTGTGCATTACAGCACCTGTATAAACCTCTACTAGAAATAGTGAAAAAAATTTAAAATACTATACCTGTTGTCAAAAATTTGGCAGAAAAAAGTTAACCTTTCTTTTGAAAATGTCCTCACTCTTCACCCTCCCAGAAAAATAAAATAAAGAAATGTGTAATTTGTGTGTGAATGTGACCCTGTATGAGTTCGGGGCTGATGTGGCTGGTCCTGACCTGAGACAGAGGCCTTTTATGGTTACTCAAAAGTGGTAACCCTTGCATTACTCACCACTTCGACTCACCAACAGGTTATTTAAGAGAAATTGATGAAATATGAAAAAACTTGTCAAAGATTTGGGAACACCAGAGAAAATATTACTCTTTTGTATGTTGGTAGTACATCTCTCTCAGTTTTGTTTGCAGTAAATCAAGGAGTACTGAAACCTCAAAGAAAGGGAGCAAAACTAATAGGGAGATAGGCACAATACATGTGTTGAAGGTGAAAAGAAAGAGCTGAGGCAACAACCAGGGTTACCCTCACATACCTGCTCATATCTTTAACTTGTATATGTGGTTTGCAAAAAGTATCATATCATTATCATCCACATTGATTCACTGTGTTTCAAAGATAGACGTCAGGTTCATTCACGTTACCACATCATGTATGAAATTACTCCACTGTTCATGATCCACAGTTATTCTTCAGGCATATCTAATTGCTAATTTACCAACATAATTTTTAATAATGCTAGCTTCCCTTATGAAGTGAAGCCTAAATGTTTTATGATCTCCATCTATCAAGGTTATGTCAACTGCAGTTATTAATCCCCTCCCAGCTTCACTGTAAATGACTATAGTATAGGGTCCTTCCCTTCTGTCTATCTGTATCTTTCTCCTCAGTTTTCCATTATTGCACTACAGGTATTCACTACAGAGAAAGCATCAAATATTTTATCATCAGATTTGGTAAAATTTGGAGGTTAGTAAAGCATTACTGAACATTAGATTGTTTGGGATTAAATCCCAGGTAACTCAGCAAACATCAGGGTAGTGAGTGACCCCACAAACCCACATCATCACCATTTTATGGCATTTTCCATACTGGCATGGGTTGTTCATGATACCTGATGGCTCGGTGTCCTGGTTTCTATCTGGCAAATATGAAGCAAGTTTTATGGCTGGCTGCCCTCCATATCACCAACCCACTCTTACAGATTGGAGTTGTGGTTGGGGAACCAACATCTTGGGCATTTTGAGGCCATGTGCACTTGATATTAGGAGATATTCTGGGGTCAATAGGAATTAGATTTCACTATACAAAAATGTATGAGTACAATACTACATTAAAGAAAAAGTATTGCAATTTTCTGATGAAAAGGTGGGGGTCTGTACCCCCAGAACCCCCCCACCCCCCCTTGATCCACCCCCGCAGGTTCACAACTCCCTGAGGT
Source organism: Homarus americanus (assembly GCF_018991925.1). Lineage (NCBI taxonomy): Eukaryota > Metazoa > Arthropoda > Malacostraca > Decapoda > Nephropidae > Homarus > Homarus americanus. The sequence continues at coordinate 41,967 of NW_024731939.1, read as the reverse complement.
AAATAAAGATTACTCTCCTTCCCACCTAGAAAAAACAATGTTCCTCAACCCAGCAACACAAGATGAATATGAATATTAGGATTGGCCCTCATAATTTTTTTGTAATTTGTTGATTGTAAACATGGCTGATGAAGTTCACATATTACTACTGTACTTTTTTCTTCTTTGTATCCAAAAGTTTCTCACCAAACTTGGGAGAATTTTACTGGGTAATAACACAGTTACGGCCACTACAGGTTTATATTGATTTGATAAAGAATAGCCCATTTCTGGCCATTAATTTTCTTTATCACTTATTATGAAAAACAAAAACATTGGAAATACTTTATAAAACTTGGTGCATAGAAAATGTAGGACAGTAATACTGTACAGTACACATTAAACAGTTAGGAGATTAGATGAAAACAGAAGACAGTGTTCAACACCCTGCTCAGTTTAGACTAGTCTTGAGAGATTGGACACACACTGGGCAGACTTGAAAATGATGTAAATGAATAATACTGTACATTACTTACAATATAGTCTTTGACCCTTGCTTTGCAAGGTAAGAATGACTAACATCAGTACACTGGTTTGGGACCTGATGTGTGATACAACTTGTACTTCAGCCTCTACCCAATGTCACAACTCTTGTTAGAATACTGTACCTCAAAATGAGTCGACTAATTTTAATAAAGTTGGGTTGGTACAGTACTGGTTTAAGCAAGCAGGGAAAAATTGACTTAATTTTGAAGATATTGGCCAGAATTCTTGGGCTTGTAGTTAGAAATCTTGACATTTTACAAGACACCTTGAAAACAGACCTACCAATTGTAACAAAACTCTGTAGCTGTGACAATTACTTCACATTTAACTCTTTTTATCAAGTTCGATCAAATTACCAGCTATTATGAAACCTCCGGAGTTAGCTCTTTTTTTACCTTCACCTGTGAGCCTGATCTTTGGTCTACTTTAAACAAAACAAAGCTACAGTAGTTCACATTGAGCTCACCCCTAAAAGGCTAATCCCAGTAAAGGAAACCTGGGTGATAGTTTCTCTCACTCTCTCTGAAAAAGGAGTAACCCCATCTGGTTGTCAACAAAGGATAATCAAATTATGAAGGCACAGATATACATGGGTCAAGTCTGATACTATTCTGTCAATCTGCAGGCATCAAACTTTTTCAGTGCTTAATTGATCATTCATGAGAGTGGTACAAATCTATTTTAATTAGTTTTTGTTTTGGGGTGTCTGACGTGATAGTTGTAAAGATATGCATTTCTGAAGCTATGAATAATTAAATTACAGTACAGGTACATATAATGGGGGAAAAGGGCAGGTTATGTGGCAGGGAAATCCAAAATTATCATACAAATCCCAAATACAGCACAAGTAACTCTTCTACAAATCACTTTTGGACAATGACACTTTTGAAGTTTCTGTAATCTGTAACTATTAACTTATAAAGAAAACCGAAACTTGTGCATTATGTCATTTATTTTATACAATTTAGGGCTGTAATTACTCCTCATAATATTAGACAGTGCATTTGAAATACAATACGTACAGTATCTATGTGTCATTAATGGGAGAGAAACACTTGGTCGGACAGATGGTGACAGACCTACATGATGATACTCATTAGATGGACTTTACAGTTATCCTTCTTTACATTACTTTCTGATCATGTATATCAAAGAAGCATAGTCAGTGTTCCCCTCTATAACACTATAAAGGTATATACGAGTATGTATATACTACAGTATTAAAGAGGTCACATGGTATGCATTGCCTAGATGTTATTAAAGATAGCCTTCTAGTAGAGCTAAAGTAATTAAAATTTATTTTTTGTAACTTAGTGACGAAAGTTAAAGGTAAAACAGAATGTGATGTGCTTTGTTTGTTTCCTAAGGGTAAATATTGCTCTCCTAGCCATACTTTTAATTATCATATCTCTTCAGTTTATGGGAAGTTTTGTTCTATATCCCGACCTAGTGTTGGACCTTTTATATATATATATATATATATATATATATATAAGTAAAACCTCGATTAACCGACCACATATGGGGGAGAAGGGGCCGACGGATAATCGAAAAGGTCGGTTAATGGTACATAAAGTCTACGGAGATAAAACATACATTTTCAAAGTACCTTTCCCTAACCTACCTCATTTAAGTCCCTCTATTAATTTTTGTTCATTTGCCATTCATATTTCAATAGAATTTGCTTTAAAACATTATCCACTTTAGTAAATAAATATGAACCAGCACAGAAACCGTGAATAAAAAATGGAAAAGTCAAAGAACATACCCTATGTCATCACAAAAATTGTGACCAAGTCCCAGGTTGCTGATCTGACTTTCTGCCTCATTTACACATAATTGCAGGGTCTCAATTGTTTCACTTACTATTGACAACAACATACATACAGGTACATTGTTTCTCAATCTTGATTTTTTTTAATTTTTGCATTTCTTTATGGTTCTTTATTACTATTATAATGCTAATAATAATAATAATAATTATTATTATTAGCATTATCATTATTAATATTAATATTATTACATTATCGCCCCCTAGGCCCCGATGTAGGTCAGTGACCTGTGCCCGGTGGGCTAATCCCCGTAAAAAAAAAAATTTAGGGTTCGATTGACGGTTAATCCGAAGTTTAATCGAGGTGTGTATATATATATATATATATATATATATATATATATATATATATATATATATATATATATATATATATATATATATATATATATATATATATATATATATATATATATATATATATATACGCAGTATATAAAGAGGATCATAAATATGTTACTACTTTGGTTGGGGATTGTTAATGTTCTGAACTAGAACTAAAGCTGTGTACTGTATTGGTTTGCTCGAAAATTTATCATAAAGCATTGGAGAAAGTGTGTGGGTGGAAGAAGCTGTTAGTTACTGAGATGCATTGAATAATGTGACTGTTATGTAAGCATGCACACCTATCTTGGTTCTTAAACAATAGATCGTACAGTATATGAAGAGAAGAGGGGTGTTTATTGAGATAACATTCACGTCATACTTGGTTCATCATCAAGTGTGTTAATTGTTTTGGCTGGTGAGGTTGCAGGCTTGCAGTCAGGATTTATCAAAGCACTTTCATTAAAGGAGGCAAGAGGTAGATTTCAGCCCTGATACATTTTACTAACTTCTACAGACTTCATCAAATATACTGTAGTCATAATCTTGTTCAGTTCAACTGCTAATTACAACCCTGTGTGCAGCTACCATCACAGTCTCTTCACACCACACGTGTATCTGTAATTCTGTACTGTAGGAAAACACTTCATCCACCAGGGTGTGTTCAGTCGAGCCCTTCCGTGTTATACGCCTGTGTTATGGTGACTGGCAGTTTTCCTCATGATATTAGTTTGCTAATAGATGACACTCGCTACTACATCTGGGGTATTGTGGCGCCTGGTGTGGTGTTGCTGTTACTCTTGGTGACTGCCTCACCGATGACGCTCATTAATATACCTGTTTACTGTTTTGATATGTGATTTGGTGGTTGGCAGCTGTTCCAAAATTAGCACTCTGTCTCAGTGACGTCATTCCCGTTTACAGCCGCTCACAGAATGATTTGGTTTATTCTTTGTTTAGTCTGGGCTGAGGGGGGACCGGTGGTAGAAGCGGTACCGTTCTTGCCTCGCAAGCGAGATGCCACGGGTTCGATTCCCGGGCCGGTGGAAGTTGTTTGGACTTACTTCCTAGCCCCCATTAGTCCCTGTTCACCTAGCAATAAAGTAGGTACCTGGTGTAAATCGAAAGTTGCGAATTCGTATTCAGTGAGTTGTTGGAGCTTCCAATAACTTGATGACATTGTGGGGTATGTGATGTTTGGGTTCACACTCAGGATGGGATGGAGAAAGGAAACTCACAATGTGCTCACTGTATACATATTGTATTGGATGTACAATGCAGCTTGGTGCTGGGAAGTGGCAGCATGGTTACAAGCGTGATGTAGAGAGAGCTGGTTGGTGAGGGTGCTCAGAGGAGGACCAGCTTGTGGGTCGCCATGCTCGCCGGCGGGAGCGAGGGCCGCCAGGCAGCAGCGGAGGAGGTGGTGTAGCTTGCTGCGGCTGTAGCTAGAAGAAGAGAGAGAGGTCACCACGAGGTCAGGTCTTGAATAGCGGAGGTAGGCGTGGCTTAGTAGTTGACCTCCGTCATGTAAGGCGGCTCTGGTTGACCTAGACCATGAGGCATACACTGGGGAATTCGCGGGGTCGGCTACTCAGCGACAAACAGCATTTGTAGGGGAGAAATCCACTACAATACTCCCTCCTTCCCTCCAGGCGGTGTAGGAGACTTGTTGTCTGCAGGGTTGCATGGCACATGTGAGGCAGAACGGCGAGGGCGTGGATTAGCCGGCCGCTAGAGGAGACAACTGTCTAGATACACAATATCTGTGGGAGTAGAGAGGGAGTAAAAGGGTGTGTGGAGGCGATGAATGTTGTGCTTCCCTCACGGCAGGTACAGAGTCGTCAGATGCGCTTGCTGGGGTGTGTGGGCCTGGGTCAGGAGCAGGGGCTGCATCAGCAGAAGCGGATGAGGACTCGTGACAGCAGCTGGGTCCACGACAGCAGCAGGGTGCAGGACAGTAGCAGGGAGTACCTGAGGGAGAAAAGAGGGGTGTGTGGGTCCGCACTCAGGCGCATGGGTTGCGTCGGGAGCAGGGGCTATATCAGGAGGAGTGGCAGGGGGTACTGCTGGGCCGGGGGCGGCGTCTGAGGCAGGACTGGTGTGCTGGGGTCGGTAGGACGTGGTGCTTGGGGCAGGAAGAGGAGCTGGTGTCTGCTTAGAGAAGCAGTGCTGCTGTAGGGTGTCTAACCTGCGATGTAGAGACAGTAGCTGTAGAGCCGATGAGAGCTGCTTCTGGGTGGATAAGCCAGTCTTCCATGTTGCTTGAAGACTGGGAGCGTGATCTGTTTCTCCTCCATCCTGTGTGAGTGCGAATCTCCGGGGGTCACCATTTGTGGGGTATGGTGAGGTTTGGTTCACACTCAGGATGGGATGGAGAAAGGAAACTCACAATGTGCTCTCTGTATACATGTTGTATTGGATGTACAATGCAGCTTGGTGCTGGGAAGTGGCAGCATGGTTACAAGCGTGATGTAGAGAGAGCCGGTTGGTGAGGATGCTCAGAGGAGGACCAGCTTGTGGGTCGCCATGCTCGCCGGCGGGAGCGAGGGCCGCCAGGCAGCGGTGGAGGAGGAGGTGGAGGTGTTGCTTGCTGCGGCTGTAGCTAGAAGAAGAGGGAGGGCACCACGAGGTCAGGTCTTAAATAGCGGGGGTAGGCGTGGCTTAGTAGTTGACCTCCGTCATGTAAGGCGGCGCTGGTTGACCCAGACCACGAGGCATACACTGGGGAATTCGCGGGGTCGGCTACTCAGCGACAAACAGCGTTTGTAGGGGAGAAATCCACTACAACATAAACCACTGACTCTTCAGGCTTCTACGCCTTTAACTCGTGAGACATAAAGGCAAGCATGAACTTAGCACTCTTCACTATTGGGCGCTGTGATGCTTCACATTACAAATGGATGTAGGAGGGTGCCCAATAATAAAAAAAAAAAAATCTGGGCTCACTGTTGTACCTGTTCACTCTATATGTTTTACTTGTGATTATATCAGTAACTAATTTAATTTTAGTATAACCCACAACATGTAGTAAATCTGGCTCATAAAGATAAGTAATAATATTAACCTCCACCGGCTGAAAATATTTTTACAATGTTTATTTTCACGTTGTCGGTCACGATACAGCCGCAAGGAAGGGATCGTGAGGGTGTTTGTATCACAGGATCAAGGTCCAGGATTTGTGCTTACGAGAGCGTATACTGTACAGTATATGTGAAGAACGCCATTGTGTGAATGCATCATAATGTAGTTGTGCAGTAGTTGTTGAGCCGTGCGTAATCAGAGTTAATGTTTATTCGTCCATGAACCATAAGGTGGATTTGATGGAGAAATTTTCCTTTAGATACATTACTGACAAAGTGTTTTTGTTGTAACAATAGAGCTTTGTCAAAATTAAGTGGTTGGAGTGTGTGGTTAGGGGAAGTTGTAATTGTGGTGGGTAGGTGAGAGTGTAGGGCAGGTAGAGGCTGGCAGTGATAAGGCTGCCCCTGACCCCCACACTCCCGCCCTTGCCCCTCCACGCCAGCAATCTTCATCTCCTAACCTCCACAACTCCTCGTCTTCCCCTCCCCATAATTTACACATTCACGGATGTGGCTTACGAAAGTGAATTTTTTTATCCCCCCCCAAAAAAATCAGAATTTAAAGGAAGTGCTGTTTGTAGCCGAGAGGAGAGGAGAGGCCGAGCGAGGTCACCAGTTTTCCCAGCAGTTGCACATGTTGAGGCAGCACAATGCATTAACGTATTCCACTTTTAAACAATGACGGTAAGAGAGGAAAAGTAAGCCAAGGTCAATGTTTGAGCAGTTTTGGGAAGCTGTGTGTGGCTCTGTAAGGTGTGTTGTGGTGGCAGTTTTACCTCCCCGGTTCTTCTGGCAGTGTTATTTATGTGCTCATGAATGACAACAGGTCACTGCCAGTCTGGATACTTCCCTGGGTGGTTTTAGGTACTCAAGGTTCTGACCAAGATTAACTTTAACTCGGTCTAAGCTCAGTCTAAACTCATATAAGCCTATCCAAACTATCCACTACTCAAGCTTTGCATGGCTGAACGTATCCAGACACAGCTTAATGTTTTTTTTTACTTCGCCTGAGGTTACCCTTAACTTATCACCATCTAACTTAACCCAGTTTGAGATAATTCCAGTCTAATCTAACATAGTGTAATCAGAGACAAGCGTATGAGGCGGGAGGTGAGTGTTCAGCTGCCGCCTTTTCGAATCTCCAGCCCACGCCTTCTTTCCTGCCTTCCTGTCTGAACCTCTTACCTGTGTCTCCTTCCCCACCCTGATTAAGCCCCCGTGAACTTATTATTTCCTCCTTTCATTCTTCTGTTTTGTATCTGATGTTGCACTTCCAGTTTTATTCTTAATATTAAGAAAAAGAACAGTGGAGCAACCTGAGCCTTCACCACCTTGACCTCTTTTTATACGCCAGTTGCTCAGTTGTGACCGTCAGGATCTCCGTAAAGTTTTTCTCGTCCGGCACTTAACCAGATCTGCATGTATTGGGCACAGGTTCCGGCTGCTGCCTCTGTCCTGAAACTTACTTTGGGAATTTTATCATTGTAGCGCTGAGGTGATGAGTTTATGTTCAGCAGTCACAAATACAAAATATTGTCAACATGTAAATTACGATTGTCTAATATCAGAGCAGATACTGTAATCGTGGTCTGAGGCAGCCAGTACTATTAGAGTTTCTCATATACAGTACGTTAACAATACGTGCTTTCTGTTTTTATTACTATTGTGTAAGTATTACTCCGACCATAAATTCTCTTGGTACGAGGATGATGATCTCGGACAACTACCAGTACCCGTGTTGGACCTGTATCGGTCCTGTCCACCACCTGCGTCCTGTTAGTCTTACCTCATTACTCGCTTGTAAATGACGATGCCATGTGTGTGTGTTAGAAATATAAATTATATTTTACCTTTTACTGCCTATTCCTAATATAGACAAATATATTATTATTATTACATCCGGGAACTTGCCTTACGTTTTAACTATTCATTACATACAGTATTATCTCACGCATGCGTCACTGTAACAAGAGATGAAGTTATGTGAACCTTTTCTTTGAGGTGGGTGTGTGTGTGTGTGTGTGTGTGTGTGTGTGTGTGTGTGTGTGTGTGTGTTGCTAGAGACAGTTAAATGGGGTAAACTGACACCGCCTCCCTCATTACCCCGGGTGTTACTGTTACCTTGTCTCGCCCACACACAATTTTCACTCATTTCCGTGGTGACGTCATCCCCACCCTCAGCGCTACTCTGTAAGGTTTGGTTTGGTTCGGTTCGGTTCGGTTCGGTTCGGTTCGGTTCGGTTCGGTTCGGTTCCTTCCTTAACACAGGATTGCCATAAGTTAAATATTGTCGGCTGTGAGAACTTGTTACGATTATATGAAATTATATAAATCACGAGTATCACAACTGACGTACAGTTCCGAGCTATATTCACTGAACACTTTTGCAACTTCTGGCACGCTTCAAAGGGGTATTGAGAATTGAACATATATTTACTCATATTTTGTTTTGTATTATATTATATTTAATTTTACATCTATAGACTCTTCAGTAATTTTTTTTTCTTGTTTGTTTCATGTTTTGCATTTGAGATATAATTTTAAATGAAGAACAGCGTCTCTTAATCGGTATAAACCAAGACCCACGAGTAGATGCCAGATTTTGTCAATTATTATCGAGGGAATTTTCTCCATAATTGTCAGTAATTTCGTATAATTTTGTGAGTGTAGAGAAATGTGTGGCGATGGTGGGTAAGTGAGGCGCATGGTGAGTCACAAGTGTTGGTAATGGCCCACGTGTTCTCTCTCTGAACACTTGTGGCACATCAGGGTGTCCTCAGCTGGTGGTGGGGGCCCGCACACGTCACCCTGGCAGCACTTGTACACCCGGACCTGATATTTCTAGTAATAATCCTTTAAATATTTGTCGATAATTTGACCTAAAAGAACGTCACTAGTTATCTGGTTGAGTCACAGGTGTAGTTTTAATGCCACGTGACACCCTTATTTCCAACTTGACCTACGTGAGCCTGTTACATACGATCTCGTACTGTCATAGATGGGAACACCGCACTGAACCTTTGGTAAGTTTTGTAAAGGGTAAATTATACGAACTGTCAAAGAGAATGATGATTACGCACAACGCTATGTTAGTGTTAAATTGATTATCTTAATAGCAGTATAGTGGGTCGTCAGCCTCGCTTTTCATAAGTACTTAACAATATAAACCACACAAGGCCAAGACGGTGAGCGGACGTTTTGGTCACGGTTAGGTTACATTAGGTCATAACCACCCTGCCCAGCCCAAACCGAACGTCCGGTGTCCCAAGCGCCCTACATTCGGTACCAAAGAGATGGAGCTATGTCAAGTTATATAAATTTGTGTAGGCGGATCAGCTGAAGATTAGGCACCCATGCTTATTTCACGTAATGCTAACCTAACCCCTCTAGGTAGCGTTGGGAGGTTTAAAGAAGCTGAAATAAGCTGGGGTGTCTAATCCTCAGGTGATCCGTGTAGGTTACCACTCTTACCCACACCCATAACGACGCCAGACTTACATAAGGAACAATACATTGTTTACTGAACTTATTGTACTTGAAGCAAAAGAGGAAGGTAAACATTACTCGAAGTTGTAGAATATAGGGATTCCTGGACTCCCTGACAGTGGCCAACACAATCAGGCCACAGCGTCCGCCTCAAGTCCTCAGTGGAGCCCAACAGGTCCCCCGGGTGTTGAGATAAATGGTTATACCCGTTACAAACACCGCGAAATTTACAAATAATTTTCCGTAAATATATTAATGGGTGTTCTAGTGGGACTTTGTACGATTGTTCTGTCTCTTTAAGTTAAGGTCGACATTTGGTGAAGCTTCAGAGCAACTATGGGAGTCTTCCACAGTTCGCGGGTGCTAGTGTACTGACTGGTAACCCAGGTATGTCGACATGTTTTTTAGTTCACAGTTTGTAAATTTCTCCATAAAGCGTGGCGAGAAACATTGTAGTATAATAAATAATAGTTGTTTAATTAGTATACAACAAACAACTAAGTATCTGTAGTAGACTGTGGCGGGCTGTGCTGTGTGTGGATAAGAGGAGGGGGAAGAGGGTTGTACTACTTCATAATACTGGTACCTGTGTGTAAAACTGCTCTACCTGGTCTTGAACAAACATTCCCATTTATGAATAAATTATTTAAATCTGATGGCAGTGAAAGTACGGAGGAGTAGTGACTTTAGCTTTTAGTGGCAGGAGGGTGGCTGAACACGCTGCTGCTGCCTCACTCCCACCAAGCCAAATAACATGTCCGTCCATATTTACACAGCATTACCAGACGGACCTATAAAAGACGCGTGTTAAGTCTATATTGGATGGTACCATGACCTGTGTAAGACTGCCAGTGCTGGAGTGGAAAAAAATAGTGTTGTTTTTCTCTTTGGATTTCAATAGGTGTGGGAGAGCCGGTGGATTGTTCCCTTCCCTCATGATGTTCCAGGATAGTTACTTACAGTATGGTTCACTGTTCCTTGTTCGTCTTTCGTTAGTCACGTTATTTCTAAGGGATTTAATTCCATATTTATTATTATTATTATTTCTTTTACTCGTTTTAGTATTTTTATTCCAAACTGTAAAATGAACTTTAAAAACAAATCGATCGTTAAGACAATACGTAGCGAGATTATGCCAGCATAGCACTTACAACACGGACATGGCCAAGTAACCTAACCAAGGGTGTGATTGACCCATCTGTCACCAGTCCACACCCTTCAACAAGGTCATGCAGGATAAACGTGTAGTTATCATGAACCCGGATCTAAGGGCACGAGGAGGAGGTATATGCGGAATTGAGCAAGCAAGCAAGCGTGGCCAGATATTTCAGGTGGACTAGACTGGTGTGGTGAAAAGGCTTGGTCACGACCACTGGCCGTGTTCATCTTGTTCTGGGCAATACTCAAGCTGCACCCGTCTGTTTGTCTTGTCGGCACACTCCTCAAGTAACCTGTGTGTGTGTGTGTGTGTGTTTTGATGGTATAGTCACGACACATGATTCTGATGATACACATTATGAAGGGCGCAATACGTGACCAGTCAAGGGCACAAGTCTCCGGGACGAGGCTCTTAATGATGTACAAGATAACAATTACACACCGTCTGGATATCCCAGTGGTTAGCGTCCCACAGTGGGTGGTGGATGACTGGGGTACAAGGGGGAGAGTACTGGCTGAGGGACTTGCTGTGTGTTAGTCTGTGTATGTTGTAGTACAGGAAGGTCATGACCAAGGGCAAGGGTGGGGGTTAGTAAGGGTGGCACCACACGGCCTGAAAAAGTTTTGTTCTGAGTCACCGTATGAAGGTATGAGTGAGGGTGACGGCGCATGGTGGGTAAGGTGGAGCGGGGCATTCAGTGGGGGGTTGACCACCTGGTGAAGTCCAGCGGTCATGGCCCGCCGCTGGTGCATGTGTTGTGCCGCCCCCGGCCACCCACACAGTTGTTCCCTCCTGCCGTCACCCAACACACCTGCTCCTCAGTAACTCCCACTGCCCTCAACGCCATATGTTACGGAGATTCTGTACATGTGTGCGCTCACACACACATGCGTATACACACGCGTAGATATGAATTGAATTTACACATGTTTTATGTATACACGTAGTTGTAGAATTTTCTGAAGATGGATATGTCACAGTACTCTGCGCGCGTGTGTGTGTTTTTTAAACGGCTGCTCCCTCACCCTCACCACCCAAGTTAGCAACACTGCCCGTCCTCTGCAAACATAATATTTTCACTTATTATCATACCTGTGAAATATTACCAGACTACTTCAGGTCTTAGCATGACCAAGCTGTGTAGTGTTGTCCTGGTGGCAGTAAATTACATGTGTGATGGAGGAAGACAGGTGCCATGTTAAGTATTGTGATCAAGAGAATGGCGAGCTTTAGGAAGTCTTTGTGGTATATACGGTGGGTTGAGGAGAGCGTGTGGGTGTGCGCGGCTCACCAGGCTGACCCAGGGAGGGCAGGTCGTGCACCCCACCACCTGCCCTTCTCAGGTCAAGTATAGTGTTCACGAGCATATTGGAGCGGAGGGGAGAGATGTGCAGATGAAAAGGTCAGTGAGAGCTGCCTGCCTGTAACGCGTCCTGCCCTACATAGTCCACCGGCTCTTATACGGGACTAGCATTATCTGTTATGCACCAGATGTGTTGGATCACCTAAGATTCGCCACCCAGGCTTTTTTCGCCTGATGATTAAACACCCTAACACTACCTGGGAGTTATCTTGATTTAATTTATTTGAATTTATTGAGTCAAGATTCACGTAGTTCAAGCATATATACACAGTTGGTGAGGATAGCACATAAAGTATAATTAAAACTTATTTGCAATATTAGGGTGATAAGTCTCCAGGTGAAGTGTGTGTGTGTGTGTGGTCAGGTTGGGTCACGTGGCAGGTCTCCTCCTCATGACCTCCCTCTCGGTGCTCTCTGTCTTTGTCTCTTTAATATTTTTCCTGCAGTACATCATTTTAAAACTCGCGCGTGTGGATTGATGTCTTCTGCAGTCCGGACAAGAGTGACGCGTGTGTTTTTGATACTTGGTTGTGTTGTTCATCAAGAGATCAACGTCCGGACAGGGCAGGTTGGTTGCAGCAGGTGTTGGATCCTGGCCTTCCCCTTCCCCTGCAGCAAGAGGCGGGGCCGACCCACCTGCAGGATACACTATCTAGTTTACCATTATAGTGTGAAGCCTGTGCTGCTGCTCACGGAGGATGGTGTTGAGGATGTGTGTGTGGTGAGGGATGACCCACACACACACACTCCTGCTTCACCCTTGACCACCCTCTGCTACGGGAGGCATGACGTCATAAAAATACAGTTGGTTAAAATAATGATCTCGGTAGTTGAGTAATAGTTCACCGTCCATCATAAAACTGAGTCCCCCCCTCAACTCTTTCACCCCCTCCCGTATTACCTGGTACTTTACACATTCACTGTACGTCACCGTGGGAGGCGTGGGGCAACAGCAGGCACAACTCACAGATAAGAGGGTGGGATTGGGTGGGTGAGACCTGTGTTGATGGGGGGGTAGAGGCGAGTGTTGACGGAACCAAGTACTGTGCGTCAAGAGTCAAGACAGCATCACCACACACAAATTTAATTAACCCAGTGCAAATTAACTGTTAACTGTTATCCGCGGTAAAGATTGATTCACTGTCTCCCGTTGCTTGATACTTTAATTGTCTACGTACATATGTTGAACCAATGTGAACCTGTATGACGGTGTTACAGAATACATTTCCATCTCCTGTTGGTGTCAGTAATTTACACACACACACAACTTGCTATATGATTTGGGTAATTTAATAGTAATGTACAGCTGCGGAAATGTGGTAACCCGTGTCTCCAAACGGCGACATCGCAGTAGTAGTTTCCCTTATTTATAAATGAATGGGTATTGGTTGTGTAGCGACGGACGTGATTGGTGGATAGGTTTGCTATACTATAGGACTAGAACATAAGAAGAACATAAAAACATAAGAAAATAAGGAGTCTGCAATAGGCCGGTTGGCCTGTGCATGGCAGCTCCTGTCGAGAGTTACTACCACTCTCTATCATCCATGAATCTATCTAGCCCCCTTTTAAAACTTTCCAGAGTTCCCGCACTTACTACAAGGTTGGTAAGCTTGTTCCACTCGTCCACCACCCTATTTGTTAACCAGTTTCTTCCTATCTCCCTCCTAAACCTAAACTTATCCAACTTGAACTTGAACTAGGTTATTTAGGTTGGCCGTTTGGCTAACTGTACAAGACGGGTTGTCATTTGTGTGTAGTTGTTAAACAGTTCAATAGTTGGAGTAGAGTGGTGATGAGTGGCAATAGTGTTGAAACATGTATGATGATTGATGGAACTTAGACATTTCTTCACTCGATGTGACTGTATTATAACACTCACAAAATGTCATCTCACTTATCAAGAGACCTACACACACACACACACACACACACACACACACACACACTTATCAAGAGACTTACACACACACTTATCAAGAGACTTACACACACACTTATCAAGAGACTTATATACACACACACACACACACTTCTCAAGAGATTTACATACACAATTATCAAAAGACTTACACACACACTTATCAAGAGACTTATACACACACTTATCAAGAGACTTATACACACACTTATCAAGAGACTTACACACACACTTATCAAGAGACTTACACACAGAATTAGCAAAAGACTTACACACACACTTATCAAGAGACTTACACACACACACTTTACACGAAGCCTTAGTTAAAACCAAGTAAAAACTACGAAATTGTTTTAAATTATGGTCTTTATTACCATGTTTATAGTACAAGACTGTAGTTAGTTATATACATACCATGGTAGTGACTGGGGGATGTTTGGATGAAGTATTTACTATGTTCCTGCTTTTATTCTCATTTAGTTTTACAGTATTTATTAAACGGTAATAACCATATTAATCTCTATGAGGCGGGGCACTCTCCAAGTCAAAACAACGAGATGAGTTAAAAAAAAAATCGTGTCCAAACAAGGAGTCTCTCGATAACAATGATCCCGCTATTTGACCGTCTTCTGTACAGTCCTCGGAACCCGCTTGGCTCTTGTTGCCTCGGGAAAGATGATACATGCCTTATAATGAGCCTGTTTTATACGAGAGAGAGAGAGAGAGAGATGCTTTGGGTGAAGAGAGACCAAATGAGCGAGAACATGATGGTGTTCGCGTGTATTTGTTGCTTGGTAATGTAGGTGTGTGGCTACTAATAGTGGTGGAGTGAACATTACTCAGGAGAGTGTTGGGGGAAGGACTTGGGAGGCAGGTGTAAGCAGTAACTTGATAAGTAGCGGTGAATAGGTGGGTGGTGGTGGTGGTTCGTGCGTTGGCGGTGGTGATAGGCGAGTGGGCGGTGGTGGCGATGGTTGTTGGAGAATTGTGTATTATTTGTGGTGGAGGTTTAGGGAAACATCAAACTTTATGAGATTTTCAATGGTTTGTGTTGACTGCAGTTTATCTCCTCACCTGTTATGCACCTCAATACTCTTCTTGACATTAAGATCACATGTTGGAGTGGATCAGTCATTTAATTGTCTCTACAGTGCACTCCTGGCCACTGCTGCATTTAGCACAGTAACCTAACTCTGGGTGGCCATACCTGGACCCGCCTAGTGCAGCTTCACTGAATGAGTCCAGTTTAAACTGTTGTACCAACGGGATCATGGACGCCTCGCTCCCGGCTGGCAACACGTGCGCCTCGCCTCGCTAATGTCTTCAGAACTCCAGAGTACTTTACTGTTAAGTCATGTAGTTACCTGTTCATTCGTTATCAATTAACATAGCTATATTTTCACTTCTTATGAAGGTTCGTAAATGATTCTAATAGTCCAACTACTCTTTAGGAAGTGAAGTGATAGACAGTATCGTTTATTTACACGATGTCAGTCATATAGACGATAATTAAAGCCATATTTAGTATAGAAAATGAAAATCAAAAGACGGAAATTATTAAGAATAAAGGGGTATATAATATTATGCTGTAATTTAAATATGTGTTTAAACTGTAGTAATGAGTCAGTCGAGGAGGATGTTATTGGGTGACTGGTGGGGGCAGTTGCCTCCCCCGCCAGTAACGGACACGCCTCCCTCTTATCACTGGCGTGTGTCGTCGTCACCATCATCTCTTGTTTTGTAAGGCGCTGCCTGGAGCACCACCAGTGTGAGCACCCCATCACCGCCTCTGCTGCACCACCGCACTTGTTGCTGCGGCTTGACCGTGCGGCGAGTACGGCATGTGTCGAGTCATCTCCCGTTGCTTCCTCTGTCTAGTGTGAGCATGGTGACCGTCAGCCTCTCACTTGTTGTACCCCGCGATGTTTACTTCTAAACACGTGGGGTATATAACCCACCTCTCTGATACACACACACACACAATGTATGTACCTGTACGTGTATTTATGAAATTAAGAGGTGTGTTCTAACTTGCATTCTCAAACATTGCTTCACAGTGCAGGTATGATGTTCCCAATAACTGTTGTATCACACTTAACAATACTGTTGTTTTAAAGTAGAAAAAAAATCGGTGGGAATTAGGTAAAAATGGTTTGGAAATAGGGTTGTGGATGAGTGCAACAAGTTACCGATCATCATCATTAGCTCGAACTTACTGGGAAGCTTCAAATATAGGTTGGACAGATGTTGGAGTGATAAGTGTTGGATGTAAACAGGACTGCCTAGAATGGATCAATAGGCCTACAGAATTTTCCTTCATTATTACGTTCTTATATTTATCAAATTCATGACAGACTCGTATATCTTCACTCGTCCGGATTTGGGGTTTAAACTCGTGATCTGTCGATAATACTTTTATACGTGTTGATCATCACGTCTTGTCTTTTTTATCCATATCTCTCTATGGTCAATATACAGTACAGTGTTCCGCTATTAGTGTTGCAGTTGTGAATTTTTAGTGTAATTTGCCCTGACCACCACACTGCGTCTCCAGTACGGCACTACAACACATACCGAGTAATGCTGGCGATATATTGCACAGTTCATCTTATATATTGACATCATCATCATCATTATCCTGTCATGACACAACATTGAGGTCTTAGACATCGCTCATACTTTAATTATTTATATGACAAACATCGTCACCACTTTGGCTAAAACTCCGCCAGTGCAGCTTGGACTGTGTTCTGAGTCATGCACTACTTAACGATGTGTAGTTGGCAGCCATTTATGTACAGTAAGTCATTTGTGGTTTCAGATGGAATACTGCTGGCATCTCTGGGCAGGTGTGGTGTTGGGGTACTGTAGGCAGGTGTGGTGGGGCAAATGTATGCTGGTGTGGTGTTGGGGTACTGTAGGCAGGTGTGGTGGGGCACTTCGCCTCCTCAACTTGGCACAAGAAAAGCGCCGTCAAAACAATCAGTATAGGGGAGGGGGGACGCCTCATTAGATAGATTTAACACTGACACTCGTCTAGTTTCTCTCTGCTTATTTTAATTGTGAACATAATTAACGTATACTACACGAATTCGATGATCTTCACACATTATACAGTACACATAACATAATAGTATTGGTAACACAAATGTTCACATGACACGTACATTTTCATGGACACCGGAATCAACACCTCAGCCACAGAAGTAAGTCAGAGAATAATAAGGCAAGGAGAGAAAGACGCTGGTGTGGTGAAGGTGGTGGCGACAGCTAGTACCAAACAGACCAACGCGGCGTGACGGCTGATAGCCTGCAGCGTCTTGAAGCTTCTTTTACGGATGAACGGCTTGACGCGGCGTTGGTTCACGCCTCTCCAACAATTTCTCCACCACATCCAGTTGTGTCTCCCTAGCTCTTCCGTAACGTATTAATAAGAAAGGAACTCGTATAAGTGGAAGAACAACCTTGGGAGTAACTAAACCGAGGCATGTTGGAGCTAGATGTTAATAGTATTCGGCGCCATTCCTCGTAGCAGATTTTTTCACTTATATTTTGTGCATCTTAGTGTATTAATTACAAGTTGTCAGTGGGTGGTAACAGGGACTGGGTTTGATGTAAGCTGTGTGTTTCTACGCCGAGTTCTTTGTTCCACCTGCTCGTGTATTCTGTTGACGCCTCCAAGTTCTGTGCTCCAGTGTTCCACCCCAGTAGGTGCTTGTCTAGACTTACTCGCCCTCATAAACATATTCATCTGGGTGACCCTCGCCTCTACACCTGACACTTTACCTCTCAGTATAGCTTTCCTGGCTGTTTTAGTACTTTGTGATTCGAAATGAGCTCCAGTACTGTAAATATAAATTAGTTATCTATCTATCTATCTATCTATCTATATCTATCTATCTATCTATCTATCTATCTATATCTATCTATCTATCTATCTATCTATCATATTGTCAACATTTTATGGAACCCTAGAAGACAATGTTGAGGGTGTAATACTTAAGTTAGGTGAGGCACAGAAACCGGTGGAAGGCTTCCTGATACACTCACAAACATCCTCCTCACACCTACAGTATAGTCTAGGAGGTTCACCGCCACTAGCTGGAGTTTATCGGTGTCTCTAGTTTTTGTATGGTAGAGACTGAGGTGTTGAGGTTTATCTTGGAGTGAGATGTGTTGTGGGAGGTGGTAAGGGAGTCATGTCAGTGTGAAGACCCCGTAACCTCCCCCGTGACAGCATCACTTGGGTATCTTGTCATGAGTTATAATTCACAGTTTTCAAGGGTTTTGTGGTGTGTCAGTTTCGCGTCTAAGCGATCTTGACAATTGACCCGTAATGGTGCTGACAATGACCTTTACTACCAAGGCCGCTTTCTTGTGTCATTACTAGTGGAAGGCAAGAGTGAGGGAAGGGTCGGGAGGGCACCCAGGCGGAAGACGAGTCTTCAATATGACTTTCTAAATTCTTCCGACCTCAATCATAAATGACTAATTTCATCATTAAATGCAAAATGTTATTGTCGATCTCGACACGGTAGAACGCTATATAATGTATGCTCTTGTGCCATGATATCAGCTAGTTATGTGGGTGGGTGGGTGATGGGGCGGGTGAGTGGGCGTGTCTTGCTAGTGGCCGCTCCCCCTGGTAGTGTTGAGGTGGTTGGTGCGCGGTGCTGCAACCTGTCAGTGTGGTGTACACTAGTGTTGTGAGCGGTGCCGCACCTGTTGCGTCGCCAACGATTGACTTAACGTTGTTGCTGCGTTGTGATGCCAGATGAGCCTGATGACATCAACGCCGTCCGCGAGCGTGGGGCGGCTCAGGAGCCCGGGCATGGTAGCTGCCGTGGTCGCCTCCGCGCCGCCCCTACGTACAGGAGCCCTGAGAGACTCCGTCAGGAGAAAGAGAGACATGTTCGAGCGTGGTATGAGTGAGCCCAACCTAAAGGTGAACCAAGGCAAGTTGTCCCTTGAACGCGGCTTCAGCTGTGAGTCCTTCAAATGGCGCCGGGAGAACGAGGCGCAACGCCTGGTTAAATACCGCAGCGCCTCCTCCGTCGCCTCCTTCGACAGTGGCGTTTCTCTGTCTCGGAGTGCTTCTTCAGTCGGATCCAACGAAGACCTTCGTCATTCCTCGCTGTCAAGATCTTCCAGCAGTGACCGTCTGTCACGTCGGCGGTCGTCAGGATGTTCTCTTTCGTCCCGCTGTTCCTCCCTGACGCGGAGCTCCACCAGCGCCTCCCTCACCCGTCTGCCTCTTGATGACGTCACATCACGCCGCTCGAAAAGCCAG
Organism: Homarus americanus; assembly: GCF_018991925.1. Taxonomy (NCBI): domain Eukaryota; kingdom Metazoa; phylum Arthropoda; class Malacostraca; order Decapoda; family Nephropidae; genus Homarus; species Homarus americanus. The sequence goes on along the minus strand of NW_024731939.1, from coordinate 22,988 downwards.
TATCGTTATGAGCCCGCCTCCCCCATCAGTGACTTTGGTACTGTGTCCCCTGACCTTGTGCTGCCGGACTTGTTGCCATCGCCGCCGCCGTTGCCGCCCAAGAAGCGTCCTCCTCTCCCGCCACGTCGCTCATCATCATCGGAGGCGCCGCCATTGCCGCCCAAGTTCCGACGGCCGACCATTTGGGACGCCGACAGTGACGAAGAGTCCGAGGGCACTTCCGACGTGTCATTACCTGAGTTTCCTGTAGATGGCGACGACAGTCTGGAGAGTGAAGGGGACAGTCGCGGGGCAGTCCGAGGCAACATTCCTGAGTCTTTCCCCTTCAGGGATCCGCTACACAAGTTCCTCGCGGACCTGGGTCATGCCCTCAGCACTGAGGTGGTCATCAAGAATGTGTACGGGGCCGGACCGGGCAACCTGAACCTACGCGCTCATGCTACACCCACGTCCTCTCCCGTGGCCGTGTACTCCATGCCGCAGTGTACTGCTCCAGCCAGACCGCCTTCATTGTCACCCGCAGCCTCGCCCATCAACACCACGGACCTGCCGCTCACCAAGAAGTATCGCACCGAACTCCAGGTAATGCCACACCTGGCATCTACTACTCTCACCTCTACTTCTTAAATAAAACTTTATTGCTCTCAGTACATGATTTTACATGATCCCTAACTTATGAACGCTTCCCGAACTCAATCAAAAGTACCGTCCTCAAATTTGAGGGTTGGCGACCACAGTCGTCCACTCTAAACGTTCTCAAGCTGTTTTACCATTCCTCCTAGATTTTGCTTCTCTTGGGACCCAGTTTTTTATTTAACTCATCCATCCCTGGCCCTCCTACCCTCAACTTTGTTCGTTAATATTTCTGTTATTATCCCTAATTCTATGACTAAAGTATCACATCTTTCTTCTTATATAAGTTTCAAATATTTCTCTGGAAGTTTTTGCCAATCTTAAAAGTAAACATGTGGTGTACACACAGGGAGAAGGTATAACCTGTATGGTAATGATGATTTCCCTTAATGTTTCTATGACTGGCCATTGATTATAAGAGTGAGGGTGAGAGACTAGTCAGTCTTCACAAGCTTTACGTCACCCTCCACCCAAGAGTGTGGTGTCAGGGAAGGTAGACCACACACACCGAATCCTCTGTGTGTGTCATCCGCCACTGGTGCCAGAGGACAAGTATTGGGTCCACTCTGTACGACCGCCCTTACCCTTTACCTACATGTGTAAAGTGATGGAGGAACATTCTTAAATAATCTCTTCTGGCCAATAAAGATGTACAAGATGTTATTGTAGAGTAAAACTGTACTCCACTGTACATGGATAAAGCATGACACTCTGGTGAGGATATTCTACACTGTCGGTCGCGTTATAATGTTACAGTGTCGCTGGTGGATTACACTGTATAAAGGATATACTGCTCTATAGGCTCCATTAAGATATTATCAGCGTAAAGATTCGACAATAGTGGTTGAGTGAGAGTGATGGGTTATGAGTCAGTAAGGTGAGGCTAACACAGTGTGACACGTGCATCACCCAGCACTGTGTCACACCACTCGCTTCCCTCTCACTAAATCATTCAACGTGTCTCGAATCATTGGGTAACTGCTCATGGCTACTGTCACATGTCCTCAGGGCGTGTTAGAAGTGATTTGTGACGACCGTCAGCATGATGTGGGGGACGTGACTGGGGACAGTCACCTCCACACACCACACCACACTACACTCCTCACAAGGATCACCCTCACCCTGTCTGTGTCATCCTTGACTTATCCTTTTGTAAATCAGTTCATGAACAACTTTCACAAATAGAGCAATAAAGGATTGATATTGTATTAGTACAATTAAGGTAATTTTTCAGTTTTCCGAATAGGTCTGCGGAGCTGTGTACTCTATCAATATTTTTTGTTCGTAAGTTGTTCCCATATTTGTCTTTTCTTACGGTTATCGAGCGAACACCGATTGTCCGGTGCTAGAGAAGTATTAGTAAGTCTGTGTGTTGAGGTGGACAAGTATTCCTGCAATGCCTTCGTGACCTTTTTCTACTTTAGTAAGCAGTAAGGCTGAGGTACACTGGTGGAGCAGATGTTAGTGAGTGGCGTCGTAAACTTGTATGGTAGTAGTGTGTCATGTGAGCGTGTCTGTGGTGTGTTTATGACTGGGTGAACGGTGGTATGCCGGGTGTTGGTTAAAGACTTAAGGGTGTGTGTCTTGTGAGAACCTCCCACCCACAGTTCGCACGTGTGGCCCACCAGCTTCCGCTGCTACTCCAGGTGTGGTAGCGGTGTTTCCACAGTGTCACTGGGGTGCCCGCCTTAAATAACTTTATGACAGTGAATTAACTGTTGTCGCCGCCCCGGCCCCGTGACCTGCGTTCAGTAGGTGGGGCGACGTGTTAAGTTTACATACTTCTAGTACCAAAGTCGTCGTCTCCTGTGATTCCGCACTGATTGCCATACATGAGAATATGTTGCTTAAAACAATCAATTATTGCAAAAGTGAACATGCACAAAATTCCAGAAGTCTACGATTCTCAGAGTACACAGCCTGATTCTTGTTACGCCAGAACTACAGTATACTGTACCTGCTCGTGAGTACTGTTACCACGGTGTCCGGGACTCTTCCCTGGTTTATGAGTTACACACTTATTGGAGAGAGATTATATGTGAGTGGGCGCTTGCGTGTGAGTGTTGAAAAAAAAAAGAAGGTTATGAAGTATTTCATGCATGTCACAATATATGGTTGTGTTTTGACTTCTTTGAATACGATAGTTGTGAGGTAAAGATGAGGTTGTGTCGTGAGTGACCCCCTTGTGTACACTGTTCGCAGGGGAGGAGGGTGAGGCATTAGCAGGTCTTCCTCATAGTTTGTCGTAATGATGGAAGCTGAAGCATCTAATTGTGACAACTGTTACTTCAGTTTGGCAATTTATCGCCCGGGTTCCCTCGCTGTCTCTCCCGGGCTGTTGGCTGTGGGGGGGGGCGCACAGGTGGCACCAGTCTTAACGCACGGTGGAGGTGGATAAACGACAGTAAAAAGGAAGAGAGTCATGTGGTGCAGAGTCTTATGGAACAGGAAGAATCCGGTGGAGATTAGGGAACAGGGAAGTATCTGGTGGAGGTGGTGGAACATGGAAGTATCTGGTGGAGGTGGTGAAACAGGGAAGTATCTAGTGGAGGTGGTGAAACAGGAAGTATCTGGTGGAGGGTAGTGGAACAGGGAAGAATCTGGTGGGGGTGGTGGAGGGATGTCTGATACAGAAGGAATTGGATTAAATGGAAAAGATGTGAGGGGAGTGGAGGGGGGGGGGGCTGGTGGAGAGGGGAGCATCGAGTAGAGTGGACAGGAGGTGGAACAGGTGAAAGAAGAAGGGATGTAACAGTACGGAATGGTGGACACGTGGTAAGTAGGCAGCTGGTCATATCTGCCGTGGGTTTAGGAAAAACAAATATAGTTTGTTTCTGGGACAATGGTAACCAGCAACATGTTGATGGGTTGAGTAATGCCTGGATGTAAGTGTGTTAATAGTGGTGAGGATTATCTACAAGAAACTTAGTTGTTATTTAATGGGTTACTGCTATTCAAAAGGACATATAGCAAGAGATTTATTCACTCAAGATATGGAATAAATATGGAATAAATTCTAGCTAAATTTAATTCGTTTCGAGTCAAATTCATTCGGTATCTTCAACAGTAGAGAGGTAGAAGCGGTAACTCTTTGTTTTGTAAGGAATACCGCATGGTTCTTAGTCAAGGTTCACCCGCGGGGGCCTTGTGCCTTATGTTAGTCGATTAGTCGCTGCAGGTAAAGTAGACAAGTGCTTAGAGCTGACAGGTTAATGAGCACACCTTGATGACTTTCTATACGCTGGTGCTTCCTGCCTTACCTGCTGGTGTGATGAGGAGGGAAGGTACAGTGCAGTGGGTGGGCAGTAAGTGTGAGTGGAGGGCTATAGAATGGGCGGTGTGGTTGGGAATTATGTATGGTGGGTGAGGTAGAGTGGGCGTTGACACACAGTAGGTAGAGTGACGTGGAGTAATTTGAGATGTAGGTGTGCACATGAGGTGGGGTGGGCGGCAGTGTATGTGGAGGGAGATAGAGTGGATGGCAGGGAGTAATATGGAGTGGGAGGCGGGTAATGTGTGGAGGGAAGTAGAATGGGCGGCAGGGACGGAGGTAGAGTGGGTGGCAAGGTGGCGGCAGCAGATCAACCACCCCCACCCGCCCACCAGCATGACTCTCGCTAACATAAACATGCAATATTTGCTCCCCAAGGAAAAGTAATGCAAGGAGTGTGTCCAGTGACTTTCCCAGGCGGTGAAGGTGAGGCGTGTGAGGCTACTACCCTCTGTGTTGACACTACCACCTGCTGACACTTCCCCCCCGCCTTCCTGATACCACCCCCACCTTCCCGACGCCACCCATACCTTCCTGACACCACTCATACCTTCCTGACACCACTCATACCTTCCTGACACCACCCATACCTTCCTGACACCACCCATACCTTCCTGACACCACCCCCACCTTCCTGACACCACCCCACCCTACCTGACACTCTCACTCTTTGTTTCTCGCCACCACCTCACCATCATAGCAGTACATCCACCACCACACACTCCACCACACACACACACTCCCACCACACGACACACTCCACCACACGACACACTCCCACCACACACACCCACCACACACACACACACACACACACACACACACACACACACATCGAGGGATTACAAGACTTCAGTATCATTGGTAGTAAAGGACTTAGCATTATGTGTTATCATTAGGAGGTAGAGTCACCCATTACTCGATAGTTCTGATAGTTAATGGTGGTAGTTTGCTAATAGTCACTATATCTTCCAACCGTGTAGAGATAGATAGTCACCACACCCTACCAACAGTGTACTGTACAGTCATCACACAGCTAACAGTATATAGTCCCCACACCCTGCCAACAGTGTACAGTCACCACACTCTGCCAACAGTATACAGTCACCACACAGCCAACAGTATACAGTCACCACACCAACAGTATAGTCACCACACCAACAGTATAGTCACCACACAGCCAATACTATACAGTCACCACACCCTGCCAACAGTATAGTCACCACACAGCCAATACTATACAGTCACCACACCCTGCCAACAGTATAGTCACCACACAGCCAACAGTATACAGTCACCACACCCTGCCAACAGTATAGTCACCACACAGCCAATACTATACAGTCACCACACAGCCAATACTATACAGTCACCACACCCTGCCAACAGTCACAACAAAGGAATAGGAAAGACCCAATGATACAAAAACTGTATCCGTGAATAATGGCGACTCAACACACACACACACACACACACACACACACTGCTCCGCCCTGGACACTGCACCAGCTTGGAGACTGAGGACGCAGGAACCACCAGCCCCTCACAACCCCTTCAGGAGACCACCAGAATACGTGATGATACTAAAAATCTGTTATACTGTAGGAGGTACTGGAGTAGGTATAGTTCCTCGTGGCTCAGGGGGGGAAATTGGGAAGTAAATAATTATGTGAGATTTGTGAGCAGTGGTGAGGAAGTGGGAGGAGGATGGCGCCATAGGGGAGGAGGTGGTGTGGTGGCGTCCGGTAAATCCTTCCCAGGTGCGTGATTGTTGTAATTTGTGGTAGCTATGTTCCTTGGCCATCGGGGAGACGTACCTGAAAGAAAGTTATATTTCCACTGTCTCTTCTTCCTCCACTTCCCCATAAGCATTAGAAAGCTGGTGATAATACGTGTGTGGAAATTTTAACTTGTTGGTGTCCCCCTCCTCCGAGTGTAAGCTGGTACAAGGCTACATGAGGACGTGGAAGGGTGGTGGTGCTGTCCTCTCATCCCTCCAGGGCTGTTGATTCTCATTGATTTACCCCAGGTAGATGACGCTAGAACTAACATAAGGGTTAATAGCACTTCTTAATGACGTGGTAATTGCTCTTGAGACTGTCGTAACTCGACTATTCCCACAATTCCACTTAGGGAAGAAATTAACTCCGTAATCTTTGTGAATCCGTGATCAGGTGGGGGTGTCAGGGTGGGTGGGTGGGGGGAGACAGTGTCCCCCCCCCCCTCTCCACTCCACTCCTACGAAGCCAGTGTTGCCGCTTATATCGCTCCAGGCTATGGCGGAGTGCTGGTGGCGAGGCAAGTGGCCGATTCACAGTACACCTGTGTCCAACACTTGCCGCTAAACACTCCACCAAATGTTTCATCACACACACACACTCACAAGATCTCTCCTTTGTGACTTGCTAAATCGAAAGCGTTTGTTCAAAGTAAATTCGGTGACTCAACGGCCTGCGGTGTCCATCCAGTCCACTTTGTGTTCTCAACAGTTCCCGGACTTTCTTAACAAGGACTACTGAAACGTGACGCCATCTTAGTTCCGTTGTATAACACTGACGGCACGAAGACGGCGAGTTTTAACTCCTTTGAGGACGGCGATTTTACCCCTTGGGAGAAAATGGCTGAAATTCTTCTCCTTATAGACTTAATGCTTTAAACCATCGTCCTTGAAGGGTTATAACTAAATATATCGTTCTCAAAGGGTTATAGCCTCAACCATCGTCCTCAAACCATCATCAACCCTAAAGGGCTGCAGCTTACACCAGTGGTTGTGAACCTTTCTTTGGTCGGCGTACAGTACCTTGTGGTTTCAGTGAGAGACATCGCGTAACCGCGCTCTGTGCTGACTCAGTCATTTTTATTTTTATTTCTCTACTAAACTGCGTGTATCATCAAAAAGACAAGATTAGACAACTTTTATTCAGAATTCAAATAAAGTTTATTTTTCATCTTCAATAAACTTCAGGCCGTCCACAGAACAACACGTTGCACAAATCATAAACACCAAAACATAGTCTTAAATCGAAGACTGCTGCTGCTGCTTAAATTATTAGTAACTAAACACTTCGATTCCAGGCGACGTCTTTGATAGCTACACACTTGTCATGTTCGACTTACAACTTGTTCCCCGCTTTGGGCTTTATTGTTAAAAGCACAGAAAATCCTGACTGACATAGTTGTGAGGAACGTGACCAGAACTTGGAAAGCTCCTTCAGTCAGAATGAGATTATTATGTCTCCCCAAGTTTGTACCATAATCGTTATAGTTGCAATGTTTTAGTATCAAGGAAAATTTTTTCGATTATTGTGCGAATCATGAAGCTCGTCTTTTGTCTGGTCGGGTTCATTATATAGTTAAAGAGAGACGGTAAAGGGGCGCCTTGCCCTAAATCCAGCGACCAGGTCAGTCGCACGATATTCTTCAAAGGTTTGTAATAACACTCTCGAATTCTTGATCCCAGTGGATGCGCTGGACCAAAAACGATTTCATCAAAAAGAGGACGACTGGCAAAATTAATAGGATTCACTCTGCCTCCCAGAGAGCCAACTACTCCTGAAAGGATTTGACTTTTTCTTCGGCCTCCATGATCGTCACTCCTCTACATTGGAGTCAGATGTCCAAAGAGTTTAACATTTCGAACACATCGTCCAAGTATGCCAGAGAAACCACAAGGTTCAGGTCTGTAAAACCTTGAATCAGATTTGATCTTATCTCACAGTAACTTGAAATTACATTTCGATTTACCTTTTTAACTAGAACGGTGAAGCCTGAATTTCCCTCAACATAGCTGGGGCATCATAGGTCCAAATAGATCCCACAAGGTCCCAAGAAAGGCAGGTTATAACCAGAGAAAAAAAATCATCATTGCCGTAATGTCTACTGTCTATATTGTTTCTTTCAGCAACTCACAAAAAGGAATTCTTTTGTAATATCATTATCATTATCTTGCACATGTCGAACAAAAACGAGAAGTGAGGGTAATGAGAGACATGTTTTGTATCCTTTTGCTACAAGCTGATTACTCCCGGATATCCCTTGATTTGCTCAGTCACTTGTTTGCGGATGTCATTGAACATGTCCAAGACTCGGTCGTGAATGATATCATTTGATAAAGGGTTTTGTGTAATATTTTGTTATACATCTTTACCAGCGTCTCTGTGAAGAAACCACCGCATACCAACGGCTTCTTCTCTTTGGTGATCCAACGCTGGCTTTCTCTGGGAAACAAATCCATAAATGGAGAGTGTGTGCCCCTTGCTTCAAGCAGTGCTCGCTTGCTTATAAACGAAGCTCGTGTGTTTTCAGTCTTCCCAGGGTGGACAGTCCAAGGTGACTAAACAAAAGCTGGCAGGAGCTCAACAAAGGGACTTTAAAAAATTGGACATAAAACAATAAAATCATATCTTTGTGTATCACTCCGGGGTAGGGTATGTCTGCATTATTGTGTAGTTTATATTTAATGTACAAATCTTAACGTTGCTTCGTGACTGAAGAACTTTTGGGGATTAATAAAATGTCCCTCACTGCTCTGTGAAACTATTATTATTTCAGGGTAAATAGATAGTCAGCACCTAAGACGTAAATGACAAGATTCCGAGGCCGCGCTGTCAGTTGAATCTTGAGTTGTATGCTAAGTAAATATTGGAGTGAGCAGATACCGGGAGTCCCAGCTGGTGGGGGTTGGTACACGGTCGTGGTTATTATTATTATTATTATTATTATTATTATTATTATTATTATTATTATACCTTTTGTTCTCTTAACTGGATGTGAACCATGTCCACATGTCTTGTTGTGTTCCGCTAGAATGATTTGTTATCGCCGTTGTTATTCACATTGGCAATGATAGTAATTATTAAAGTTTGTTGCATTTGCGAGAGCGAGCAACACTTCCTGTTTGTGTGACTGACAGATCTCCACACAGTAAGTAATGCGTATGTTTATGATTATTACAGTTACATATATGAATAAACTCAGTACTAGACGCGGTGTTCAAGTATCGTGTTGAGGGATAACCTCCTCACTTGTTTATTGTCTCATGATGTTGTGGCGCGTAAAAATTTATTTACAAAATGACATTACAAGGTAACATTATAATACCGCTGTGTTACCTCGTGCTGGGGGATAGTGCAATAAATTCGTATACCTCATTTAAAACTCTATTATATAGTTCTTGGTGTTATCTCTAGCGCGTTTCTCCCGAGAGAAAGTCAGGGTGAAAAGTTGTGTGTTGCCTCGACACATGCGGTGATATCTAGCGGGACAGTTGAGAGGTTTCTGTTGTTAATATCGCACAGCAGAGGGGGTGACTGTGTAGACTGGGGGAGAAACTTGGCCCACACGGTACACTTAGCCTGGTTCTTACTCATCCCTGACCGCCTTAGAGAGGGACTACACCAACATTCACCCATCTGCTGGCTCCCTTTACTTCTTATAAACAAATACTTTGTTTAGAGTGTGTGCCACGGGTGTACAGAGTCACCAACAGATGGCCTCCTTGGTGACAGACAGTCTCGTGGATGTGTGTTTTGACGGTGGAGAAACTTTACTAGACTTCAATGCTTACATCTGTTGTTAAAGTGTACTGTGTTAACATCTACACTTTGTTAACATAAACACTGATAATATCTACACTGTTAACACCTACACTAGACCATATTATTGTCTTTACTGGTTCTATTAATATTACACTGTTAATTTTACAGTGACTTTATGGATCACCTGAAGAATCTCCACCCAGCTTATTTCACTTAAATATTAACCACCCTCGTCACTTTCTTTTATTATTATTTATACATCACTTGCTGATTTCATGTTTATTTAATTTATTTAATTTTTTCATTATACGTAAATAACAAACATATATGGAAGAAACAAAACAGGAGGGGTTTGAGAAATGGAATGGTATGGGTGGGTGGGTGAAGAGACACTAAGAGATGGGTGGGATAGAGAGTTTATAAGGGGGAAGGTAGTGGGTGTAGATAGGAAGATATAAAATAGTGGATGGAGAGGATGAATGTGTGGGCGGAAGAGGTGGGTGGAGTGTGTATGTGTGGCTGGCATATCTCCACATAGCTGTAGTGTAGTGGTTGTGGAAGAGGTGCTGACTGGGTGTCTTGGTGCCGCAGTAGAGACAGGTATAGTGTCGACTTAGATTGTTGGTGTGTTAAATTATGGTGATGGACGAATATGGTGATGTTTATGGCAAAATATAGTGAATAAGTGGTGTGTAAAAATATAGTGAATATGGTAGTGCTTGTCGCATAAATATGGTGGATATTGCGGTGCTTGTCGCGTAAGTATGATACTTCACAATCTCGGTGCACAATAATGGTGGTTATCGAAGAGGTATGGTGCTTCACAAAGTATGATATAAGTGATAGTCATCATACTGACAGTCGGGAAGAATACTAAAGTGGTGTGTAGGTGTATCAGTGGTCATGTTGTATTGTGATTTTATACAACACCGTAATTGTAGTATTATATAAAGTGTGTGTGTGTGTGTGTGTGTGTGTGTGTGTGTGTGTGTGTGTGTGTGTGTGTGTGTGTGTGTGTGTGTGTGTGTGTGTGTGTGTGTGTGTGTGTGTGTGTGTGTGTGTGTGTGTGTGTGTGTGTGTGTGTGTGTGTGTGTGTGTGTGTGTGTGTGTGTGTGTGTTAGTATTATTATTATTATTATTATTAATATTATTAACGGTTTATTGAAAAGTTCTGCAGCCGAAGGCTGAAAATATACATTGGACATAAATGACTTATTACATACATTGGTGGTTTAACAAAAGCCTTCATTAGAGAAAGGAAAGGAACATACAGTGAACATACAGATTATTGTAGGTGTTGAACAGCAAACACGTAGTGTAGTAACTCCTCCAGATGGTGTTAGGAGGACCTCACGTGGTGTAGTAGTTCTCACAGATGGTGTTATATAGGGCCTCACGTGGTGTAGTAATTCCTCACAGATGGTGTTATGAGGGCCTCACGTGGTGTAGTAATTCCCCACAGATGGTGTTATGCGGGCCTCACGTGGTGTAGTAATTCCTCACAGATGGTGTTATGAGCGGCCTCACGTGGTGTAGTAATCTCACAGATGGGTTATGAGGGCCTCACGTGGTGTAGTAATTCCCTCACAGATGGTGTTATGCGGGCCTCACGTGGTTTAGTAGTTCTCACAGATGGTGTTATGAGGGCCTCACGTGGTGTAGTAATTCCTCACAGATGGTGAGGGCCTCACGTGGTGTAGTAATCTCACAGATGGTGTTATGGGCCTCACGTGGTGTAGTAATTCCTACAGATGGTGTTATGAGCGGCCTCACGTGGTGTAGAATTCCTCACAGATGGTGTTATGAGGGGCCTCACGTGGTAGTAATTCCTCACAGATGGTGTTATGTAGGCCTCACGTGGTTTAGTAGTTCCCTCACAGATGGTGTTAATGAGGGCCTCACGTGGTGTAGTAATTCCCCACAGATGGTGTTATGAGGGCCCTCACGGTGTAGTAATTCCCTACAGATGGTGTTATGCGGGGCCTCACGTGGTTTAGTAGTTCCCTCACAGATGGTGTTATGAGGGGCCTCACGTGGTGTAGTAATTCCCTCACAGACGGTGTTATATGAGTGAGGTGTGGTCCCAGGCCTTCCTATGGTAGACGGATTAACACATCGCTGGTTGTTGGGTCTCACAGGCCATTATCACTGGGTACCTGGGACCTCACTGTGTGAAGGTTAACTTGGGTGACTGTTACTGTTGAGTTGTTCTCACTGACTTATACACTGTTCACCACTGTTCACCTCTGTTTAACACTGGTTCCATTCCTTTCCTAAATGAAATAGTAACTTCTGGCGTGAACTTGTTGATATTCCGGTGGGGAGGAGGGTTCAGGGGAGGGAGTTGGTATGGGCCAACTATTGTTGACCTGGCTGCTCGAGAGAGAGCGCCAGAGGTGGTGTGTGTGTGTGTGTGTTGTGTGTGTGTGTGTGTGTGTGTGTGTGTGTGTGTGTGTGTGTGTGTGTGTGTGTGTGTGTGTGTGTGTGTGTGTGTGTGTGTGTGTGTGTGTGTGTGTGTGTGTGTGTGTGTGTGTGTGTGTGTGTGTGTGTGTGTGTGTGTGTGTGTGTGTGTGTGTGTGTGTGTGTGTGTGTGTGTGTGTGTGTGTGTGTGTGTGTGTGTGTGTGTGTGTGTGTGTGTGTGTGTGTGTGTGTGTGTGTGTGTGTGTGTGTGTGTGTGTGTGTGTGTGTGTGTGTGTGTGTGTGTGTGTGTGTGTGTGTGTGTGTGTGTGTGTGTGTGTGTGTGTGTGTGTGTGTGTGTGTGTGTGTGTGTGTGTGTGTGTGTGTGTGTGTGTGTGTGTGTGTGTGTGTGTGTGTGTGTGTGTGTGTGTGTGTGTGTGTGTGTGTGTGTGTGTGTGTGTGTGTGTGTGTGTGTGTGTGTGTGTGTGTGTGTGTGTGTGTGTGTGTGTGTGTGTGTGTGTGTGTGTGTGTGTGTGTGTGTGTGTGTGTGTGTGTGTGTGTGTGTGTGTGTGTGTGTGTGTGTGTGTGTGTGTGTGTGTGTGTGTGTGTGTGTGTGTGATATATCTTAACCATACAGCATCTGAGGTTAATGATAACACTGAGAATTAGTGAGAATTTTCATAGGAGACCACACACAGCGGTAATTATAGTTCTCAAACACCTGCCAACACTCATAAATAACACCTTAACGTTAATCTACCCTCCCTCCCTCAGGTAACTTTTAGGTGGTTAATCTTCGGTGAAATAAACTGTGGGCTCAACCTTCAGGAGATCCGCCCATGTTTAATGGTCTTTTGGTCGATATTTTATTTAATTTTCACATGTGCGTGAGTGAAAGTCAGGATGTGGCCATGGCGCAGGTGAAGCTGGTAGTGGCCTGGTCAACCCTGCTGCTTGTAACCTATATTGGTGAACACTTCAGAGAGTTTGCACACCTGCACCCACAAGGCAGATATGAGTCACTGGGGCGACTGGCGAGGGCTGCCACCCCCACACCTCAATCACCTCTAAAGTGACAGCTACCTTACAACAACCCCCCTCTTGTATGTGTGTGTGACCCTGACCCTGACCCAGTGTCACCCCAAACACCCCAAACACCCCTGAGGGCAGGACCAAACCAAGGGGAGATTTTGTTCACGGTCAAGGCTACGTGTGTGTGTGTGTGTATGTGTGACCTTGGCTGTGTTGGTAAAGCTTCCTCCCTCTCTTATGATTCTAGTTAGTGACCATCTTCTCTTTAACCTGATTACATCGTTCATATGGCGTGTTATTTTTTTTGCATGGTGTGACTTCCGAGTCTAATGTCTTTACGGCACAGTTGTTGTCTCACCCTCGCCACGGTGTTAGGCTGGCGAGGCGAGGAGGGATGTGAGTGAGGGCTGTGTTTACTCTCCTCATTGTTTTATATTATGATACTGTATAATTGTGATGGTCTACGGGGGTATACACAACAGTACGCTCTCAGAAGGGCAGTATGACTAAACTAATCTTGTGACTCCGGAAACAGTAGTAGAAACAATAATGTGAAAACTTATATTGTCTGACGTGACGAGAAGTACAGAGGAACTGGGGAACTGAGGTGAAAGGTATACAGTGTGTGTGATGAGTGTGGGGTGTGGGCAACACCGTGAACAGTCTGGGGACGGATGCAGGTGTTGTAAAGGTTAGAAGCTGTACAGAAGAGTGTGGCTGACCTCTGCTGTACTTGTAATAATGATAGTACCGATAATAAGCCTGGAAGTTGGGATGCATTCATTATTGTGTTGGAAATACGGGGATCATAAGAAAGTTCTTTGTATTATATTGCTCGTAAAAGTGTATTATAAATTAGAAGTTTGTTAAGCATTTAAATATATGAGAGAATCGCTAACTCACCAACCAGCTTTTGAGTGTCAAGAAGGATTACTCCTTTACCTTTCTTATGTGCGAAGTTTTATCATGTGTCCGTGCTGAGGCGGCGGCAGTAGAGGCTATGTAATCCAGGCGTGAGTTTGTGCACCATGCTGGGTTGTAGTATAGTTACTCTGCCGTAATGGTAATTTGATAAGAGTAATTTGTACTGGGGTGTGACACAGGCAGACAGAGCCACACGTGTGTTTACATATTTTTTGTTCAGTGATGGAACATGCTGACACACTGTATCTGTTTCTAAAGGTTGTACAGTATTGAGAGACTGGACGTAAGTAGACGAGGTTTGTAGAATTTGACTCTTACTGACTAACACTCCTGATCATTAAAGTGAGTCATGAGGTGTGTACCGTGGTCATGACCCGGTGAGGGGGGCCAACACCTGGCCCACGATGGCTCATTATTCCCACTAGTTACTATCTGACAGAGGCCGCGGCCTTCTCTATTAGCCATGGCCGCTGTTCTACCGTTTAACATAAAGTATTTTCCATTGTCAAGATAAGAAATAATCACGAAATAGAAGAGGTACAAGATTTTCTCTTCCGGCCCCATTTGATATCTTTTTCTTCAACTTTCATTTTGTTTTTAATAGTAAGTTGCGCCTCTTGGAGCGTCTGACTGCTGCCAGGTAATGAGTGGTGGCAGGTGTCAGGTCCGGGCATGTTGTTAGGGGAGACAAATCTTATTTACTGTGATGCTGAGCAACACCTTGGCTGTTGTGTGACCACACCCTCCTGCGAACACACCTCCTGTACGAACACACACCCTCCTGTACGAACACACCCTCCTGTACGAACACACCCTCCTGTACACTGATAAATAAATAATTTTATATACAGCAGAAAGTGTTGTTGTTATGTTTAGAAGTGTGTTAATGGACTGGTTTACAGGGCGGAATTTGTTAATTAATTTGAGTGTATTGAGTGTAGAGCCTGTGAGCTGTCTTGTACTCACTCCTTCAGGTAACACTCCTTCAGAACTTTAACAAGGAGTTCATTGTGTTAGGGAGAGATGGGTCAGAGGTCAGTGTCACGCTCAACATAAACTACTTATTTTCTCCATTGTCTTGAGAATTCACCCACTTGTTGTTCATGACCAAGTGTTGCTCTTAAGGCTTTTTTCGTCTGTGTCTTTATGTTATATAAGGTGGTACACGCCCCGCTAGTGTCAGTTAATGGTAGATCTATACATAACATACTAATGGCAGAACTATACATAATACACCTATGGCAGAACTACAGTATACATGTCACAGCCTTTTGTTGTATTATATTACGTATTGTTGTCGTCGGGGGAATCTGTGTATTGAGTGGATGAACGAGAATCATATCATAAATATTGACGTTGTGATCAAAGTTGTGTTTTGGGATCCAGAAGCAGTGTTTGTTTCCTGGGTGTGACAAACATTAATCGAACGACTATAATAATAATAATAATAATAATAATAATAATAATAATAATAATAATAATAATAATCCTTCATCATCGTGTTGACTAGTCATTACCCACAGTACAATGGCTAGAGATGAACCTGATGTCAATTCATTATTATACTGTAGTAGAAGCTTCAGATTAACTATTTGTGTAAGCTCGTGTACTCTAGTTCAGTACCTGGTAGCACTGTACACAGACTTAAAGTAGTTAGAGGTTGAAGAAAGTGAGCCTAACACTGGTGGTCGTGGTGGGTGCTTCTACCACTACCCACCCACCCACCACTGCCAGTGTTGTAACCCCACCACAACCCACCACTGGTACAGGGTCAACCTCCTCTTATATATAGATACAATATACAGTACTCTATATATCTCATTCCAAAAACAACATCATGAATACAGTATTTGTCACACTGTAACATACTGTTGTCTTGTTGCTGGGGACACTGGTGTACAGACTCTGTTGCTGGGGGGACACTGGTGGTCTTACTGTTGTCCTGTTGCTGGGGGAACACTGGGTGGTCTTACTGTTGTCCTGTTGCTGGGGAACACTGGTGGTCTTACTGTTGTCCTGTTGCTGGGGAACACTGGTGGTCTTACTGTTGTCTTGTTGCTGGGAACTTTGGTGGTCTTACTGTTGTCCTGTTGCTGGGGAACACTGGTGATGCTACTGTTGTCCTGTTGCTGGGGACACTGGTGGTCTTACTGTTGTCCTGCTGCTGGGGGGACACTGGTGTCTTACTGTTGTTCTGTTGCTGGGGGACATGGGTGGTCTACTGTTGTCCTGTTGCTGGGTTAAATAAGTCTACAGTGTTGTCCTTTCATTGTAGAAAAGAGCGTTTCAGGGACAGTGCATTGGGTGTCGCCAGCCAGTGTGTATTGGGGGGGACCGTCGCTCAGTGGTGGTGGTGTGTGAGACCAGGGCTGTAAGATTGGGTTTGTTTGTGTTGGTGAGTGTAGTGGTGTGTTGGGTAGGTGTATTGGTGTGTTGGTAGGTGTATTGGTGTGTGTTGGTGAGTGTAGTGGGTGTGTGTTGGTGAGTGTGGTGGTGTGTTGGTGAGGTGTAGTGGTGTGTATTGGTGAGTGTAGTGGTGTGTTGGTGAGTGTAGTGGTGTGTGTTGGTGAGGTGTAGTGGTGTGTGTTGGTGAGTGTAGTGGTGTGTGTTGGTGAGTGTAGTGGTGTGTGTGTTGGTGGAGTGTAGTGGTGTGTGTTGGTGGTGTGAGTGGTGTGTGTTGGTGGAGTGTAGTGGTGTGTGTTGGTGAGTGTGGTGGTGTGTGTTGGTGAGTGTAGTGGTGTGTGTTGGGAGTGTGGTGGTGTGTGTTGGTGAGGTGTGGTGGTGTGTGTTGGTGAGTGTAGTGGTGTGTGTTGGTGAGTGTAGTGTGTGTGTTGGTGGAGTGTAGTGGTGTGTGTTGGTGAGTGTAGTGGTGTGTGTTGGTGAGTGTAGTGTGTGTGTTGGTGAGTGTAGTGGTGTGTGTTGGTGAGGTGTAGTGGTGTGTGTTGGTGAGGTGTGGTGGTGTGTTGGTGAGTGTAGTGGTGTGTGTTGGTGAGGTGTAGTGGTGTGTGTTGGTGAGTGTAGTGGTGTGTGTGTTGGTGGAGGTGTAGTGGTGTGTGTTGGTGAGTGTAGTGGTGTGTTGGTGAGGTGTAGTGGTGTGTGTTGGTGAGTGTAGTGGTGTGTGTTGGTGGTGTAGTGGTGTGTCTTGGTGAGTGTAGTGGTGTGTGTTGGTGGTGTAGTGGTGTGTGTTGGTGAGGTGTACTGGTGTGTGTTGGTGGGGTGTGCTGGTGTGTGTTGGTGGGTGTGCTGGTGTGTGTGTTGGTGAGTGTAGTGGTGTGTGTTGGTGGAGTGTAGTGGTGTGTGTTGGTGGAATTAAGGTGGTGTGTGTTGGTGAGAGTGTAGTGGTGTGTGTTGGTGAGTGTAGTGGTGTGTGTTGGTGAGGTGTAGTGGTGTGTTGGTGAGTGTAGTGGTGTGTATGTAGCAGTGTGGTGGTGTGTGTTGGTGAGTGTAGTGGTGTCTGTTGGTGAGTGTGGTGGTGTGTGTTGGGTGAGTGTAGTGCTGTGTGTGTTGGTGAGTGTAGTGGTGTGTGTTGGTGAGTGTAGTGGTGTGTGTTGGTGGTGTGTGGTGGTGTGTGTTGGTGAGTGTAGTGGTGTGTGTTGGTGAGTGTACTGGTGTGTGTTGGTGAGTGTGCTGGTGTGTGTTGGTGAGTGTAGTGGTGTGTGTGGTGAGTGTAGTGGTGTGTGTTGGTGAGTGTAGTGGTGTGTGTTGGTGAGTGTAGTGGTGTGTGTTGGTGAGTGTAGTGGTGTGTGTCGGGAGTGTACTGGTGTGTGTTGGTGGAGTGTAGTGGTGTGTAGCAGGAGGTACTGGTGTGTGTTGGTGGGAATTGGTGTGTGTTGGTGGAGTGTACTGGTGTGTGTTGGTGAGGTACTGGTGTGTGTTGGTGAGTGCACTGTGGTGAGTGTAGTGGTGTGTGTTGGTGAGTGTAGTGGTAGTGACTGGTGTGTGTGGTGAGGTAGGTGTGTGTTGGGAGGTGTACTGGTGTGTGTTATGGAGTGTGTGGTGTGTTTGGTGAGCACTGGTGTGTTGGTGAGTGTACCTGGTGTGTGTTGGTGAGTGTAATTGGTGTGTTGGTGGAGTGTAGTGGTGTGTTGGTGAGTGTAGTGGTGTGTTGGTGAGTATAGTGGTGTGTCTTGGTGAGTGTACTGGTGTGTGTTGGTGAGTGTAGTGGTGTGTGTTGGTGAGTGTACTGGTGTGTAAGCAGTGAGTGTACTGGTGTGTGGAGTGTGAACTGGTGTGTGTTGGTGGAGTGTAGTGGTGTGTGTTGGAGTGTACTGGTGTGTGTTGGTGAGTGTACTGGTGTGTGTTGGTGGAGTGTAGTGGTGTGTGTGTTGGTGGAGTGTAGTGGTGTGTCTTGGTGAGTGTACTGGTGTGTGTTGGTGAGTGTAGTTGTGTGTTGGTGAGTGTACTGGTGTGTGTTGGTGAGTGTAGTGGTGTGTTGGTGCGTGCACTGGTGTGTTGGTGAGTGTACTGGTGTGTTGGTGAGGTACTGGTGTGTGTTGGTGATGTACTGGTGTGTGGGAGTGTGGTGGTGTTGGTGAGTATAGTGTGTCTTGGTGAGTGTAGTGGAGTGTACTGGTGGTTCAGGAGGTACTGGTGTGTGTGGTGAGTGTACTGGTGTGGGAGTGTACTGGTGTTTGGAGTGTACTGTTGGTGGTGTACTGTGTGTTGGTTGAGTGTACTGGTGTGGTGTTGGTGAGGTAGTGGTGTGTGTTGGTGAGTGTACTGGTGGCTGGTGAGTGTAGTGGTGTGTGTTGGGTGAGTGTAGTGGTGTGTGTTGGTGAGTGTACTGGTGTGTGTTGGTGAGTGTACTGGGTGTGTTGGTGAGTCTGCGTGTGCTGGTGACTGTGTCTGGTGAGTGTACTGGTGTGTTGGAGGAAGGGTGTGTACAGAGTGGGTGGTGTGTCTTGGTAGAGTGTAGTGGTGTTGGTGGGAGTGTAGTGGTAGTGTGTGGTGGAGTGTAGGTCTTGGTGAGTGTAGGGTGTGTACAGGAGTGTAGTGGTGTGTGGTGAGTGTGTGTGTGTCTGGTGAGTGTACTGGTGTCTTGGTGAGGTAGTGGTGTGTGTTGGTGAGTGTACTGGTGTGTTGGTGAGTGTAGTGTTCCTTGGTGAGTGTACTGGTGTGTGTTGGTGAGTGTAGTGGTGTGTGTTGGTGATGTACTGGTGTGTGTGTGGTGAGTGTAGTGGTGTGTTGGTGGAGTGTAGTGGTAAGGCAGGGGAGTGTAGTGGTGTGTGTGTTGAGGAGTGTAGTGGTGTGTTGGTGAGTGTAGTGGTGGCTGGTGAGTGTAGTGGTGTGTGTTGGTGAGTGTAGTGGTGTGTGTCTTAAGAGTGTAGTGGTGTGTCTGAGTGTAGTGGTGTGTCTGGAGTGGTGTCAGGAGTGACTGTGTACAGAGTGTGTGTGTGGAGTGTGTGGTGTGTTGGGTGGATGTGTAGGAGTGTGGTGTGTGGGAGGAGTGTAGTGGTGTGTGTTGGTGGAGTGTAGTGGTGTGTGTTGGTGAGTGTAGTGGTGTGTCTTGAGGAGGTACTGAGTAAGCAGGAGTGTGTGTTGGTGAGTGCACTGGTGTGTGTTGGTGAGTGTAGCAGGAGTGGTGGTGTGTGTTGGTGAGTGTAGTGGTGTGTTGGTGAGTGTGGGTGTGTGTTGAGGAGTGTAGGTGTGGTGTTGGTGGAGTGTAGTGGTGTGTGTTGGTGGAGGTAGTGTGTAGTGGTGTGTGTTGGTGAGTGTAGTGGTGTGTGCTGGAGTGTAGTGGTGTGTGTTGGTGAGTGTAGTGGTGTGTCTTGGTGGAGTGTAGTGGTGTGTCTTGGTGAGTGTAGTGGTGTGTGTTGGTGAGTGTATTGGTGTGTGTTGGTGAGTGGTGGTGTGCTGGTGAGTGTACTGGTGTGTGTAAGGAGTGTACTGGTGTGTGTTGGTGTGTACTGTGTGTGTTGGTGAGTGTATTGGTGTGTGTTGGTGAGTGTATTGGTGTGTGTGTTGGTGAGTTGGTAGAGGCAGCTACCAAACAGGAGGTACTACCGCCTGGGAAGATAGCTTAATAATGTGTTGTTCAATCGGTAGACCCTGCTGCCATATGGCATCATGAAAATTGTGACCAAGTCCCAGGCTGATCTGACTTTCTGCTCATTTACACACAATTGCAGGGGTCTCAATTGTTTCACTTATTATTGACAACACAACACATACAGTACAGTATATTGCTTTCACTTTTGACCTTTTTTCATTTTTGCATTATTATTATTATTAGTATTAGTATTATTATTATTATTATTATTATTATTATTATATGGTTTATTATTACATTTTCGCCCCAGGCCTGATGTGGGTCAGTGACCTGTGCCCGGGTGGCTAATCCCAAAAAAAATATATATATATATATATATATATATATATATATATATATATATATATATATATATATTTATTGTTGTGTGTTGGTGAGTGTATTGGTGTGTTGGTGATTGTACTGGTGTGTATTGGTGTGTGTTGGTGAGTGGTGTTGTTGGTGTGTGAGAACCGTGCAATGTCATGTCACACACGGTGCAGTAATAGAGGGTGGCGCTTCCCCACACATTGCCTCACACCGCCCACCACTGGACCATCATTATCCAGCTGATTTACCGGCGCGGCCCAGCCCTTGCGGCAGACATGCTCTGCTTGCGGCTGTCACAACACTGGCGGGGACAGACAAGTTTACATGATTGATGGAAGTCTTTGTTAAATTCTTCTTTATATTGAGTCCAGAACCAAGATGTGTATTGTTAGTACTGGGGAGATGAGGCGTCATTATTATACCCCTGCCAGCTACCATAGATGTTTCGTGCTGCTGTTATGTTAAAGCTCTGTCCTGAGACTGTCAAGATAGGCGTGTACAGAGAATTTATTTCTTGGACTGTTAATATGATATACTTCTGGTGGTGTTCCACTTAAATCCTTCTTTTTCCTTTCTCCCCGCTATCACAAAAGCACTTGCATGCTGAAAGTTTACAGTTACAATCAGTTGTTTTTGTGGTGTGTGTGTGTGTGTGTGTGTGTGTGTGTGTGTGTGATGGAGGACAGATAGACAGGGCTAACTGTCTTGTATCGCTCCCCACCCCCCAATAATAGGGTGAATGTCTCAGAGGTGGAAAGACTCTTCGGTTTAATGTAGAGCTCCGGGTGTGGCTACGAACGTTGTAACAAGGTAAGAAATACAGGTGTGGTGTTTAATGTTAGTCATGAACCAGATGGTGTTACTTCCTAATGTATAAGTATTCAGGTCAAATACTCAAATATATACTTAAATATAACTACATTTATGGGTATACGATGTAGTTAAAGTAGTTCCCATGTTACGACAGAGTAAATAGCGTTGGCAGCTTAACCTAATACATGTGACAAGAAACGCTTCTACCATTTTTATATTGTGTATATGGCTGGTGGGTGTGGCGGGTGGTGGGCCAGCCAGGTCGTCATGTAGTGAGAGTCATGCAACACTCTGGCTAACAACTATCACTCACAGTCGTTGACTTTCATATTCAAGACGTTTACTGGACTCCTCCAGAGAGAGACCCGTTTAGTCTCACTTTCTCTAGTTTTTCAGCTTTATCTGATGATGCTTGTGAAAGTCAGACTACTGTTGGTGTGCGAGAAGTTTGAACGTAAGTGATGTTTATATGAGTCTGACTAAGTGATGTTTACTACAAATTATATTTGAGTTCAAGTGACGTTTAAGAAAGTTTGACTATAGAAGCTGAGGCTTCATGGTGTATGACATGTTCTGCTCTCACGACCGTGTTACGTGCTGTGGTGGTGACAGGAGTCGAATAAGACTGACTGGAGGTGGTGGGAGTGACTGACTGGAGGTGGTGGTAGTGACTGACTGGAGGTGGTGGTAGTGACTGACTGGAGGTGGTGGTGGTAGTGACTGACTGGAGGTGGTGGTGGTAGTGACTGACTGAAGGTGTTGGTGATGAGGTAAATGGTAAATTATATTGTATCAACAACAATAATTGTTCTCATCACAATTAAGATTTAATAATAAACATTGCTCTTCTCTGTTGACATTAAGGCGTGTATTTAATATTCATCATAAACTATTATACGTGTTGTTTGGGATAGAGGTCATTTTTTTTGGGGGGAGAGGAACATTGTGGTTCTGCCCTACCAGCAGGTCGACTGACCACCAGTGCCTCTGTTATTGGTGTGCTGGTCACCTCCTACCCTCCACTGGTTGGTGGCGTTTGTGATTGGGTTTCAAGATGTACCGTATGTTTGGTCCAAGATCAATATGGAAGCTTCAGTATTTTGTCTCTTGTTTCACTGATGGCTTGTTGACAATGCACAGGTATGTGTTTTACTTAGTGGTCTTGATTAAATTATATTTCTTGGTTTATTTTTCAATGAGTGTGGGACTAGATTGTGGAGAAGGTTGTATTTATTACCCTTGGTTGGTAGGTGAGGTAGAGGATGTGTGGGTACTGGAGGGACGAGAGAGAGAGAGAGAGAGAGAGAGAGAGAGAGAGAGAGAGAGAGAGAGAGAGAGAGAGAGAGAGAGAGAGAGAGAGAGAGAGAGAGAGAGAGAGAGAGAGAGAGAGAGAGAGAGAGAGAGAGAGAGAGAGAGAGAGAGAGAGAGAGAGAGAGAGAGAGAGAGAGAGAGAGAGAGAGAGAGAGAGAGAGAGAGAGAGAGAGAGAGAGAGAGAGAGAGAGAGAGAGAGAGAGAGAGAGAGAGAGAGAGAGAGAGAGAGAGAGAGAGAGAGAGAGAGAGAGAGAGAGAGAGAGAGAGAGAGAGAGAGAGAGAGAGAGAGAGAGAGAGAGAGAGAGAGAGAGAGAGAGAGAGAGAGAGAGAGAGAGAGAGAGAGAGAGAGAGAGAGAGAGAGAGAGAGAGAGAGAGAGAGAGAGAGAGAGAGAGAGAGAGAGAGAGAGAGAGAGAGAGAGAGAGAGAGAGAGAGAGAGAGAGAGAGAGAGAGAGAGAGAGAGAGAGAGAGAGAGAGAGAGAGAGAGAGAGAGAGAGAGAGAGAGAGAGAGAGAGAGAGAGAGAGAGAGAGAGAGAGAGAGAGAGAGAGAGAGAGAGAGAGAGAGAGAGAGAGAGAGAGAGAGAGAGAGAGAGAGAGAGAGAGAGAGAGAGAGAGAGAGAGAGAGAGAGAGAGAGAGAGAGAGAGAGAGAGAGAGAGAGAGAGAGAGAGAGAGAGAGAGAGAGAGAGAGAGAGAGAGAGAGCACCTATTACGTG
>NW_024731938.1:0-3511 GCF_018991925.1 Homarus americanus | reverse complement strand
AATTAGATAAAGCCTAAACACTTTCTGACTTTGGTAAGAAGTAACATAATATATAATGTATATACTGTATAATCAATAAAGGCAGCATATAAACACACATATATATATAACACTGTATTAGTTTGATTTTTATTTATCCCAGTTCTGTCATCACTGTATCAGTGTGATCTCTATATCACTCTGGTTTACCACCAGTATACAGTCTGCTGTTACCAATGTATAGCAACATAGACTATTAACCACTTGCTTTGCCACTAAGGATATCAAATCAGGAGTTATCAGTATTGTGACTATTCTAATCCTGATTAATACACATAATAACAAGGCAGGTCCAGTGATAACTTCTCACTAGATTATAAGCGTGAAATTTTTTTGCATGGAGAGCAACAATAAAATGATCTGATGCATTATACAGTAAGTCCTCACTTAACGTCATCCTGCTTAATGTTGCTTCGGTACTACGTCGCGGACTACTTTCTACGGCTCATCACCCACTCTTGTCTGGCAGCTCTCTCGGCTTGGCGCGCTGCCCTCACTCGCAGAACGTCACAGCATCCCCAAGCGACGCCTAGCCAGTCTCTGTTACGACCTCACATCATTCATGTGTGCCTAAGTGCTTTTGCTCTAAAACTGTACTCTAACCATTCGAAATGGCTTCCAAGCACCCATCATGTGCTATGATGCTAGTGTAGTGAAGTGGCAATACCTTTGCTACGAAAATGGATGTATTAACCCGATTTGAAAAGGGGAATGCTCTGTGTACATAGCTGCTGTGCTTGGTCTAACCCACACAACGGTGCATACTATCTGGACCAACACTGACAAGATTAAGGTTAGTGCTGGAATTGGTTCTTCTCTGAGTGCTACTAAGACGACTCGTACTAGAAGTACTGTGATAGAAAAAGTGGAAAAGATGCTGGCTATGTGGATGGAGGACCAGAATCAACACAATGCCCCTGTAAGCCCTATGGTTATCCAACATAAGGCCAGATTCATGTTTGA
Organism: Homarus americanus; assembly: GCF_018991925.1. Taxonomy (NCBI): domain Eukaryota; kingdom Metazoa; phylum Arthropoda; class Malacostraca; order Decapoda; family Nephropidae; genus Homarus; species Homarus americanus. The sequence continues at coordinate 2,509 of NW_024731938.1, read as the reverse complement.
TGACATGAAATGAAACAGGGGGTGAAGGATCGAAGGAAGAGGCCATCCGAGGCTGGTTTCAACGATTTAAGAGCAGGTATAACTTCCACAATATTAAGATGAATGGTGAAGCTGCCAGTTCAGATACGGGTGCTGCCGAGACATTCCCGCCAGAATTCAAACAGATTATCCAGGAAGGAGGCTACTCATCGAAGCAAGTCTTCAATGTGGATGAGATTGGTCTCTTTTGGAAGAGGATGCCTGAGAGGACCTATATCTCCAAGGAGGAGAAAAGAGCGCCAGGTTTTAAGGCAGCAAAAGACCGCTTGACGCTGCTGCTTGGTGCGAAAGCTGCCGGTGACTTCAAGCTGAAGCCTATGCTGATTTCTCGCGCTGCTAACCCACGGGCCCTGAAAGGTTACAGTACTCTAAGAATCACCTTCCTGTGATCTACAAGGCATGGATAACCGGCGCCATATTTAGCCAGTGGTTGAACGTGTATGACGTCCCTGCCTTGAAGGAATACTGTGCCAAGGAGATCCTTGACTTCAAAATTCTTCTGATCCTTGACAATGCTCCAGCTCATCCTCCCAATCTCGACGACTTGCATGACAGTGTAAAAGTTGTATTCCTGCCTCCCAGCACGACAGCAATGATGCAGTCTATGGACCAAGGCGTCATCGCCGCATTCAAGGCGTATTATTTATGGCATACCATAGCCCAGCTGCTCAAGGCTACAGACGGAGAAAATAAACCTATGATCCGAGAATATTGGTGTGGCTTCAACATTCTTCATGCAACTGACAACATTGGCAAGGCATGAATGGTGTGTGGCGTAAATTGTGGCCCGAATGCATCAACAGTTTTACAGACTTAGTCCCAGCTGTGAATAGGGATATCCTCAGCTTGGCTAGACAGGCAGGCTTTGATGAGCTGGGATCAGAGTATATTGAGGACGTCCTGGCATCCCATAAAGAAGAGCTCACCAACGAAGATCTGCAACAACTAACAGAACACAGTCTCGTTGAAGACAACGACGACAAAGAAGAATCTCAATGAACGCTAACTTCCAAGAGGATAGCAGAAGCGTTCAACATGTTCCAACAAGCAATACAAATCTTTATAGATGATGACCCAAAGAGAGAACGTAACTCAAAGGTTCAACGCAGCATTGAGGACAGTCTCGGTTGTTACACTGAGATCTATAAAGAGAAGAAGAAGAGGAGCACCAAGCAGTCAACACTGGATTCATTTATTCATCACGGGACAGCAGAAGCAGCTTCTTCACAAAAGCCAGCAGCCGAGGAGGAGCACAAAGCAGCCAAAGAGGAGCAAACAACAACGGAGGAGGAGCAAACTTCAACGGAGGAGGAGCAAACAGTGGCAGAGGAGGAGGAGGCAGCCGCAGTCTCAGTGACTCACCACCCTCCTTCTCTCCCGCCCTCCTCCGCTCTCACCCTCCTCCTCCGCTCCGCGTTTGCGGTTACCAGCTTGTTTGTTGAACACCTTAGTTTTCTCAGTGGCGATAATAAGACCGAGGTTCTCACAGGCTGCGTATACATGGTTCAGGGTGGTTTACGACTGTGTGAAGATAGAACCTTTTAGGGACATGTCCAAGCACACTGTGTGTGAAATGGCACAACACTTCATCTCTAATGGCAAGATAGCCGACATATTAAGATTGTATCCACTTTTTTGCACTTAGTAACTATATCAGTTCTCATGTACAGAACCAAATACGCAATGTGCTTGAATACTTCTCATGTAAATGTGAATAACAAAGTGTGAGGCCAGACATACTGCCTCACTCGCCTGTACTCACGCATTTGTGAATAAGTTACCCTTTATGTATAGAACTAAACAAATAATGTAATTGAAATACTGTGTAACATTCACTGCCATAATATCCTGACAACGGGGGTTAATTATTATGACTCGTTGTAAACTCTACTCTGTAATCCTTTTGCGCTACGCTCACAGGATAAGTGTGGGGTGCACAATAAAGTAGCCGCTGTAAGCGGCAAAATAAAAAAACAATCTCCTCCGCTCCCACCATACTCCTCCCCTCCCGTCAACCTCCTCCTTCGCTCCACTACCCACCTCACACTCGCTCTACCACCTCCGCATATATATATATATATATATATATATATATATATATATATATATATATATATATATATATATATATATATATATATATATATATATATATATATATATATATATATACAAGTAAATCACTGTAAGTGCGCGTGATCAGGTATATGCTGATAACAGAAAACAGTTAGCGCTTTCTGAATTCACATCTTCAGGGTGAGTACAGTACTCACCCCTGAAGATGTGAATACAGAGCACTAAATGTTTTTTCTTTCCTGGTTATCTATATATATATATATATATATATATATATATATATATATATATATATATATATATATATATATATATATATATATATATATATATATATATATATATATGTGTATTTTTTTCATAGGGCAAGAGGCTGGGAACGTAACTCCAGTAT
>NW_024731937.1:0-19462 GCF_018991925.1 Homarus americanus | reverse complement strand
AGGTATCCGTCAGGTAATGAATCACACCTGAACTGTCTCTTCTCTTCATATAAATCATCTTACCTTCACCGACTTATTTCTTAATTAAGGTATGTTGTTACAGGTAAGTCTCTCTCTCTCTCTCTCTCTCTCTCTCTCTCTCACTTTAGTTTTAACTCTATTTTATGACCTAATAATTTTTGAGGGCGATGCTTCCGTTGTACAGTTTACCAACACCAGCATCCTGTAGTGCTAGTGCTGTAGTGTACACTCTTCATCCACCACTGTGCATCCTTCATCCACCACTGTACATCCTTCATCCACCACTGTACATCTTTCATCCACCACTGTACATCCTTCATCCTCCACTGTACATCTACCATCCTACATGTACAGTCAGTCAACACAGTATCGTGTCTGTCTCTCAGTCAGGTAACACTTAATCTATCAGAGCTTCAAGAGTCAGGTGAGGTCATTATCCTCAGGTAACATACCGGTGATTGGAGAAACGAAAGGTTAGGTTAGTTTAGTTTAGGTTAAGTCACTTCCGGTTATGTTAGGTTAGGTTAGGTTAGTTTAGGGATTATTCGTCATTTAAAATATGAAGGGAAGAAATGACAAAGAGGTGGATTTTAAACTATCAAGTCATTATCAGGGTAGATAGTTCCCTTTAGCCATTGTTACTACTATCATTACGACTACAGGTACAACTTCTAGTCCTGCTGCTCCATGTACTACTTCTACTAATATTATTAAGAGACAAATACAAAATACCATATTGTGGAAATTATCAAAACTTTCATAAGCAAAAATATCAAAAGGAAAGTTGTTTTTAATCATTCAAGTCAGACCAACACGACTCTCCCAGATGCTCAGTTGACTTCCTTGTAAGAGGGAGAGAAAGAAAGATCAAGTCACACTCATCCAAAAGTCAAAGACCTCCGAGGCACTTGAGAATGAGAGAGACGAGTTCGTTGACAAAACCAGAATCGTTTAGAAGTGAGAGGAATTCACTCAGGCAGTCATGAATCCCTTGTGTAGTGAGGAAGGATTTATAGTCTTAGTCCTGCAGTCATTATTAAACACTCACTGGGGCTCAAACCTTCTGGTGTGACACGTATGATGGAAGACACTTCAAGGGAACACAAGGTAAAATGACAGCAATAATGTCACCTATTATGAATATTTTGTTTTAATGTTTTATGAAGTGAACAATATCGTGAACAAACAGGTGTCAAGTGTTAGGATATATTTACAAAGTTCATTTTATATTCCAGGTTACATTGTAGATCCTTAATTAATGTTGCATAAACATTAGTTATTTTGGGTCGACTGTTCACGCTGTTTATATCGTGTACCTCAAAATAGACCACACAATAACTTTCTTTTGGTAATTTCAGGTAACTACAGGTGCGTTAACTAATGACGAACAAGCTAATTCTGCGTTATTATTCCCTCAGTATTTAAATCTTCATCCACTGCCTAAGAAATTACTAAATTACATTCTTACCTTCAGCATTAATTATTCACTGTAGTAAGTAATCCAATCCAGAGTGTAACTTACTGATAACACTTATCTTTTACAAACTTTAATATCATCCACTGTAGGTGCAGGTCAGAGGTAGGTCTGGAGGCTACTGTAGGTGCAGGTCAGTGGTGTTTTACTGTAGGTACAGGTCAGTGGTGGGTAAAAGTAGGTGCAGGTCAGTGGTGGGTAACTGTAGATGCAGGTCAGTGTTAGGTCTGGAGCTACTGTAGGTGCAGGTCAGTGGTGAGTTACTGTAGGTGCAGGTCAGTGGTGTGTCTCGAGGCTACAGTACTTGCATGTCAGTGGTGGGTTACTGTCAAATACTGTCAAGAGGTGTGAACAGCTTCCATATGGAGAGGATCTTTAATTGAAGTCTAATGTGTCACTTCACAGAGAGAAGGACGATGCATGAGGGGAGCAGGTCGCAGCTGCTTGCATGACAGTCCTTGGATAAAAAAACCCGCATGAGAAGCTACGTGCTGAGGGGGTAATATGTCATGTACGGACCTTCTTAGGCAACTCTTGCGTGTGTTCAGGTGTTCCGTGTGTTTAGGCGTTCCGTGTGTTTATGCGTTCCGTGTGTTCAGGTGTTCCGTGTGTTCAGGCGTTCCGTGTGTTTATGCGTTCCGTGTGTTCAGGTGTTCCGTGTGTTCAGGTGTTCCGCGTGTTCAGGCATCCAGTGTGTTTAGATGTTGCATATGTTCAGGCGTTCCGTGCGTTCAGCTGTTCCGTGTGTTCAGGTGTTCCGTGTATTCATGCGTTCCATGTGTTCAGGTGTTCCGTGTATTCATGCGTTCCGTGTGTTCAGGTATTCCGTGTATTCAGGCGTTCCGTCCGTTTAGGTGTTCCATGTGTTCAGGAGTTCCGTGTGTTTAGGCGTTCCGTGTATTCAGATGTTGAGCGTATTCATGCGTTCCGTGCGTTCAGGTGTTTCGTGTGTTCAGGCATCCCGTGTGTTTAGGTGTTCCGTGTGTACAAGTGTTCCGTGTTATAGTATTTCGTGTGGTCAGGTGTTCCATGTGTTACGTGTGTTCAGGTGTTCTGTGTATTCAGGCATTCCGTGTGTTTAGGTGTTCCGTGTGATCATGTATTCAGGTGTTCCATATGTTCAGACGTTCCCTGCATTTAGGTAGTCTGTGTGTTCAGGTGTTCCGCGTGTTCAGGTGTTCCGTGTGTTCAGGTGTTCCGTGTTATAGTATTCCGTGTGCTCAGATGTTGTGTTACGTATGTTCAGTTGTTCTATGTATTCAGGCGTTCCGTGTGTTTAGGTATTCCGTGTGTTCACGTATTCAAGTGTTCCATGTGTTCAGGCGCTCCGTGAGATTAGGTGTTCCGTGTTATCATGTATTCAGATGTTCCATGTGTTTAGGCGTTCCGTGTGTTAAGGTGTTCCGTGTGTTCAGGTGTTCCGTGTATCTAGGTGGTCGGTGTGTTTAGGTGTTCCGTGTGTTCAGATGTTCCGTGTTATAGTGTTCCGTGTGCTAAGGTGTTCCATGTGTTCCGTGTTCAGGTGTTCCGCGTGTTTAGGCGGTCAATGTCTGAGGAGTAATGCATACACACGTTTTGTGCCCTAATAAAATCAGTGTGTGTGTGTGTGTGTGTGTGTGTGTGTGAATACAATAATATGAAGCACCTTAATACTAAAAGACCCATTTTCTTATATAATCATGTACTGTATTATTTTCTTGTCATACGCACAACTCTTACACCTACATGGGGCTAAATGGCCCCCTTAAGCTAGTTTGCCATTGGGTTGTGCTTGTAGCGTAGTATTTCTAAGGCAGACGTCGAAATTTAACTTAACCTGACGGGCTCCCTCTAACTGAAGGTCTTCCGTCTTATGCGGCCTGTGAGCACACGAGACCTCAGTCGATATGAAGAGTATTTTATTACAATGTATCAAAACTTTACCAGGATGTGCAAATAACATCTGAACGTAAATACGAAGTAAACACAGAATAAATAAACACATAAGTTACTTGAAAGCACATAACACAAGGAACACATCAACACAGCAACACCTCAAACATCTCAACGACCTCAACAGAAAAAAACTCAAACAAGAAACACTATAAGAACAAGGAACATATCAACATAGCAACACCTCAAACAAGGTACACCTCAACACACAAGAGCAACTCAAACAAGGAAAGTTTCAATGCAAAAGAACACCTAAACACAAAAATATGAAACGAGAAACACCATAATAACAAGGAACATATCAACACAGCAATACCTCAAACAAGGAACACCTTAACCCATAGGAATACATCAACAAGAAACATCTTAAAACACAGAAACACTTCAACAGGCAACATGTCAACCCATGCAAGTTACCCAAAGCAGTAAACATAAGCACGACACATTGAAAACTCAGACCTAAAGCAAGTGAGCGAGTGACTTTGTGTTACGTATTGGTGGTACGGAACTACAGGGGATTTGGGTCCTATAAAAAACAGCTGATAATACAGGTACAAAGATTGTTATTAGTGAATGATATTTATATTGATGAATGTTCCTCATAACAACCAACACTGTCTTATTTCACTCTGGCAAGATACGATACTAAAAGCCCATACATTTCCTAATCACCCCAGAGGTTCAAGATGGTATACTGTACTCTGCTTAAATAAAAATATATGACTGACGATAAAAGTACATACGAAAAACAAGAATAATTCACAATTACTTAAAAAAACAAAACAATACCACGACCACCCAACAGATATACAATAACACCTTTCTCCTTGTAGTAAAATTAGTAGAAACACTACTACGAAACAATCACACACCACTTACTCGGTAGAATTAATGACAGTCATGTGGCCGCAAATATAGCGATATAAGTGGCTACGAAAAAGTTACGATGGTATTTACTTAGGCAGCAAGTCAAGATGATGTCGCATCAATGAGGACAACTGCATGAGCTGTTCAATGGTCTGGAGACAGTCAAACGTCCTTTAACATTACGAAATGCAAGACCCTACAAATAGGATACAACAACCCCAATCACAACTATTCTGTTAATGACAACTTCCTGGATACTGTCGATAAGTTAAAATCTGTAGGCGTTGTGACAGATCAATCAATCACTTGAAGGCGACGCAACGAGTGGGGGGGATGCCTCAGCAGTAATAATAATAATAATAAAAAAAATTTATTTGGGAATTATAAAGCGTACCTTTGAATACAATGATAAGAAAATGCTTCTTATTGTATGGATTTTTGTATTCAGGCATGGAAACCCTACCTCCAGAAAGATCTAACACCCATAGAAAAGGTGCAACCAAGATGATTCTTTAATTATGCCATCTCGATTATCCAAGTAAACTAAGGGCCTCAAGACGAACAACTATTCAGAAAAAAGCCCAATAGAACAGATCTCATTAAAACAATTAAAATCTTGAAAGGGACAACACGAAGGGACAACTTCAAGCTCACCAAGCTATCATGCAGAACGAACACAAGGAAATACTTCTTCACATAGAGTGACAGAGAGTGATAGATCTATGGGACGTTCTCCCAGCTCAAGCCGTGGAATCGAGAACAGTACTGGGCTTCAAAATAGCCCTAGACAAAATTAACAAGATCAATGGAGGGATCCTACACAGGCCACTGGTCTTCCCTTGACTTGGCCACCTGGCCGTTAGGTAAAGAAGAGGCACACAATAAACTACCCCATATTAAGGACAGCCACGGGTCTTACAGGACACGACAGAGCGCGGCACCTCCAGATATCTTGAATTACGAATACAACAGCCGAGGACACCTGACTATGTTAATCATTTACTGCTGTTCATTTTACACTTGGAGCACCACTACTACAATTATATGTTAATATTACTTAAGCAATATATAAACAAAATCTGTCCTGAAAGGTATATTACCTTTTTTTATTGGAGATGAAAGATATTTTTTCAGTTACGAGAAACTTCACCTCCTTGAGCGTCAGTCTGAGATTTTTACAAGTCACTGTTCTTCTTCAACTATAAGTCTCTTGGTGATAATTTATCCTCTGTTATGTGCTCTATTCAAAATGTTCCAAGTTTTTACAAACTGGAGTCGAGTACAAGCGATTTTGTTTTGTTTTTTCTGAGCGATAAAACACACATAATATTAACGTTTATGACGTCATCAGCCAGGCTTGCTCTCATTGGTCGGAAGTTCTTGTCGAAAAAATTTGAATTTGGTTCATTATTGGAAATATTAATTAATCTTTAAAGCTTTAAAATCAGGTTATTACGGAAAATATGCACCTGTGCCCGGATAGGCTATTTACCGCAAAACCAAAACCCAAACTGGCAACTACATGTTGGTTATGTCCATGTTTCATAAGATCAGGAATAATTGTTTAATATTCTGTATGTACTGTATATGCCTTCACTGACTTACTCTTTATAATAGCTCATCTTCTATTCTTTCTTAATTATGATTCATAAAAACTACAAGCATAGCAACTATTCAAAAGTTATGGAACGAATAGTTACATATTTTTTTTGTACGAATTAAAGAGTTAAATCAAAATTCCTAAGTACCGACATAACACAGCGAGGATGTTTCTTATAAATGAATTTAAAACTAATACTCTCTACGATAAACAAATTTGTTATATTCAAGCAATAAAAATAAATGATAATTCAACTAGGAATGTATCAGATCTTTCAGCTGTTTTTAATTTTGATTACAAACTAAAACAATAGTCGTGATTCATGTCGATAAGTTATCAATAAATTAAAAAACAAGACAAAAGAGATTATTAATAACAAAATCATTGAATAAGTTGAATACACTTAACTGTATAGTTCTTATTTTCCGTAATAATCTGATATTAAGCTGTACAGAATAATTAATATTTCCAATAATGAACCAACTTATAAGTTTTCGACAAGAACTTGTGACCAATGAGAATAGGCGAGGCTGATGACGTCAAGAACTTGTGACCAATGGTAATAGGCGAGGCTGATGACGTCGACGTCATAGTGTGTGTGTGTGGGTGTTTCTCGATTAGAAAAAAGATACAATCTCGTGTACTTGAACCATTACAAAAAACAAAAAAATTAATATTTTAAGCCGTTGACATTAATGAAGATAAGTTGTCACCGAACGACTTAATTGTTGAAGATTTTAGTAAAAAGGAGAAAATTTCCTTTTGAACTTCTCTGACTGACACTTCACAAGGTGTTGTTTCTCAACGCTGAAACAACTCCCATCATCTATAAAATATACACAAGGTAAGATACGTTTTAGGGAAAGAACTTTATATGGTATAATAAACTAGGACTAATAATGGTGATAATAGGGTATTTATGATCGAACAGTAGTTGGGGCTGAAACTGAAAATTTACCGATAATATAATAGTTCTTTCTTGGGAGAATCAGGTTGTTTCCCATACTGAAATTCAATTTTTTAAGGTAACGCGATATTAAAAGTTGGTATAAATCGAATGGCGGTGTTGACTGAATAATTACCGTATTTAGTTATAGATAAATGCAGTATTAGAGTTCAGGTGGAAAATGAAAGGAATTATCAGCAGTAAGAGGTTAACGTAGGTGACGCCGCCTACACCTGTCCTCCCCTGCCTCCACCTGTCCTCCCCGCCTTCACCTGTCCTCTCTCTCTCCCATTTGTCCTCCCTCCTCCTCACTCTCTCCCCTTCCCCTCCCTCTTCTTTCATCCTTCCCTCCCTAACACTTCCCATAACAACTGTGCATGTTCAACAGTGATGTAACAATGACATGAAAATCTACTTCACTCATGCATAAGAAAACAAATTGACGCAGAATTCACACGATGATGGGAGGGGAGGGGAAGGGAGGGGGGAGGGGAGGGGGGAAGGGAGGGGAGGGGAAGGGAAGGGGAGGGGAAGGGAAGGGGAGGGAAGGGAGAGGTGTGATATCTTGCCACACCATAAACAAACAGTCGACTTATTCAACTTCTTAGATGGAAAATTCACCAAACTCAACACTTTAAACCTACTATTTTTCCCAATTTCTTCCTTGAGTACATATTTTTCCAGGGATGAAAACACACAATTCGCCTCGCAAATAACTCAGTCTCAACCTATTCCAACTTCATTGAACACAAGAGATGAAACTTACCTTCATATTTACTAATAGAAACTAGAACATTTTCCCCAATGTCTAGAACAATTATAAAGAGTTCTATATAATTTCTGATCGTTGTGGACAAGTGTAATTACCAACATCATTAAGTGCTTTAAAAACTTCAGCTGTATGTCTACACTGTCTACAGTATGTATATTGTTTGTACAGTACGTGCTGAATCATTGTGAACATGTAATACGATTTTACTAAATATCGATCTGAACAACGATGTATGTATGTATGTATCCAGGCACTCTAGCTTAACTCTCAGCTCACAGCGTAAGGAACGTTTGCTGCCTCACCGACTCAAACACGAGACGTTTTTCTTCACTCTGGGGACACGAGATGAGATCATTTACCCTATCGAGGCCCGCAAAGTGAGGAACATTTTCCCACCTAATGTGTGTAAACTTTCTCACACTTTCTCACCTTAAACAACAGAGTGAGAGAGACGGTGGGTGTGTGTGTGTGTGTGTGTGTGTGTGTGTGAGTGTAAACTTAACAATAATAAAATAAAGTACCACGTCAGATAATTACGTCAAGAATCAAACAGAAGTTAAATTTCAAGAGACAAATGAGATTCACTGAGCGAAAAACTAATTAAAAACTAAAATGTAAAGTTTCACGAATTGTCATAAAAAATAAAGAGATGATTGATAATAACTAGAGATCCATGAAATTAGATCCAATCAGAGTAGACAGATTGAATTATGAACAGCGACCGACAACATTTTTAGGGGACCTTAAATCTAGCGATTAAAGTTATCTTAAACTGAGTGATGGCAACCCTACCATACAGTACATCATACGAGTAACAATACATACATACACAACAAGACAAAGACATCATACACAGGAGCGGCCTCGTTATACACCATACACAACACTGTATACTCGTACTATACTGTACACTGGTGTATAAAGAAAATGTTGTTGACTCTTTTTAGTTTATAAAATAGAAATAAACAACTTAAGATAAATAAAACTGTGACCCGTTTTCACAGCCACACCTCGCTCACCGGGCCAGACACTATACCTACGGCCAAACTTAACTTAACCTAACCTAACCTAACCTAACATAACATAACAATCAAGTGGTGATATTTATAAACTACATTCCCGATGAACTTCAAAATAAATCGTAACTTAATTATTTTGGGTGTAAGAAATAACCAAAAACAATTTACGGACAAAACGTTGATGTATTGAAGTAAAAGTTCGTAATTATGGGGGAAATTGTCCTATATATAAAGGTAAGATTTAGTAATGAGTAAAGATCCTCTGCACGAATATGTAAAACCTGAAATATTAATTAGAAAAAGATTTGACTCAATGTGACTCCTAAGTACGTAGAGAAATAAGTGTAAGAGAATGAGTAGAACAAAATAACAATACGGGGGGGGTGTTAACTTATAAGGGATAAATGACCAACACGATAAAGACACAACTAACATGTAATACACAGAATAGGAGGGAGGTGTACATGGTTTATGACAAGAAGCTTCACTACCTCTGCTGTTTACCTACCTACACACACACACACACACACACACACACACACACTCCGGCACCATATGAAATTTTCGTTTTTAAATACATAACATAACTGTCCACCTGTATCATCATTACCTGGGCGAAACAATTTGGTGGTCTGGCCAAAGGAATTAAGAATAATGGAACATGCATTACAATCCTCGAAGATAAAATTACTTCGTTAGTAATTACGTTACCTGGTGGTGTTAACGACCAATTGACACGCAAACGTAATTAACAGGATAACAAGGCGGGAACATGTTCTACTCTGGTTTATTTTCAGATTACTGTTGATATGTGTAGTGAAGTGGGAGGATCTTACAGTAAGGTGAAGATTGTTAGTCCTCCTTATTACGCGCACACACACACACACACACACTTGATGTTACGTAACTATTTTGTTAATTATTTCTCGATAGTTTATACATATTTAACAACATAAGGGGAACTATCGTACAAAGATATATTACTGGTGTTTAATTCAGAAGTTTCCAAGAGTTATGTTAGATCATGAGAGAGAGAGAGAGAGAGAGAGAGAGAGAGAGAGAGAGAGAGAGAGAGAGAGAGAGAGAGAGACGTGTATCTAACTCCGTTTTACCTCAGAGAGAGAGTCTGTCTGTGTCACGTGATGGTAAACATGTTATATAAGGTTAGGAAAGCTGAAATACTTATTAAAGTGATATGTGATAAATAACATTGATTAATCAGCTATGTTATTCAGAAACACATAAATAATGTGTAGCGATAAACATATACAAAAACTATATATTTTCTTTTATTGGTGATAAGTCGTTATATAGACAATGTGATCGTTTAATATGTCATAATATAACACTGTAATCGTTTAATATGTCGTAATATAACACTGTAATCGTTTAATATGTCGTAATATAACCACAGTGTAATAGTTTAAAATTTATGAAAACTTAATACCTTAATTCAGCCAAATGCCATAAGAGAGACGAGACCTGTCAGACAATAAGCCTGATTGAATAATTTCGTCAGTAACATACAAGTGAACCAAACTTGGAAACTACACAACTACAGTATCACTCAATGACTTATTTTACACTATATCTACTACCACCTAACATTTCTATATCAGTTCAACAACCATCACTCAACCTTGTTCCATTTTATTTAAAGTTCGTCAATCAATAAGAGGAATCATTATCACAACACAAGCATTCATTAATCAGTCTCCATTGTGAATCATTTTGCTGGGGTGTGTGGGAGGATTACGCTGGATAATAACTTTAGTGTTTTGTATATCCACAAGAATCTTAACTCCAGCTTACTCCAACTAATAACAAACCTAATCTAACACAACCTAACCTAATCTAATATAACCTAACCTGAAAAATCTCCACTACAACTTACTCCAACTAATAACTAACCAAACATAAGCTAACCTAAATACAGACAGACAGACAGACAGACACACACACACACACACACACACACACACACACAAAAACCATAAATATGTTATATGGAACATAAATATAACTTCCAAAATCACTCTCATATACTTCCTAACCGCGGCCTGACGAAATAGTACACCTGTAACGTTCTGTCAGGGTTCAGGTCGAGGCTCCTCCTTACTGATCATCTATACGTGTGTGTGAGTGTGAGATGTTTCCTAGTATGTAATAAAAAAGGCGGGGATCCGCTTTTGAATTTTGCCACATACAGCGGCTAGTTTATTGTGCACCCATATTCATCCCGTGAACGGTAGAGTAGGCAGATTATAGTTAAACAGTAGAAGTCAGAATATTATGGCACTGAATGTTAAAAACAATGTATTTCCAAAAAATTATTTGTTTAGTTGTGTACAGTACATCGCCCTCTCCCTCAACCTGCCATTATTCAATAAATTATTTGTTCCCTCGTTCTAACAAGAGATACACGATAACATATCCTATTTGAAGATAAAAATACACTGTCCAGGAAGAGTCATAACAAACTTGGGGGTTATCTGAGAGAGAGAGAGAGAGAGAGAGAGAGAAACAATACCTTCTACAGTACAGTTATATAGTATGACCACCATGACCCACGGAGATCTGTACCTCTTGGCTCCTGACCTCTGTTGACCTTGTGTATACTCACCCAGTTGACCTTTCCTGCCCTATCTCGCCCATTCCTCCTACAGTCAAGGGCTGGGGGGCAGAGGGGGGGGGGACGGAGGGGAATGGTTCTGTAAGCATAGTTGAGGTTAGGTTAGGTTAGGTTCAAATGAGTGATAGGTCAGGTCCCATGGTTAGTTTATCTCTCTCTCTCTCTTTCTCTCTAACACATATATATCCCTATTCTCTAAAATCTTATGGTTATTTATATTTACTCACTGTTGATATTCTGGGAGAGAAAGAGAGAGAGAGAGAGAGAGAGAGAGAGAGAGAGAGAGAGAGAGAGAGAGAGAGAGAGAGAGAGATGTAGATTGAGAGAAAGATATTATTGAGAGAGTAGACGAGGGAAATAGACTGGAGAGAGAGGGAGAGAGAGAGAGAGAGATGTGAATTAGTGTTTACTCCCACTCATAAGTATAGTATTAGTCAACTTATATTATACAGGGTCTCCAGTCCACATTAAAATGAAAACAACTTTGTAAAACCTTATAAACTTTTGATTGAATGATAACAGATTAATATCCACACACACACATTATAGTCAGTCTCTTCGAGTTTCATTTGGTGTATGGGTATACATCGTTTGGGTATAAGGTATAAGGCATCATTCTGGAGAGGTCAGGTCAGATCAAAGTAAAGGTAAGGTCAGGGTAGGTGATCTCAGTGGCCAGGAAACGTGAATTTTTAAGATGGGATGAATATTTTTTTTTGGAGAGGAGAGGAGGGAGGGGAGGGGGGAGGGGAGGGGGGGAAGCGAGTATGATTTTATATGATGGTGATGAAGGAAGGAATAGAGGGAGAGATGGAGAGGAATTATGAAGGAGGGAAGGTTGAAGGAAAGATGAGAATAGGAAAAGGAAGGGAGGAAGGAGACAGGGAAAATTGAAAAACTGATAAAGATGATGGAAGAGTGAAAATAAAGAGGATGGCGAGGAAAGAAAGAAGGATAGAGGCAAGGAAAGAAAGAAGGATAGAGGGAAGGAAAGAAAGAAGGATAGAGGGAAGGAAAGAAATCACGAAAATTTTAATTGAAGAAATGAAGACGAAAATCAACAAAAAAATTAAATAAAAGAAGAAATAATCATGAGAGAAGAAAGAAGAGAAATTGCTGGATTGACAAACACGACAGCCACACGGACACGACGACAAGAGATTATGTTAATTTGAGAAAAACTTGGTGGTTGTGATGTGTCTGTCTGTCTGTCTGTCGCTTCCTGTTGGTGTAGAATGATAATAAGCTGCTTAGATCTCTCTCTCTCTCTCTCTCTCTCTCTCTCTCTCTCTCTCTCTCTCTCATATCTACTTCAGGAGACGTACGTGTGTGGGTGTGTGTGTGTGTGTGTGTGTGTGTGTGTACGTTGGCGACATACGGTGTAATTGTCAGCTTGCTCGCCTCGCAAGCGAATGAACCCGGGTTCCATTTCCGTTCAGGGTGAGACCATGAGCAAGTTCTTTGCGTCATTTACTTCTGTCTACCCAACAGTAATTGGGGACCTGGATGTTAATCGATTCGCGCGTCGTGTTACGGGGTAATGGTTAGCCAGTGCAGTTGGCCACGGACTATTCCTTGACACTGGGTCACTCAGCTCATTAACTCAGGGTGTGGTTGTTGTGTTGGCGACAGCTTCAACACCTTAAACAAATTCACGCCTAGGTGGCCCTTGGGCCTGGCCATTCTCATTACAGGAGGGGCAACCATTATAATAAAAAAAAGAAAAAAAAAACGATCATCAACTTCAGGTACACCAATCATCCCTGTAAAAAAATCTTGATTGAATAATTTCCTCAGTAACATACAAGTGAACCAAACTTGGGTACTATGCAACTACAGTATCACTCAATGACTTATTTTACACTATATCTACTACCACTTAACATTTCTATATCAGTTCAACAACCATCACTCAACCTTGTTCCATTTTATTTAAAGTTCGTTAATCAATAAGAGGAATTATTATCACAACACAAGCATTCATTAATCAGTCTCCATTGTGAATCATTTTGCTGGGGTGTGTGGGAGGATTACGCTGGATAATAACTTTAGTGTTTTGTATATCCAGAAGAATCTTAACTCCAGCTTACTCCAACTAATAACTAACCTAATCTAACACAACCTAACCTAATCTAATCTAACCTAACCTGAAAAATCTCCACTACAACTTACTCCAACTAATAACTAACCAAACATAAGCTAACCTAATTACAGACAGACAGACAGACAGACACACACACACACACACACACACACACATAAACCATAAATATGTTATATGGAACATAAATATAACTTCCAAAATCACTCTCATATACTTCCTAACCGCGGCCTGACGAAATAGTACACCTGTAACATTCTGTCAGGGCTCAGGTCGAGGCTCCTCCTTACTGATCATCTATACGTGTGTGTGAGTGTGAGATGTTTCCTAGTATGTAATAAAAAAGGCGGGGATCCGCTTTTGAATTTTGCCACATACAGCGGCTAGTTTATTGTGCACCCATATTCATCCCGTGAACGGTAGAGTAGGCAGATTATAGTTAAACAGTAGAAGTCAGAATATTATGGCACTGAATGTTAAAAACAATGTATTTCCAAAAAATTATTTGTT
Organism: Homarus americanus; assembly: GCF_018991925.1. Classification (NCBI taxonomy): domain Eukaryota; kingdom Metazoa; phylum Arthropoda; class Malacostraca; order Decapoda; family Nephropidae; genus Homarus; species Homarus americanus. Next base: position 5,588 of record NW_024731937.1, on the reverse strand, counting down.
TAGTTGTGTACAGTACATCGCCCTCTCCCTCAACCTGCCATTATTCAATAAATTATTTGTTCCCTCGTTCTAACAAGAGATACACGATAACATATCCTATTGGAAGATAAAAATACACTGTCCAGGAAGAGTCATAACAAACTTGGGGGTTATGTGAGAGAGAGAGAGAGAGAGAGAGAGAGAGAGAGAGAGAGAGAGAGAGAGAAACAATACCTTCTACAGTACAGTTATATAGTATGACCACCATGACCCACGGAGATCTGTACCTCTTGGCTCCTGACCTCTGTTGACCTTGTGTATACTCACCCAGTTGACCTTTCCTGCCCTATCGCCCATTCCTCCTACAGTTAAGGGCTGGGGGGCCGAGGGGGGGGCGGAGGGGAATGGTTCTGTAAGCATAGTTGAGGTTAGGTTAGGTTCAAATGAGTGATAGATCAGGTCCCATGGTTAGTTTATCTCTCTCTCTCTCTCTCTCTCTCTCTCTCTCTCTCTCTCTAACACAAATATATCCCTATTCTGTAAAATCGTGTGGTTATTTATATTTACTCACAGTTGATATTCTGGGAGAGAGAAAGAGAGAGAGAGAGAGATGTAGATTGAGAGAATGATATTATTGAGAGAGTAGACGAGGGAAATAGACTGGAGAGAGAGAGAGAGAGAGAGAGAGAGAGATGTGAATTAGTGTTTACTCACACTCATAAGTATAGTATTAGTCAACTTATATTATACAGGGTCTCCAGTCCACATTAAAATGAAAACAACTTTGTAAAACCTTATAAACTTTTGATTGAATGATAACAGATTAATATCCACACACACACATTATAATCAGTCTCTTCGAGTTTCATTTGGTGTATGGGTATATATCGTTTGGGTATAAGGTATAAGGCATCATTCGGGAAAGGTCAGGTCAGGTCAAAGTAAAGGTAAGGTCAGGGTAGGTGATCTCAGTGGCCAGGAAACGTGAATTTTTAAGTTGGGATGAATATTTTTTAGGGGTGGTGGGGGGAGGAGGGAGGGGGGGAAGCGAGTATGATTTTATATGATGGTGATGAAGGAAGGAATAGAGGGAGAGATGGAGAGGAATTATGAAGGAGGGAAGGTTGAAGGAAAGATGAGAATAGGAAAAGGAAGGGAGGAAGGAGACAGGGAAAATTGAAAACTGATAAAGATGATGGAAGGGTGAAAATAAAGAGGATGGCGAGGAAAGAAAGAAGGATAGAGGGTAGGAAAGAAAGAAGGATAGAGGGAAGGAAAGAAATCACGAAAATTTTAAATGAAGAAATGAAGACGAAAATCAACAAAAAAATTAAATAAAAGAAGAAATAATCATGAGAGAAGAAAGAAGAGAAATTGCTGGATTGACAAACACGACAGCCACACGGACACGACGACAAGAGATTATGTTAATTTGAGAAAAACTTGGTGGTTGTGATGTGTCTGTCTGTCTGTCTGTCTGTCTGTCGCTTCCTGTTGGTGTAGGATGATAATAAGCTGCTTAGATCTCTCTCTCTCTCTCTCTCATATCTACTTCAGGAGACGTGTGTGTGTGTGTGTGTGTGTGTGTGTGTGTGTGTACGTTGGCGACACACGGTGTAATTGTCAGCTTGCTCGCCTCGCAAGCGAATGAACCCGGGTTCCATTTCCGGGCAGGGTGAGAGCATGAGCAAGTTCCTTTGCGTCATTTACCTCTATCTACCCAACAGTAATTGGGGACCTGGATGTTAATCGATTCGCGCGTCGTGTTACGGGGTAATGGTTAGCCAGTGCAGTTGGCCACGGACTATTCCTTGACACTGGGTCACTCAGCTCATTAACTCAGGGTGTGGTTGTTGTGTTGGCGACAGCTTCAACACCTTAAACAAATTCACGCCTAGGTGGCCCTTGGGCCTGGCCATTCTCATTACAGGAGGGGCAACCATTATAATAATAAAAAAGAAAAAAGAAAAAAACGATCATCAACTTCAGGTACACCAATCATCCTTGTAAAAAAATCCTGATTGAATAATTTCCTCAGTAACATACAAGTGAACCAAACTTGGGTACTACACAACTACAGTATCACTCAATGACTTATTTTACACTATATCTACTACCACTTAACATTTCTATATCAGTTCAACAACCATCACTCAACCTTGTTCCATTTTATTTAAAGTTCGTTAATCAATAAGAGGAATTATTATCACAACACAAGCATTCATTAATCAGTCTCCATTGTGAATCATTTTGCTGGGGTGTGTGGGAGGATTACGCTGGATAATAACTTTAGTGTTTTGTATATCTAGAAGAATCTTAACTCCAGCTTACTCCAACTAATAACTAACCTAATCTAACACAACCTAACCTCATCTAATCTAACCTAACCTGAAAAATCTCCACGACAACTTACTCCAACTAATAACTAACCAAACATAAGCTAACATAATTACAGACAGACAGATAGACAGACAGACACACACACACACACACACACACACACATAAACCATAAATATGTTATATGGAACATAAATATAACTTCCAAAATCACTCTCATATACTTCCTAACCGCGGCCTGACGAAATAGTACACCTGTAACGTTCTGTCAGGGCTCAGGTCGAGGCTCCTCCTTACTGATCATCTATACGTGTGTGTGTGAGTGTGAGATGTTTCCTAGTATGTAATAAAAAAGGCGGGGATCCGCTTTTGAATTTTGCCACATACAGCGGCTAGTTTATTGTGCACCCATATTCATCCCGTGAACGGTAGCGTAGGCAGATTATAGTTAAACAGTAGAAGTCAGAATATTATGGAACTGAATGTTAAAAACAATGTATTTCCAAAAAATTATTTGTTTAGTTCTGTACAGTACATCGCTCTCTCCCTCAACCTGCCATTATTCAATAAATTATTTGTTCCCTCGTTCTAACAAGAGATACACGATAACATATCCTATTTGAAGATAAAAATACACTGTCCAGGAAGAGTCATAACAAACTTGGGGGTTATCTGAGAGAGAGAGAGAGAGAGATGTAGATTGAGAGAAAGATATTATTGAGAGAGTAGACGAGGGAAATAGACTGGAGAGAGAGAGAGAGAGAGAGAGAGAGAGAGAGAGAGAGAGAGAGAGAGAGAGAAACAATATCTTCTACAGTACAGTTATATAGTATGACCACCATGACCCACGGAGATCTGTACCTCTTGGCTCCTGACCTCCGTTGACCTTGTGTATACTCACCCAGTTGACCTTTCCTGCCCTATCTCGCCCATTCCTCCTACAGTCAAGGGCTGGGGGGCGGAGGGGGGGCGGGAACGGTGGGGAATGGTTCTGTAAGCATAGTTGAAGTTAGGTTAGGTTAGGTTCAAATGAGTGATAGATCAGGTCCCATGGTTAGTTTATCTCTCTCTCTCTCTCTTTTCTTTCTTTTCTCTCTTCTTCTTCTCTCTCTCTCTCTTCTTCTTCTCTCTCTCTTCTTTCTCTCTCTCTCTCTAACACATATATATCCCTATTCTGTAAAATCGTGTGGTTATTTATATTTACTCACTGTTGATATTCTGGGAGAGAGAAAGAGAGAGAGAGAGAGATGTAGATTGAGAGAATGATATTATTGAGAGAGTAGACGAGGGAAATAGACTGGAGAGAGAGAGAGAGAGAGAGAGAGAGAGAGAGAGAGAGATGTGAATTAGTGTTTACTCCCACTCATAAGTATAGTATTAGTCAACTTATATTATACAGGGTCTCCAGTCCACATTAAAATGAAAACAACTTTGTAAAACCTTATAAACTTTTGATTGAATGATAACAGATTAATATCCACACACACACACATTATAGTCAGTCTCTTCGAGTTTCATTTGGTGTATGGGTATACATCGTTTGGGTATAAGGTATAAGGCATCATTCTGGAGAGGTCAGGTCAGGTCAAAGTAAAGGTAAGGTCAGGATAGGTGATCTCAGTGGCCAGGAAACGTGAATTTTAAGTTGGGATGAATATTTTTTTTTGGGGGGGGGGAAGCGAGTATGATTTTATATGATGGTGATGAAGGAAGGAATAGAGGGAAGTTCACGGGTGACGCAAGTATCCTCTTTAATCGACGGACACATGACAACCGATGTGCAGATACTACACGACCCAACCCCCTCCGACCGACTGTCAACACACACAGCGCCCTGATGGTATTCGTAATGGAAGTTATAATGAAAAAAATATTTTATTTGTTTTTTTTTTTAATCTCAATTTCGTTATTCCATGCAGTTCATTTTTAATCAATATATGTTTGTGGAATTCTAAATATGGTATATTGTTAGCAACACAAACAATAGCATTCATTAAAATATATACGGTTCATAGGAAAACCAGGTAGGGTATTCATGAATTTTAAGGAGTAGCTAGCCTAATTTCTATCACGCTTCTTGCTGAACATAGTTTTACGTGATGGAATGGATAAACATGAATTTTAAAGAATGAAAATAAAAATAATCCAAATGAATAACAAATAAATAAAATATTGTAATATGTGGAGGCCCCCAGATTGTGGAGGCCCCTGGGCAGCTGCCCACTTTGCCCACTCCTGAATCCGGTCCTGAACAGTGCTTCAGATAAACTCTGGCAATTTCACTTCAGCTAAAATTCCTTCAAACAAAATTACACACTTGGAGATGTTCGGGGTGCTTGGTTCTAACTACAGGAGCGAACATAAACACCTGTAGAGTTCTGTAGGTTCTATTCAACGGAAATATACAAGGGTGAGCTTACAAGCCCAAGTAGTCCTTACACTCCTATAGGGGTCAACTGACCTCTCTCTGACCTCTCAGGCGACATGTGGTAAGTGGTACATTAGCAGCTTCCAGGTATCGCCAGGCACATTTATCTAAAGCCCCGTCCACACGATCGAGCACTGCCTGACGGGTACTCGCTTAATGCCTGTTGTTCTGGCAAAATTGACGGGCAAACCAACGGAGTGCCCGTGGTCAAGCGAAATCACCAGATAAGGCCGTCTGCCTGGTGGTTTGACCGTTTGCTGCCGGGTCCATTCTCATGTAGTTAGTGAAGTCTTTCTCATGTTCACCTTGAAGTTCACGTAAAATCGCGGCATGACTTCCCTTAACTTTTCGTTGAGATAACCATTCCTTGCACCATTCCATTTTCTGTTTTTCTTCTTTTTGCACACTGTAGCAATTATTATACACAGCGCTATAGTCTTCGATTTAACTGTCCTGCGACACACCATGGTGATCGTACCGCAGCAGCTACTGCCGACCACCTACTAGCTACCAGCAGCAGAGTGTGACTGCTGCCAACCAGCACCTCTGTGTGTACGACGACACACAGGCTTTGCCCGGTAAACGGGCAAAGTCCGCCGGGCGCTGTTCGATCGTGTGTACGGGGCTTTAGCGTGTGGTGACATGAAACAGGGGCTTTGCCACACGCTACTGACTAGAAAAGTAATGTATATATATATAGAGTACATACATGGTATACATACAACATACATAATATACATACACCTCCCCCTCCCCCCCATACGCTCATAGCAAAGTCTTGAGCGGACCTTTTCCTGTGGATCACACCCGGATGCCTTCACACACCCTGTGACCCTCACACA
>NW_024731936.1:0-11057 GCF_018991925.1 Homarus americanus | reverse complement strand
ATATTACCATCATGTTCTCATGAACACAAATTTTACATATGGGAAAGATAGGAGCAGGTGGAAAGATTGAGTGTATATGAGGTTAAGATTAGGATATAAATATTATTGGGAACTTGGAGCTGAGAGAAGTGAACAGGATAAAGAATGTAGAGTTTGTAGAACATCCAGATCCCATACCCTGCCACATTATATACTGGAATGCCCATTGCTTAATGTATATAGAAATGCCCATATAAATAATGTCTCCAAGCAAATAGAGTGGATGTTTGGAAATGGGAAAATAGATGAAATATTAAAGAAATATAGAAATTTTGCATCTAGAATATAGCTATGTATTATAACTAATTATATGAAATATTAGGGATTTATGTGAGTCCTGAGAGGGACATTCCTGGACTGGGGTGAGGATGACTTATGTCACTTCATCCCTTTGAGATGTATTAATGTTTTTTTGTATCTCAATAAACGTATCAATCAATCAGTCCGCGTGCTTTTTTGGGCTAATGAAATATATCTATATATATATATATATATATATATATATATATATATATATATATATATATATATATATATATATATATATATATATATATATTTATAGAACTGATCCCAAGCCCACCCATGACCATAAGAATATCTTAATATTACCATTTCACAAAAATTTCTCACACATTCCTTTACAACTAAAAACCTGGAACGCCAATGTGGCATTTAAAAACTCATGCACTGTTAAACAAATGTTAATCAAGAACTCCCCCAACAACACAATTGGTTGCATTTATAAAGTTCCTTGCAAGGAATGTAAAGATCTTGTAACTAGACTTAAACAACATAAATATAGTGTTAGGACAGGCCAGTAATCCAATGCTCTGTTTGTTCATTTGAGGGATAACAAGCATTGCATTGACTGGGATAATGCCTCCTCAATATTACCTTGTAATTCAATTGACAGGAGGAACATCATAGAATCTAGTCTCATTAAACATACCGAAGCATTCAACATGAATTTGAGTAATGGCATGTACAAACTGGACAATTTTGTAATTAAGAAGATTTGTAACCAGGTGAGAAGGTTGGGTCACCTTACCCTCTGACCTGACTACCGACCGTTGCCGTGCTATTTAAAGATTAGTAGGGTCATTACCTAATACCTGACCATTGTGGACCTGGTCTCACCCTCCTCTGTATATATACACCTTGTTTTGTACTTCTCTTTAGTCTGCACTCACCCCTGAAGATGTGAATTACACGAAAGCGCTTGGGAACTTCGTGTTTTCTTCTTTCCTTGTGGTTATCAGCATATATATATATATATATGTAACCGGTCGGAATTTGCTGGACTTTAATTTCTCACTTGACTTGGGGTTTATTAAAAATTAATAGATGGTAATGGCAGTGGAAGCGCCCCTTTGAGAAAAATCCCGAACCAGCACAAGAACACTTAAATCTACTACACAAAATGAATTGTCCGTGACCCGTGGAAGGATAGCGTCTGTGACTGGGATGAATGAGACACACTGTAAAATTTAGACACTTATATTCCCTCCAACACTACAAACACAATCAAATAATGGTACACCAATATGCGCACCTCTTAACTTAAACTTAAAACACTACTCTGGGGAATAAAAGTTATAAATGACATAGAAATTATTAGAAACACAGGCAACAATAAATTTGAAGTATTAAGAAATGTTAATTGCACACATGAACAGGCCTTAAGGCTTTCACAAAATAATATCAGTCACTTAGGAAATGGTACTAAAAAATGAGAAATTAAATACTCCACAATGAATAGGCCTTAAGGGTCTTCAACAAAATAATATCAGTCACTGAGGAATGGTAATAAAAGATAAGAAATTAAATACTCTACAATGAATAGGCCTTAAGGGCTTTCAGCAAGATAATATCAGTCACTGAGGAAATGGTAATAAAATTTAAGAAATTAAATACTCCACAATGAATAGGCCTTAAGGGCTTTCAGCAAGATAATATCAGTCACTGAGGAAATGGTAATAAAATTTAAGGAATTAAATACTCTACAATGAATAGGCCTTAAGGGCACTCAACAAAATTATAGCACCCCAACAGATGCACACTTCCTAACCTAACTTAACCACTACTCTGTGGAACAAGGTTATACTTGAGATCAGAATTATGAAGAACAATCAGATGCATTAAAAGAATCAATTCACAGTATCACTCTGGTTCCACTTAATGACACAAACATTCAAAAAACACTACTATCAAAATTATTTAAGAAATATTAACCTACACACGTCAAGATAATATCAGAAACTGAGAAATGGTGTTAACTACACCCGTAATAAGGAAGATAAAATGTTCCTCTAGGTATCTCCTAGAGTCCTAGACTCACGGTCTCAGTGTGTGACCATTAATATACTCAGATAGCCTCAGTGTACTCCCAGTGCGTCCATGGGCAGGAAGAGAGTGAGCCAATCAGACCTTGTGCAGTTGAGAGGAGCTTTAGCTTCCCGTTAGCAAGAGGGTTTCACTAGCTGACCGAGGACACGTGGTGTTGTGCACCGGAGTGGTAAGAACTGATCACCCACTGCTGATGCTGGTCCCGTGTCGTTTTAGTTGTCGGGAGCACTCGTTCACTCAAGAGATCCTTTGTTACCCCGCTAAACAGTGACAGGCCTACACTGATCGGTCCAATGGCGACAATCGCCACCCTCAATCATCAACGGCAGTCAATCTCTCGCAGTCAACTCCGGTCAACTCAGTCAACTCCAATCAACTCCGGTCAACTCCAATCAACTCCGGTCAACTCCAATCAACTCCGGTCAACTCCAATCAAGTGGGTTCTGACGGAAACCCTGAAATGAACTCACTGTTAGCTCTAGTTTACTTTATCACTGCCCTATCTAACCCTGTCTGAGATCGAATGAGACTTACTTGTTATACTGCAATAGCGCAGCACAGGTGACTAGGCCACGTGACTATTTCTGATGGACGCGCGGAACGTCTTGTCTGTGTGAATGCTCTCCGGGACTGGGCCTAGCCAGCGTCGCGTCTCCCCAAGGCGCTAGCTTGGGCCTACGTGATATATTTTCCGCCTAACTAATAACTCCTTGGGACACCCGTAACATTATTCAGACTGCTAAACGATCTATAATAATTTCAAATTCAATAATAGTCCCTTAACTTCATGAATCGCATCATTATTAATTCGGTAAATCACATTTAATATCATATAGGCCTAGTTCCGCAGTCTCTCGCTACGAGCAGGCAGCGCTCCCTCCCCTCAGATGACCTTGAACGCTCAGTATCACTCATGGCGGGGCATTTGAAATTACTCTGAAATTTCTGGATATTACAATCGACCCCCCTAAAAAAAGACAGCACTGTCCTCATGTGCTGAGAAAACATGCATACGACCCCCCTAAAATTTTGTTCTAAGGACTGCACCTCACCCCTTTTGCTAAATGCAGCATTTGTCTTCTCTTCTCTCCTTTTCTCTCCCGCTAACACTCGACCCCCCTAAAAAAAGACAGCACTGCCCTCATGTGCTGAGAGAACAACTTAGAACCCACCTTCAACTCTGTACTATTCCACTCGCAGCTAGCAACTCCATTTCTTCCTAGCCCAACTCAATCCAACCAGAACATCACGCTCCCCTTTTGCCTGGCCCTTAACTAGAGAACCAATGTCAAAATTAATACCAGCCCAAAACAAACATGCTCTCCTTTGGCCTGGCCCTTGAACTAAGAGGAACCAGTGTCAAAAAAAATACACAGTCCAAAACAAGCATGCTCTCCTTTTGCCTGGCCCTTGAGCTAAGAGGAACCAGTGTCAAAAAAATACTCAGTCCACGTCTCCGAACCTCATGCCGGCAGACCAACCCTCTGAAAATGTACCAGTCCATCTTAGTGAGGCCCTGGACATTACAACCGTACTCTCAATCCCGCTCATGACAGCAACTCAATCCCGCTCATGACAGCAACCACTACTCAACGCACATCTCTGACCTAACCATCTCTCCAATCCCCTCTGCCCTACTCACAACTCCTCCAACTCACCCCCTACAACCTGCCTTTTCTCATTACCATGCACCCTAAACTGTAATCGGTCGGCTTCGTCTTGTCTCTCAGCTGGAGGGCTCGATCAACCTCTCTGAACTACTTACGTACCCCTATATTTCCCACTTGGACCTCACACTTCCTTGACTGCTGGACGTGTGCCTGACATTCACCCCTTGTTTCCTCCCTGAACCGTTGAATGTGTGCCTGAGACTCCCACTTGAACCTGTTTACCTGTGCTTGATAATCCCTCTTTAGGTCTCCGAACTCCTCTCTCAGCTGTACCAAGGTCCCGCGGCCGTCTCTCTTCCTCCTCATACACATCTCTACTGTCAAGCCTAACCAACTCAGTCCGGGCACAAGGATGAGCATCAGTGCGAGTTCAATCCCTACCATTACTAACCAACACATGATAGCGTTCATTATCCCAACCACAGTACTATCAGTCACGACATTAAAAAAAACTACGCTCTGCTACCATTTGTAACCGGTCGGAATTTACTGGACTTTAATTTCTCACTTGACTTGGGGTTTATTAAAATTAATAGATGGTAATGGCAGTGGAAGCGCCCCTTTGAGAAAAATCCCGAACCAGCACAAGAACACTTAAATCTACTACACAAAATGAACTGTCCGTGACCCGTGGAAGGATAGCGTCTGTGACTGGGATGAATGAGACACACTGTAAAATTTAGACACTTATATTCCCTCCAACACTACAAACACAATCAAATAATGGTACACCAATATGCGCACCTCTTAACTTAAACTTAAAACACTACTCTGGGGAATAAAAGTTATAAATGACATAGAAATTATTAGAAACACAGGCAACAATAAATTTGAAGTATTAAGAAATGTTAATTGCACACATGAACAGGCCTTAAGGGCTTTCACAAAATAATATCAGTCACTTAGGAAATAGGAAATGGCACTAAAAAATAAGAAATTAAATACTCCACAATGAATAGGCCTTAAGGGTTTTCAACAAAATAATATCAGTCACTGAGGAATGGTAATAAAAGATAAGAAATTAAATACTCTACAATGAATAGGCCTTAAGGGCTTTCAGCAAGATAATATCAGTCACTGAGGAAATGGTAATAAAATTTAAGAAATTAAATACTCTACAATGAATAGGCCTTAAGGGCACTCAACAAGATAATATCAGTCACTGAGGAAATGGTAATAAAATTTAAGAAATTAAATACTCTACAATGAATAGGCCTTAAGGGCACTCAACAAAATTATAGCACCCCAACAGATGCACACTTCCTAACCTAACTTAACCACTACTCTGGGGAACAAGGTTATACCTGAGATCAGAATTATGAAGAACAATCAGATGCATTAAAAGAATCAATCACAGTATCACTCTGGTTCCACTTAATGGCACAAACATTCAAACAATATTATCAAAATTATTTAAGAAATATTAACTACACACGTCAAGAAAATATCAGTCTGAGGAGTGGTGTTAACTACACCCGTAATAATGAAGATAAAATGTTCCTCTAGGTATCTCCTAGAGTCCTAGACTCACGGTCTCAGTGTGTGACCATTAATATACTCAGATAGCCTCAGTGTACTCCCAGTGCGTCCATGGGCAGGAAGAGAGTGAGCCAATCAGACCTTGTGCAGTTGAGAGAAACTTTAGCTTCCCGTTAGCAAGAGGGTTTCACTAGCTGCTCGGGACATGTGGGGTTGTGCACCGGAGTGGTAAGAACTGATCACCCACTGCTGATGCTGGTCCCGTGTCGTTTTAGTTGTCGGGAGCACTCGTTCAGTCAAGAGATCCTTTGCTACCCCGCTAAACAGTGACAGGCCTACACTGATCGGTCCAATGGCGACAATCGCCACCCTCAATCATCAACGGCAGTCAATCTCTCGCAGTCAACTCCGGTCAACTCCAGTCAACTCCAGTCAACTCCAATCAACTCCGGTCAACTCCAATCAACTCCAGTCAACTCCAATCAACTCCGGTCAACTCCAATCAAGTGGGTTCTGACGGAAACCCTGAAATGAACTCACTGTTAGCTCTAGTTTACTTTACCACTGCCCTATCTAACCCTGTCTGAGATCGAATGAGACTTACTTGTTATACTGCAATAGCGCAGCACAGGTGACTAGGCCACGTGACTATTTCTGATGGACGCTGATGGACGCGCGGAACGTCTTGTCTGTGTGAATGCTCTCCGGGACTGGGCCTAGCCAGCGTCACGTCTCCTCAAGGCGTTACCTTAGGTCTACGTGATATATTTACCGCCTAACTAATAACTCCTTGGGACACCCGTAACATTATTCAGACTGCTAAACGATCTATAATAATTTCAAATTCAATAATAGTCCCTTAACTGCATGAATCGCATCATTATTAATTCGGTAAATTACATTTAATATCATATAGGCCTAGTTCCGCAGTCTCTCGCTACGAGCAGGCAGCGCTCCCTCCCCTCAGATGACCTTGAACGCTCAGTATCACTCATGGCGGGGCATTTGAAATTACTCTGAAATTTCTGGATATTACAATCGACCCCCCTAAAAAAAGACAGCACTGTCCTCATGTGCTGAGAAAACATTCATACGACCCCCCTAAAATTTTGTTCTAAGAACTGCACCTCACCCCTTTTGCTAAATGCAGCATTCCCGTCTTCTCTTCTCTCCTTTTCTCTCCCGCTAACACTCGACCCCCCTAAAAAAAGACAGCACTGCCCTCATGTGCTGAGAGAACAACTTAAAACCCACCTTCAACTCTGTACTATTCCACTCGCAGCTAGCAACTCCATTTCTTCCTAGCCCAACTCAATCCAACCAGAACATCACGCTCCCCTTTTGCCTGGCCCTTAACTAGAGAGCCAATGTCAAAATTAATACCAGCCCAAAACAAACATGCTCTCCTTTGGCCTGGCCCTTGAACTAAGAGGAACCAGTGTCAAAAAAAATACACAGTCCAAAACAAGCATGCTCTCCTTTTGCCTGGCCCTTGAGCTAAGAGGAACCAGTGTCAAAAAAATACTCAGTCCACGTCTCCGAACCTCATGCCGGCAGACCAACCCTCTGAAAATGTACCAGTCCATCTTAGTGAGGCCCTGGACATTACAACCGTACTCTCAATCCCGCTCATGACAGCAACTCAATCCCGCTCATGACAGCAACTCAATCCCGCTCATGACAGCAACCACTACTCAACGCACATCTCTGACCTAACCATCTCTCCAATCCCCTCTGCCCTACTCACAACTCCTCCAACTCACCCCCTACAACCTGCCTTTTCTCATTACCATGCACCCTAACTGTAATCGGTCGGCTTCGTCTTCTCTCTCAGCTGGAGGGCTCGATCAACCTCTCTGAACTACTTACGTACCCCTATATTTCCCACTTGGACCTCACACTTCCTTGACTGCTGGACGTGTGCCTGACATTCACCCCTTGTTTCCTCCCTGAACCGTTGAATGTGTGCCTGAGACTCCCACTTGAACCTGTTTACCTGGGCTTGATAATCCCTCTTTAGGTCTCCGAACTCCTCTCTCAGCTGTACCAAGGTCCCGCGGCCGTCTCTCTTCCTCCTCATACACATCTCTATTGTCAAGCCTAACCAACTCAGTCCGGGCACAAGGATGAGCATCAGTGCGAGTTCAATCCCTACCGTTGCTAACCAACACATGATGGCGTTCATTATCCCAACCACAGTACTATCAGTCACGACATTAAAAACTACGCTCTGCTACCATTTGTAACCGGTCGGAATTTGCTGGACTTTAATTTCTCACTTGACTTGGGGTTTATTAAAATTTAATAGATGGTAAAGGCAGTGGAAGCGCCCCTTTGAGAAAAATCTCGAACCAGCACAAGAACACTTAAATCTACTACACAAAATGAACTGTCCGTGACCCGTGGAAGGATAGCGTCTGTGACTGGGATGAATGAGACACACTGTAAAATTTAGACACTTATATTCCCTCCAACACTACAAACACAATCAAATAATGGTACACCAATATGCGCACCTCTTAACTTAAACTTAAAGCACTACTCTGGGGAATAAAAGTTATAAATGACATAGAAATTATTAGAAACACAGGCAACAATAAATTTGAAGTATTAAGAAATGTTGCTTGCACACATGAAACAGGCCTCTTAAGGGCTTTCACAAAATAATATCAGTCACTTAGGAAATGGTACTAAAAAATAAGAAATTAAATACTCCACAATGAATAGGCCTTAAGGGTCTTCAACAAAATAATATCAGTCACTGAGGAATGGTAATAAAAGATAAGAAATTAAATACTCTACAATGAATAGGCCTTAAGGGCTTTCAGCAAGATAATATCAGTCACTGAGGAAATGGTAATAAAATTTAAGAAATTAAATACTCTTCAATGAATAGGCCTTAAGGGCACTCAACAAGATAATATCAGTCACTGAGGAAATGGTAATAAAATTTAAGAAATTAAATACTCTACAATGAATAGGCCTTAAGGGCACTCAACAAAATTATAGCACCCCAACAGATGCACACTTCCTAACCTAACTTAACCACTACTCTGGGGAACAAGGTTATACCTGAGATCAGAATTATGAAGAACAATCAGATGCATTAAAAGAATCAATCACAGTATCACTCTGGTTCCACTTAATGGCACAAACATTCAAAACAATATTATCAAAATTATTTAAGAAATATTAACTACACACTTCAAGATAATATCAGTCTGAGGAGTGGTGTTAACTACACCCGTAATAATGAAGATAAAATGTTCCTCTAGGTATCTCCTAGAGTCCTAGACTCACGGTCTCAGTGTGTGACCATTAATATACTCAGATAGCCTCAGTGTACTCCCAGTGCGTCCATGGGCAGGAAGAGAGTGAGCCAATCAGACCTTGTGCAGTTGAGAGAAACTTTAGCTTCCCGTTAGCAAGAGGGTTTCACTAGCTGACCGAGGACACGTGGTGTTGTGCACCGGAGTGGTAAGAGCTGATCACCCACTGCCGATGCTGGTCCCGTGTCGTTTTAGTTGTCGGGAGCACTCGTTCACTCAAGAGATCCTTTGCTACCCCGCTAAACAGTGACAGGCCTACACTGATCGGTCCAATGGCGACAATCGCCACCCTCAATCATCAACGGCAGTCAATCTCTCGCAGTCAACTCCGGTCAACTCCAATCAACTCCGGTCGCTCAACTCCGGTCAGCTCCCATCAAGTGGAGTTCCTGAAACCACAAAATGAACTCATAGCTCTGGTTTACTTTATCACTGCCCTCTAGCTCTTACAGTCAGGAATGAGACTTTGCTGCTGCTGGCCAGCACGGTGACTAGGCCGCGTGACTATTTCTACGATGGGCTGCCGGAAGCGTCTTGTCTGTGTGAATGCTCTGGGACAGGCCTGTATGGCATCTCCCCAAAGCGCTAACTTGGGCCTCGTGATATATTTTTTCACGCCTAACTAATAACTCGCCCAGGACACCCGTAACATTATTCCAGACTGCTAAACGATCCACCAATAAATTAAATTCAATAATAGTCCCTTAACTTCATGAATCGCATCATTATTAATCCGGTAAATCACATTTAATATCATATAGGCCTAGTTCCGCAATCTCTCGCTACGAGCAGGCAGCGCTCCCTCCCCTCAGATGACCTTGAACGCTCAGTATCACTCATGGCGGGGCATTTGAAATTACTCTGAAATTTCTGGATATTACATATATATATATATATATATATATATATATATATATATATATATATATATATACATGTACCCAGGGATTGCTTCTACTGTGCCACAAGGACACTAAAAGCATTCCTAGACTTTGTTATATTTCACACATAGCCTGTTCACCGTGCTTATGGCGCTGTGAGGTTGTTGATTATATGTTGAAGTCCGCGTGCTATATGGACTAATGAAGGACGGCTATGCTGCTACCTATGTATCGCAGGTGTGGAGATGAAGTTAATAGAGCAGGTCTCCTCTGGGGAGTTGTATATAGTGAACATAACAGCTGCTTAGCACTCTTTAAATATTCATTAATTATTTTCTCAATACCCCGAATTTATTATTAAGATTGCCTATGCATTTCCTTATTTCATCTTCTGTAATGTTAGCAGTTAATATATTGTCCACACTCACATCTGTGACAATATCCAACCTGAATTCATCTACATAATCTCCTTTCTCAACCAGTCCTTTGAAATGAGCCAAGATTTCGTTTATCATTTTCGTAATATCCTTTTTTTAACACGCTGTAGAGTTTGCCAATACACTCTTGGGTCTTTGGTTTTGAGTTCTTTCAACCTTTCTTAATTTTACATTTCTCTTCCTCTTTAACTCTTTGAAATTCACCCTTATATGTCTTATTTTTTCTATAATATCTTTATAATTACATTAATTTTTATTCAAGTTTTTCTATGTTTGGCTTTGTGATACTCCTTTCTACTCACCCAGCATTGGTTGTCATAACCTGTTACACTTTCACTGTCACTCTTTTTAACACATTTCTCATCTTTTCTTCTGGGGAACGTCCTCACTGCTGATTCTCTATCCACATTTCTAATATATTCCTCTGTTTTGTTCTTGTTCCAGCTGTCCTTTACTTTATCTCTGCATGACTACCACAAAGAATATTTGAAAATACAGGATCCAAGTCTAATAATCAAATGTGTATTAGTTTACTGAGTAAAGATGGTGAAACAACAACATAAAATAGAAAGAGTTATGTGTACAAGTGGATGTGTTGTGTACTTGGTGATGGAGATGTGTCACACGTCACTCATGTACTTAGTAACGGAGATGTGTCACACGTCACTCACGTACGTAGTGAGGGAAGAGTGTCACACGTCACTCACGTACTTAGTGATGGAAGAGTGTCATACGTCACTCACAGCTTGGTGAAGGAAATAGGTTACAAGTCACTCACGTACTCCAGTGTGGGCAGGATAAAGGACGTAAAGGTTTTTATTGGAAGGTCTCAGAGGAGTTTTAACATAAAGAATCGTCAGCAGTTCCTCAGAG
>NW_024731935.1:0-24778 GCF_018991925.1 Homarus americanus | reverse complement strand
ACGTCATTTGCCGTTAGTTTAACGCCATTTAAAGTTAGCTTAACACCATTTGAAGTTACTTTAATGCTATTTGAAGTTAGTTTAACGAATATTTTAACGCGTTTAACGCTATTTAACGTTTGTTTCACGCTATTTGAAATTTGTTTATGCAATTTAAAGTTAGTTTAACGCCATTTGAAGTTATTTTAACGCCATTTAAAGTTAGATTTACGTCAGTTCAAGTTAGGTTAATGCCATTTAAAGATAGTTTAGGGCCATTTGAAGTTAGTTTAACGCCATTTCAAGTTAGTTTAATGCCATTTGAAGTTAGTTAACGCCATTTTAAGTTAGTTATATGTCATTTCAAGTTAGTTTAGCGCCATTTGAAGTTAGTTTAACGTCATTTGTAGTTAGTTTAACGCCATTAAAAGTTAGTTTAACGCTATTTGAAGTCAGTTTAACGTCATTTGCAGTTAGTTTAACGCCATTTAATGTTAGTTTAACGACATGTGAAGTTAGTTTAAAGCCATATGAAGTTAGTTTAATGCCATTTAAATTTAGTTTAACGCTATTAAATTAATTTAACGTCATTTAAAAGTTAGTTGAACGCCATTTGAAGTTAGCTTAACGCAATTTGAAGAAACGTTTATCACATTTGCAGCACGTTAAACGCCATTTAAAGTTAGTTTAATGCCATTTAAAGTTAGTTTAACACCTTTTGAAGTTAGTTTTACACCAATTGAAGTTAGTTTAATGCCATTTAAAGTTAGTTTAACGACATTTAAAGTTAGGTTTAAATCATTTCAAGTTAGGTTAATGCCATTTATAGATAGTTTAGCGCTATTTGAAGTTAGTTTAACGCCATTTGAAGTTAGTTTAATGCCATTTGAAGTCAGTTTAACGTCATTTGAAGTTAGTTTAACGCCATTTGAAGATCGTTCAATGCCATTTAAAGTTAGTTTAACGCCATATATAGTTAGTTGAATGCTATTTAAAGTAAGTTGAACGCTATCTAGAGTTAGTTTAACGCCATTTGAAGAACGTTTACTGTCATATCAAGCACGTTTAACGCCATATAAAGTTAGTTTCACTTCTTTAAAATCTGTTTAATGCCAAATGAAGTTAGTTTAACGCCATTTGAAGTTAGTTTAACACCATTTGAAGTTAGTTAACACTATTTGAAGAACGTTTACTGCCATTTGAAGCACGTTTAACGCCATTTATAGTTAGCTTAACGCCTCTTCAAGTTAGTTTAATGCAATTTAAAGTTAGTTTAACACCTTTTGAAGTTAGTTTAACACCATTTGAAGTTAGTTTAATGCCATTTCAAGTTAATTTAATGCTATTTAAAGTTACTTTAGCGCCATTTGAATTTAGTTTAACGATATTTGAAGTTAGTTTAATGCCATTTGAGGTTAGTTGAACGCCATTTGAAGTTAGTTTAACGTCATTTGAAGTTAGTTTAACGCCTTTTGAAGCTAGTTTAACGCCAGTTGAAGTTAGTGTAACGCCATATGAAGTTAGTTTAACGCCATTTGAAGTTAGTTTAAGGTCATTTGCAGTTAGTTTCACGCCATTTAAAGTTAGTTTAACGACATTTGAAGTTAGTTTAAAGCCATATGAAGTTAGTTTAATGCTATTTAAATTTAGTTTAATGTCATTTAAAGTTAATTTAACGTCATTTAAAGTTATTTTAACGCCATTTGAAGTCAGTTTAACGCCATTTCGTTGTTTAATGCCATTTAAAGTTAAGGCTTTAGCACCTTTTTGAAGTTAGTTTAACGCCATTGAAGTTAGTTTAATGGCATTTAAAGTTAGTTTAGTGCCATTTAGTTAGTGTAACGCCTTAGTTAAGGTTTAATGCCATTTTGGTTAGTTTTTAACGCCATTTGGTAGCTTTAACGTCATTTAGTTAGTTTAATCGCCCTTTAGTTAGTTTAACACCAGTTGAACTTTAGTTTAACGCAATTTGAAGTTATTAGTTTAATGCTATTTCAAGTTACTTTAACGCCATTTAAAGTCTGTTCACTGCCATATGTGTTAGTTTAATGCCATTTATAGTTGAATGCTAATAAAGTAAGTTGAACGCTAATTAGTTTAACGCCATTTGAAGAACGTTTATAGCCATATGAAGTTAGTTTAACGCCATTTGAAGTTAGTTTAATGCCTTTTGAAGTTAGTTTAACGCCATTTGAAGTTCGTCTAATGCCATTTAAAGTTAGTTTAACACCTTTTGAAGTTAGTTTAACACCATTTGAAGTTAGTTTAATGCCATTTAAAGTTAGTTTAATGCCATTTAAAGTTAGTTATATGTCATTTCAAGTTAGTTTAATGCCATTTAAAGTTAGTTAAGCGCCATTTGAAGTTAGTTTAGCGTCATTTGAAGTTAGTTTAACGCCTTTGAAGTTAGTTTAACACCAGTTGAAGTTTGTTTAACGCCATTTGAAGTTAGTTTAACGCCATTTGAAGTTACTTTAACGCCATTTGAAGTTAGTTTAACGTCATTTGCCGTTAGTTTAACGCCATTTAAAGTTAGCTTAACACCATTTGAAGTTACTTTAATGCTATTTGAAGTTAGTTTAACGAATATTTTAACGCGTTTAACGCTATTTAACGTTTGTTTCACGCTATTTGAAATTTGTTTATGCAATTTAAAGTTAGTTTAACGCCATTTGAAGTTATTTTAACGCCATTTAAAGTTAGATTTACGTCAGTTCAAGTTAGGTTAATGCCATTTAAAGATAGTTTAGGGCCATTTGAAGTTAGTTTAACGCCATTTCAAGTTAGTTTAATGCCATTTGAAGTTAGTTTAACGCCATTTTAAGTTAGTTATACGTCATTTCAAGTTAGTTAAACGCCATTTGAAGTTAGTTTAACGTCATTTGCAGTTAGTTTAACACCATTAAAAGTTAGTTTAACGCCATTTGAAGTTAGTTTAACGTCATTTGCAGTTAGTTTAACGCCATTTAAAGTTTGTTTAACGACATCTGATGTTAGTTTAAAGCCATTTGAAGTTAGTTTAATGCCATTTAAATTTAGTTTAACGCCATTAAAATTAATTTAACGTCATTTAAAGTTAGTTGAACGCCATTTGAAGTTAGTTTAACGCAATTTGAAGAACGTTTACTGCCATTTGCAGCACGTTAAACGCCATTTAAAGTTAGTTTAATGCCATTTAAAGTTAGTTTAACACCTTTTGAAGTTAGTTTTACACCAATTGAAGTTAGTTTAATGCCATTTAAAGTTAGTTTAACGACATTTAAAGTTAGGTTTAAATCATTTCAAGTTAGGTTAATGCCATTTATAGATAGTTTAGCGCTATTTGAAGTTAGTTTAACGCCATTTGAAGTTAGTTTAATGCCATTTGAAGTCAGTTTAACGTCATTTGAAGTTAGTTTAACGCCATTTGAAGATCGTTCAATGCCATTTAAAGTTAGTTTAACGCCATATATAGTTAGTTGAATGCTATTTAAAGTAAGTTGAACGCTATCTAGAGTTAGTTTAACGCCATTTGAAGAACGTTTACTGTCATATCAAGCACGTTTAACGCCATATAAAGTTAGTTTCACTTCTTTAAAATCTGTTTAATGCCAAATGAAGTTAGTTTAACGCCATTTGAAGTTAGTTTAACACCATTTGAAGTTAGTTAATGCTATTTGAAGAACGTTTACTGCCATTTGAAGCACGTTTAACGCCATTTATAGTTAGCTTAACGCCTTTTCAAGTTAGTTTAATGCAATTTAAATTTAGTTTAACACCTTTTGAAGTTAGTTTAACACCATTTGAAGTTAGTTTAATGCCATTTCAAGTTAATTTAATGCCATTTAAAGTTAGTTTAGCGCCATTTTAAGTTAGTTTAACGATATTTGAAGTTAGTCTAATGCCATTTGAAGTTAGTTGAACGCAATTTGAAGTTAGTTTAACGCCAGTTGAAGTTAGTGTAATGCCATTTGAAGTTAGCTTAACGTCATTTGCAGTTAGTTTAACGCCATTTAAAGTTAGTTTAACGACATTTGAAGTTAGTTTAAAGCCATTTGAAGTTAGTTTAATGCCATTTAAATTTAGTTTAACGCCATTTAAAGTTAATTTAACGTCATTTAAAGTTAGTTTAACGCCATTTGAAGTCAGTTTAACGCCATTTCAAGTTAGTTTAATGCCATTTAAAGTTAGTTTAGCACCTTTTGAAGTTAGTTTAACGCCATTTGAAGTTAGTTTAATGGCATTTAAAGTTAGTTTAGCCATTTGAAGTTAGTGTAACGCCTTTTGAAGTTAGTTTAATGCCATTTTAAGTTAGTTTAACGCCATTTGAAGTTAGTTTAACGTCATTTGAAGTTAGTTTAACGCCCTTTGAAGTTAGTTTAACACCAGTTGAACTTAGTTTAACGCAATTTGAAGTTAGTTTAATGCCATTTCAAGTTACTTTAACGCCATTTAAAGTTCGTTCACTGCCATATAAAGTTAGTTTAATGCCATTTATAGTTAGTTGAATGCTATTTAAAGTAAGTTGAACGCTAATTAAAGTTAGTTTAACGCCATTTGAAGAACGTTTATAGCCATATGAAGTTAGTTTAACGCCATTTGAAGTTAGTTTAATGCCTTTTGAAGTTAGTTTAACGCCATTTGAAGTTCGTCTAATGCCATTTAAAGTTAGTTTAACACCTTTTGAAGTTAGTTTAACACCATTTGAAGTTAGTTTAATGCCATTTAAAGTTAGTTTAATGCCATTTAAAGTTAGTTATATGTCATTTCAAGTTAGTTTAATGCCATTTAAAGTTAGTTAAGCGCCATTTGAAGTTAGTTTAGCGTCATTTGAAGTTAGTTTAACGCCTTTGAAGTTAGTTTAACACCAGTTGAAGTTTGTTTAACGCCATTTGAAGTTAGTTTAACGCCATTTGAAGTTACTTTAACGCCATTTGAAGTTAGTTTAACGTCATTTGCCGTTAGTTTAACGCCATTTAAAGTTAGCTTAACACCATTTGAAGTTACTTTAATGCTATTTGAAGTTAGTTTAACGAATATTTTAACGCGTTTAACGCTATTTAACGTTTGTTTCACGCTATTTGAAATTTGTTTATGCAATTTAAAGTTAGTTTAACGCCATTTGAAGTTATTTTAACGCCATTTGAAGAACGTTTACTGCTATTTCAAGCACGTTTAACGCCATTTACAGTTAGTTTAACGCCATTTGAAGTTAGTTTAATGCCATTTAAATTTAGTTTAACGCCATTTAAAGTTAATTTAACGTCATTTAAAGTTAGTTTAATGCCATTTGAAGTTAGTTTAATGCCATTTAAAGTTAGTTTAACACCTTTTGAAGTTAGTTTTACACCATTTGAAGTCAGTTTAATGCCATTTAAAGTTAGTTTAACGCCATTTAGAGTTAGGTTTACGTCAGTTCAAGTTAGGTTAATGCCATTTAAAGATAGTTTAGCGCCATTTGAAGTTAGTTTAACGCCATTTGAAGTTAGTTTAATGACATTTGAAGTTAGTTTAACGCCATGTGAAGTTAGTTTAACGTCATTTGAAGTTAGTTTAACGCCATTTGAAGATAGTTTAATGCCATTTGAATTTAGTTTAACGTCATTTGAAGTTCGTTTAACGCCATTTGAAGTTAGTTTAACGTCATTTGCAGTTAGTTTAACGCCATTTAAAGTTAGTTTAACGACATTTGAAGTTAGTTTAATGCCATTTAAACTTAGTTTAACGCCTTTTGAAGTTAGTTTAATGACATATGAAGTTAGTTTAATGCCATTTAAAGTTAGTTTAACGCCTTTTGAAGTTAGTTTAACACCATATGAAGTTAGTTTAATGCCATTTAAGTTAGTTTAACGCCATTTTAAGTTAGTTATACGTAATTTCATGTTAGTTTAACGCCATTTGAAGTTAGTTTAACGTCTATTGCAGTTAGTTTAACGTCATTAAAAGTTAGTTTAACGCCATTTGAAGTTAGTTTAACGTCATGTGCAGTTAGTTTAACGCCATTTGAAGTTAGTTTAATGCCATTTAAAGTTAGTTTAACGCCATTTAAAGTTAGGTTTACGTCAGTTCAAGTTAGGTTAATGCCATTTAAAGATAGTTTAGCGCCATTTGAAGTTAGTTTAACGCCATTTCAAGTTAGTTTAATGCCATTTGAAGTTAGTTTAACGCCGTTTTAAGTTAGTTATATGTCATTTCAAGTTAGTTTAACGCCATTTGAAGTTGGTTTAACGTCATTTGCAGTTAGTTAAACGCCATTTAAAGTTAGTTTAACGACATGTGATGTTAGTTTAAAGCCATTTGAAGTTAGTTTAATGCCATTCAAATTTAGTTTAACGCCATTAATATTAACTTAACGTCATTTGAAGTTAGTTGAATGCCATTTGAAGTTAGTTTAACGCAATTTGAAGAACGTTTACTGCCATTTGCAGCACGTTAAACGCCATTTAAAGTTAGTTTAATGCCATTTAAAGTTAGTTTAGCACCTTTTGAAGTTAGTTTTACACCATTTGAAGTTAGTTTAATGCCATTTAAAGTTAGTTTAACGCCATTTAAAGTTAGGTTTACTTCATTTCAAGTTAGGTTAATGCCATTTAAAGATAGTTTACCGCCATTTGAAGTTAGTTTAACGCCAATTGAACTTAGTTTAATGACATTTGAAGTTAGTTTAACGCCATTTGAAGTTAGTTTAATCCCATTTGAAGTCAGTTTAACGTCATTTGAAGTTAGTTTAACGCCATTTGAATATCGTTCAATGCCATTTAAAGTTAGTTTAACGCCATATATAGTTAGTTGAATGCTATTTTAAGTAAGTTGAACGCTATCTAGAGTTAGTTTAACGCCATTTGATGAACGTTTACTGTCATATCAAGCACGTTTAACGCCATATAAAGTTAGTTTCACTTCTTTAAAATCTGTTTAATGCCAAATGATGTTAGTTTAACGCCATTTGAAGTTAGTTTAACACCATTTGAAGTTAGTTAACGCTATTTGAAGGACGTTTACTGCCATTTGAAGCACGTTTAACGCCATTTATAGTTAGCTTAACGCCTTTTCAAGTTAGTTTAATGCAATTTAAAGTTAGTTTAACACCTTTGAAGTTAGTTTAACACCATTTGAATTTAGTTTAATGCCATTTCAAGTTAATTTAATGCCATTTAAAGTTAGTTTAGCGCCATTTGAAGTTAGTTTAACGATATTTGAAGTTAGTCTAATTCCTTTTGAAGTTAGTTGAACGCAATTTGAAGTTAGTTTAACGCCTTTTGAAGTTAGTTTAACGCCAGTTGAAGTTAGTTTAACGCCATTTAAAGATAGTTTAACGACATTTGAAGTTAGTTTAATGCCATTTGAAGTTAGTTTAATGCCATTTAAATTTAGTTTAACGCCATTTAAAGTTAATTTAACGTCATTTAAAGTTAGTTTAACGCAATTTGAAGTCAGTTTAACGCAATTTCAAGTTAGTTTAATGCCATTTAAAGTTAGTTTAACACCTTTTGAAGTTAGTTTAACACCATATGAAGTTAGTTTAATGTCATTTAAGTTAGTTTAACGCCATTTTAAGTTAGTTATACGTCATTTCATGTTAGTTTAACGCCATTTGAAGTTAGTTTAACGTCATTTGCAGTTAGTTTAACGTCATTAAAAGTTAGTTTAACGCCATTTGAAGTTAGTTTAACGTCATTTGCAGTTAGATTAACGCCATTTGAAGTTAGTTTAACGTCATTTGCAGTTAGTTTAACGCCATTTAAAGTTAGTTTAACGACATTTGAAGTTAGTTTAATGCCATTTAAACTTAGTTTAACGCCTTTTGAAGTTAGTTTAATGACATTTGAAGTTAGTTTAATGCCATTTAAAGTTAGTTTAACGCCTTTTGAAGTTAGTTTAACACCATATGAAGTTAGTTTAATGCCATTTAAGTTAGTTTAACGCCATTTTAAGTTAGTTATACGTCATTTCATGTTAGTTTAACGCCATTTGAAGTTAGTTTAACGTCTATTGCAGTTAGTTTAACGTCATTAAAAGTTAGTTTAACGCCATTTGAAGTTAGTTTAACGTCATGTGCAGTTAGTTTAACGCCATTTGAAGTTAGTTTAATGCCATTTAAAGTTAGTTTAACGCCATTTAAAGTTAGGTTTACGTCAGTTCAAGTTAGGTTAATGCCATTTAAAGATAGTTTAGCGCCATTTGAAGTTAGTTTAACGCCATTTCAAGTTAGTTTTATGCCATTTGAAGTTAGTTTAACGCCGTTTTAAGTTAGTTATATGTCATTTCAAGTTAGTTTAACGCCATTTGAAGTTGGTTTAACGTCATTTGCAGTTAGTTAAACGCCATTTAAAGTTAGTTTAACGACATGTGATGTTAGTTTAAAGCCATTTGAAGTTAGTTTAATGCCATTCAAATTTAGTTTAACGCCATTAATATTAACTTAACGTCATTTGAAGTTAGTTGAATGCCATTTGAAGTCAGTTTAACGCAATTTGAAGAACGTTTACTGCCATTTGCAGCACGTTAAACGCCATTTAAAGTTAGTTTAATGCCATTTAAAGTTAGTTTAGCACCTTTTGAAGTTAGTTTTACACCATTTGAAGTTAGTTTAATGCCATTTAAAGTTAGTTTAACGCCATTTAAAGTTAGGTTTACGTCATTTCAAGTTAGGTTAATGCCATTTAAAGATAGTTTACCGCCATTTGAAGTTAGTTTAACGCCAATTGAACTTAGTTTAATGACATTTGAAGTTAGTTTAACGCCATTTGAAGTTAGTTTAATCCCATTTGAAGTCAGTTTAACGTCATTTGAAGTTAGTTTAACGCCATTTGAAGATCGTTCAATGCCATTTAAAGTTAGTTTAACGCCATATATAGTTAGTTGAATGCTATTTTAAGTAAGTTGAACGCTATCTAGAGTTAGTTTAACGCCATTTGATGAACGTTTACTGTCATATCAAGCACGTTTAACGCCATATAAAGTTAGTTTCACTTCTTTAAAATCTGTTTAATGCCAAATGAAGTTAGTTTAACGCCATTTGAAGTTAGTTTAACACCATTTGAAGTTAGTTAACGCTATTTGAAGGACGTTTACTGCCATTTGAAGCACGTTTAACGCCATTTATAGTTAGCTTAACGCCTTTTCAAGTTAGTTTAATGCAATTTAAAGTTAGTTTAACACCTTTGAAGTTAGTTTAACACCATTTGAATTTAGTTTAATGCCATTTCAAGTTAATTTAATGCCATTTAAAGTTAGTTTAGCGCCATTTGAAGTTAGTTTAACGATATTTGAAGTTAGTCTAATTCCTTTTGAAGTTAGTTGAACGCAATTTGAAGTTAGTTTAACGCCTTTTGAAGTTAGTTTAACGCCAGTTGAAGTTAGTTTAACGCCATTTAAAGATAGTTTAACGACATTTGAAGTTAGTTTAATGCCATTTGAAGTTAGTTTAATGCCATTTAAATTTAGTTTAACGCCATTTAAAGTTAATTTAACGTCATTTAAAGTTAGTTTAACGCAATTTGAAGTCAGTTTAACGCAATTTCAAGTTAGTTTAATGCCATTTAAAGTTAGTTTAACACCTTTTGAAGTTAGTTTAACACCATTTGAAGTTAGTTTAATGCCATTTAAAGTTAGTTTAACGCCATTTAAAGTTAGTTATACATCATTTCAAGTTAGTTTAACGCCATTTGAAGTTAGGTTAACGTCATTTGCAGTTAGTTTAACGCCATTAAAAGTTAGCTTAACACGATTTGAAGTTAGTTTAATGCCATTTAAACTTAGTTTAATGCCTTTTGAAGTTAGTTTAATGACATTTGAAGTTAGTTTAATGCCATTTAAAGTTAGTTTAACGCCTTTTGAAGTTAGTTTAACACCATATGAAGTTAGTTTAATGCCATTTAAGTTAGTTTAACGCCATTTTAAGTTAGTTATACGTCATTTCATGTTAGTTTAACGCCATTTGAAGTTAGTTTAACGTCATTTGCAGTTAGTTTAACGTCATTAAAAGTTAGTTTAACGCCATTTGAAATTATTTTAACGTCATTTGCAGTTAGTTTAACGCCATTTGAAGTTAGTTTAATGCCATTTAAAGTTAGTTTAACGCCATTTAAAGTTAGGTTTACGTCAGTTCAAGTTAGCTTAATGCTATTTAAAGATAGTTTAGCGCCATTTGAAGTTAGTTTAACGCCATTTCAAGTTAGTTTAATGCCATTTGAAGTTAGTTTAACGCCATTTTAAGTTAGTTATACGTCATTTCAAGTTAGTTTAACGCCATTTGAAGTTAGTTTAACGTCATTTGCAGTTAGTTTAACGCCATTAAAAGATAGTTTAACGCCATTTGAAGTTAGTTTAACGTCATTTGCAGTTAGTTTAGCGCCATTTAAAGCTAGTTTAACGACATCTGATGTTAGTTTAAAGCCATTTGAAGTTAGTTTAATGCCATTTAAATTTACTTTAACGCCATTAAAAATAATTTAACGTCATTTAAAGTTAGTTGAACGCCATTTGAAGTTAGATTAACGCAATTTGAAGTTAGTTTAACGCCTTTTGAAGTTAGTTTAACGCCAGTTGAAGTTAGTGTAATGCCATTTGAAGTTAGTTTAACGTCATTTGCAGTTAGTTTAACGCCATTTAAAGATAGTTTAACGACATTTGAAGTTAGTTTAAAGCCATTTGAAGTTAGTTTAATGCCATTTAAATTTAGTTTAACGCCATTTAAAGTTAATTTAACGTCATTTAAAGTTAGTTTAACGCCATTTGAAGTCAGTTTAACGCAATTTCAAGTTAGTTTAATGCCATTTAAAGTTAGTTTAACACCTTTTGAAGTTAGTTTAACACCATTTGAAGTTAGTTTAATGCCGTTTAAAGTTAGTTTAACGCCATTTAAAGTTAGTTATACATCATTTCAAGTTAGTTTAACGCCATTTGAAGTTAGGTTAACGTCATTTGCAGTTAGTTTAACGCCATTAAAAGTTAGCTTAACGCGATTTGAAGTTAGTTTAATGCCATTTAAACTTAGTTTAACGCCTTTTGAAGTTAGTTTAATGACATTTGAAGTTAGTTTAATGCCATTTAAAGTTAGTTTAACGCCTTTTGAAGTTAGTTTAACACCATATGAAGTTAGTTTAATGCCATTTAAGTTAGTTTAACGCCATTTTAAGTTAGTTATACGTCATTTCATGTTAGTTTAACGCCATTTGAAGTTAGTTTAACGTCATTTGCAGTTAGTTTAACGTCATTAAAAGTTAGTTTAACGCCATTTGAAATTATTTTAACGTCATTTGCAGTTAGTTTAACGCCATTTGAAATTAGTTTAATGCCATTTAAAGTTAGTTTAATGCCATTTAAAGTTAGGTTTACGTCAGTTCAAGTTAGGTTAATGCTATTTAAAGATAGTTTAGCGCCATTTGAAGTTAGTTTAACGCCATTTCAAGTTAGTTTAATACCATTTGAAGTTAGTTTAACGCCATTTTAAGTTAGTTATACGTCATTTCAAGTTAGTTTAACGCCATTTGAAGTTAGTGTAACGTCATTTGCAGTTAGTTTAACCCCCATTAAAAGTTAGTTTAACGCCATTTGAAGTTAGTTTAACGTCATTTGCAGTTAGTTTAACGCCATTTAAAGTTAGTTTAACGACATCTGATGTTAGCTTAAAGCCATTTGAAGTTAGTTTAATGCCATTTAAATTTACTTTAACGCCATTAAAATTAATTTAACGTCATTTAAAGTTAGTTGAACGCCATTTGAAGTTAGATTAACGCAATTTGAAGAACGTTTACTGCCATTTGCAGCACGTTAAACGCCATTTAAAGTTAGTTTAATGCCATTTAAAGTTAGTTTAACACCTTTTGAAGTTAGTTTTACACCAATTGAAGTTAGTTTAATGCCATTTAAAGTTAGTTTAACGCCATTTAAAGTTAGGTTTACGTCGTTTCAAGTTACGTTAATGCCATTTATGGATAGTTTAGCGCCATTTAAAGTTAGTTTAACGCCATTTGAAGTTAGTTTAATGCCATTTGAAGTTAGTTGAACGCCATTTGAAGTTAGTTTAATGCCATTTGAAGTCAGTTTAACGTCATTTGAAGTTAGTTTAACGCCATTTCAAGATCGTTCAATGCCATTTAAAGTTAGTTTAACGCCATATATAGTTAGTTGAATGCTATTTAAAGTAAGTTGAACGCTATCTAGAGTTAGTTTAACGCCATTTGAAGAACGTTTACTGTCATATCAAGCACGTTTAACGCCATATAAAGTTAATTTCACTTCTTTAAAATCTGTTTAATGCCAAATAAAGTTAGTTTAACGCCATTTGAAGTTAGTTTAACACCATTTGAAGTTAGTTAACGCTATTTGAAGAACGTTAACTGACATTTGAAGCACGTTTAACGCCATTTATTGTTAGCTTAACGCCTTTTCAAGTTAGTTTAATGCAATTTAAATTTAGTTTAACACCTTTTGAAGTTAGTTTAACACCATTTGAAGTTAGTTTAATGCCATGTCAAGTTAATTTAATGCCATGTCAAGTTAATTTAATGCCATTTAAAGTTAGTTTAGCGCCATTTGAAGTTAGTTTAACGATATTTGAAGTTAGTCTAATGCCATTTGAAGTTAGTTGAAGGCAATTTGAAGTTAGTTTAACGCCTTTTGAAGTTAGTTTAACGCCAGTTGAAGTTAGTGTAATGCCATTTGAAGTTAGTTTAGCGTCATTTGCAGTTAGTTTCGCCATTTAAAGTTAGTTTAACGACATTTGAAGTTAGTTTAAAGCCATTTGAAGTTAGTTTAATGCCATTTAAATTTAGTTTAACGCCATTTAAAGTTAATTTAACGTCATTTAAAGTTAGTTTAACGCCATTTGAAGTCAGTTTAACGCCATTTCAAGTTAGTTTAATGCCATTTAAAGTTAGTTTAGCACCTTTTGAAGTTAGTTTAACACCATTTGAAGTTAGTTTAATGGCATTTAAAGTTAGTTTAGCGCCATTTGAAGTTAGTGTAACGCCATTTGAAGTTAGTTTAATGCCATTTTAAGTTAGTTTAACGCCATTTGAAGTTAGTTTAACGTCATTTGAAGTTAATTTAACGCCTTTTGAAATTAGTTTAACACCAGTTGAACTTAGTTTAACGCCATTTGAAGTTAGTTTAATGCCATTTCAAGTTACTTTAACGCCATTTAAAGTTCGTTCACTGCCATTTAAAGTTAGTTTAACGCCATTTATAGTTAGTTGAATGCTATTTAAAGTAAGTTGAACGCTAATTAAAGTTAGTTTAACGCCATTTGAAGAACGTTTACAGCCATATGAAGTTAGTTTAACGCCATTTGAAGGTAGTTTAATGCCTTTTGAAGTTAGTTTAACGCCATTTGAAGTTCGTCTAATGCCATTTAAAGTTACTTTAACACCTATTGAAGTTAGTTTAACACCATTTGAAGTTAGTTTAATGCCATTTAAAGTTAGTTTAATGCCATTTAAAGTTAGTTATATTTCATTTCAAGTTACTTTAATGCCATTTAAAGTTAGTTAAGCGCCATTTGAAGTTAGTTTAGCGTCATATGAAGTTAGTTTAACGCCTTTGAAGTTAGTTTAACACCAGTTGAAGTTTGTTTAACGCCATTTGAAGTTAGTTTAACGCCATTTGAAGTTAGTTTAACGCCATTTAAAGTTCGTTCAATGCCATTTAAAGTAAGTTGAACACCATTTAAAGTTAGGTGAACACCATTTGAAGTTAGTTTAATGCCATTTAAAGTTTATATAATGCTATTTAAAGTTAGTTGAACGCTATTTAATGTTAGTTGAACGCTATTTAAAGTTAGTTCAACGTTATTTGAAGTTAGTTTAATGCCATTTGAAGTTAGTTTAACGCCATTTATAGTTAGCTTAACGCCTTTTCAAGTTAGTTTAATGCAATTTAAATTTAGTTTAACACCTTTTGAAGTTAGTTTAACACCATTTGAAGTTAGTTTAATGCCATGTCAAGTTAATTTAATGCCATGTCAAGTTAATTTAATGCCATTTAAAGTTAGTTTAGCGCCATTTGAAGTTAGTTTAACGATATTTGAAGTTAGTCTAATTCCTTTTGAAGTTAGTTGAACGCAATTTGAAGTTAGTTTAACGCCTTTTGAAGTTAGTTTAACGCCATTTAAAGATAGTTTAACGACATTTGAAGTTAGTTTAATGCCATTTGAAGTTAGTTTAATGCCATTAAAATTTAGTTTAACGCCATTTAAAGTTAATTTAACGTCATTTAAAGTTAGTTTAACGCAATTTGAAGTCAGTTTAACGCAATTTCAAGTTAGTTTAATGCCATTTAAAGTTAGTTTAACACCTTTTGAAGTTAGTTTAACACCATTTGAAGTTAGTTTAATGCCATTTAAAGTTAGTTTAACGCCATTTAAAGTTAGTTATACATCATTTCAAGTTAGTTTAACGCCATTTGAAGTTAGGTTAACGTCATTTGCAGTTAGTTTAACGCCATTAAAAGTTAGCTTAACACGATTTGAAGTTAGTTTAATGCCATTTAAACTTAGTTTAACGCCTTTTGAAGTTAGTTTAATGACATTTGAAGTTAGTTTAATGCCATTTAAAGTTAGTTTAACGCCTTTTGAAGTTAGTTTAACACCATATGAAGTTAGTTTAATGCCATTTAAATTAGTTTAACGCCATTTTAAGTTAGTTATACGTCATTTCATGTTAGTTTAACGCCATTTGAAGTTAGTTTAGCGTCATTTGCAGTGAGTTTAACGTCATTAAAAGTTAGTTTAACGCCATTTGAAATTATTTTAACGTCATTTGTAGTTAGTTTAACGCCATTTGAAGTTAGTTTAATGCCATTTAAAGTTAGTTTAACGCCATTTAAAGTTAGGTTTACGTCAGTTCAAGTTAGGTTAATGCTATTTAAAGATAGTTTAGCGCCATTTGAAGTTAGTTTAACGCCATTTCAAGTTAGTTTAATGCCATTTGAAGTTAGTTTAACGCCATTTTAAGTTAGTTATACGTAATTTCAAGTTAGTTTAACGCCATTTGAAGTTAGTTTAACGTCATTTGCAGTTAGTTTAACGCCATTAAAAGATAGTTTAACGCCATTTGAAGTTAGTTTAACGTCATTTGCAGTTAGTTTAGCGCCTTTTAAAGCTAGTTTAACGACATCTGATGTTAGTTTAAAGCCATTTGAAGTTAGTTTAATGCCATTTAAATTTACTTTAACGCCATTAAAAATAATTTAACGTCATTTAAAGTTAGTTGAACGCCATTTGAAGTTAGATTAACGCAATTTGAAGTTAGTTTAACGCCTTTTGAAGCTAGTTTAACGCCAGTTGAAGTTAGTGTAATGCCATTTGAAGTTAGTTTAACGTCATTTGCAGTTAGTTTAACGCCATTTAAAGATAGTTTAACGACATTTGAAGTTAGTTTAAAGCCATTTGAAGTTAGTTTAATGCCATTTAAATTTAGTTTAACGCCATTTAAAGTTAATTTAACGTCATTTAAAGTTAGTTTAACGCCATTTGAATCAGTTTAACGCAATTTCAAGTTAGTTTAATGCCATTTAAAGTTAGTTTAACACCTTTTGAAGTTAGTTTAACACCATTTGAAGTTAGTTTAATGCCATTTAAAGTTAGTTTAACGCCATTTAAAGTTAGTTATACATCATTTCAAGTTAGTTTAATGCCATTTGAAGTTAGGTTAACGTCATTTGCAGTTAGTTTAACGCCATTAAAAGTTAGCTTAACGCGATTTGAAGTTAGTTTAATGCCATTTAAACTTAGTTTAACGCCTTTTGAAGTTAGTTTAATTACATTTGAAGTTAGTTTAATGCCATTTAAAGTTAGTTTAACGCCTTTTGAAGTTAGTTTAACACCATATGAAGTTAGTTTAATGCCATTTAAGTTAGTTTAACGCCATTTTAAGTTAGTTATACGTCATTTCATGTTAGTTTAACGCCATTTGAAGTTAGTTTAACGTCATTTGCAGTTAGTTTAACGTCATTAAAAGTTAGTTTAACGCCATTTGAAATTATTTTAACGTCATTTGCAGTTAGTTTAACGCCATTTGAAATTAGTTTAATTCCATTTAAAGTTAGTTTAACGCCATTTAAAGTTAGGTTTACGTCAGTTCAAGTTAGGTTAATGCTATTTAAAGATAGTTTAGCGCCATTTGAAGTTATTTTAACGCCATTTCAAGTTAGTTTAATACCATTTGAAGTTAGTTTAACGCCATTTTAAGTTAGTTATACGTCATTTCAAGTTAGTTTAACGCCATTTGAAGTTAGTGTAACGTCATTTGCAGTTAGTTTAACCCCCATTAAAAGTTAGTTTAACGCCATTTGAAGTTAGTTTAACGTCATTTGCAGTTAGTTTAACGCCATTTAAAGTTAGTTTAACGACATCTGATGTTAGCTTAAAGCCATTTGAAGTTAGTTTAATGCCATTTAAATTTACTTTAACGCCATTAAAATTAATTTAACGTCATTTAAAGTTAGTTGAACGCCATTTGAAGTTAGATTAACGCAATTTGAAGAACGTTTACTGCCATTTGCAGCACGTTAAACGCCATTTAAAGTTAGTTTAATGCCATTTAAAGTTAGTTTAACACCTTTTGAAGTTAGTTTTACACCAATTGAAGTTAGTTTAATGCCATTTAAAGTTAGTTTAACGCCATTTAAAGTTAGGTTTACGTCGTTTCAAGTTACGTTAATGCCATTTATGGATAGTTTAGCGCCATTTAAAGTTAGTTTAACGCCATTTGAAGTTAGTTTAATGCCATTTGAAGTTAGTTGAACGCCATTTGAAGTTAGTTTAATGCCATTTGAAGTCAGTTTAACGTCATTTGAAGTTAGTTTAACGCCATTTCAAGATCGTTCAATGCCATTTAAAGTTAGTTTAACGCCATATATAGTTAGTTGAATGCTATTTAAAGTAAGTTGAACGCTATCTAGAGTTAGTTTAACGCCATTTGAAGAACGTTTACTGTCATATCAAGCACGTTTAACGCCATATAAAGTTAATTTCACTTCTTTAAAATCTGTTTAATGCCAAATAAAGTTAGTTTAACGCCATTTGAAGTTAGTTTAACACCATTTGAAGTTAGTTAACGCTATTTGAAGAACGTTAACTGACATTTGAAGCACGTTTAACGCCATTTATAGTTAGCTTAACGCCTTTTCAAGTTAGTTTAATGCAATTTAAATTTAGTTTAACACCTTTTGAAGTTAGTTTAACACCATTTGAAGTTATTTTAATGCCATGTCAAGTTAATTTAATGCCATGTCAAGTTAATTTAATGCCATTTAAAGTTAGTTTAGCGCCATTTGAAGTTAGTTTAACGATATTTGAAGTTAGTCTAATGCCATTTGAAGTTAGTTGAAGGCAATTTGAAGTTAGTTTAACGCCTTTTGAAGTTAGTTTAACGCCAGTTGAAGTTAGTGTAATGCTATTTGAAGTTAGTTTAGCGTCATTTGCAGTTAGTTTAACGCCATTTAAAGTTAGTTTAACGACATTTGAAGTTAGTTTAAAGCCATTTGAAGTTAGTTTAATGCCATTTAAATATAGTTTAACGCCATTTAAAGTTAATTTAACGTCATTTAAAGTTAGTTTAATGCCATTTAAAGTTAGTTTAGCACCTTTTGAAGTTAGTTTAACACCATTTGAAGTTAGTTTAATGGCATTTAAAGTTAGTTTAGCGCCATTTGAAGTTAGTGTAACGCCATTTGAAGTTAGTTTAATGCCATTTTAAGTTAGTTTAACGCCATTTGAAGTTAGTTTAACGTCATTTGAAGTTAATTTAACGCCTTTTGAAATTAGTTTAACACCAGTTGAACTTAGTTTAACGCCATTTGAAGTTAGTTTAATGCCATTTCAAGTTACTTTAACGCCATTTAAAGTTCGTTCACTGCCATTTAAAGTTAGTTTAACGCCATTTATAGTTAGTTGAATGTTATTTAGTGAAAGTTGAATGCTACTCAGTTATTTAATCGCCATTTGAAGAATTAAAGCCACACAGCCATATGAAGGTAGTTGTTTATTTCAGTGTAGTTTAATGCCTTGAAGTTAGTTTAACGCCATTTGAAGTTCGTCTATCGCCATTTAAAGTTACTTTTTAACACTCCACAGTTAGTTTAACACCATTTGAAGTTAGTTTAATGCCATTTAAAGTTAGTTTAATGCCATTTAAAGTTAGTTATATTTCATTTCAAGTTAGTTTAATGCCATTTAAAGTTAGTTAAGCGCCATTTGAAGTTAGTTTAGCGTCATATGAAGTTAGTTTAACGCCTTTGAAGTTAGTTTAACACCAGTTGAAGTTTGTTTAACGCCATTTGAAGTTAGTTTAACGCCATTTGAAGTTAGTTTAACGCCATTTAAAGTTCGTTCAATGCCATTTAAAGTAAGTTGAACACCATTTAAAGTTAGGTGAACACCATTTGAAGTTAGTTTAATGCCATTTAAAGTTTATATAATGCTATTTAAAGTTAGTTGAACGCTATTTAATGTTAGTTGAACGCTATTTAAAGTTAGTTCAACGTTATTTGAAGTTAGTTTAATGCCATTTGAAGTTAGTTTAACGCCATTTGAAGTTAGTTTAACGTCATTTGCAGTTAGTTTAACGCCATTTAAAGTTAGCTTGACACCATTTGAAGTTAGTTTAATGCTATTTGAAGTTAGTTTAACGAAATTTTTAACGCATTTAACGCTATTTAACGTTTGTTTCACGCTATTTGAAATTTGTTTATGCAATTTAAAGTTAGTTTAACGCCATTTGAAGTTATTTTAACGTCATTTGAAGAACGTTTACTGCCATTTCAAGCACGTTTAACGCCATTTACAGTTAGTTTAACGCCATTTGAAGTTAGTTTAATGCCATTTAAATTTAGTTTAACGCCATTTAAAGTTAATTTAACGTCATTTAAAATTAGTTTAACGCCATTTGAAGTTAGTTTAATGCCATTTAAAGTTAGATTAACACCTTTTGAAGTTAGTTTTACACCATTTGAAGTCAGTTTAATGCCATTTAAAGTTAGTTTAACGCCATTTAAAGTTAGGTTTACGTCAGTTCAAGTTAGGTTAATGCCATTTAAAGATAGTTTAGCGCCATTTGAAGTTAGTTTAACGCCATTTCAAGTTAGTTTAATGCCATTTGAAGTTAGTTTAACGCCGTTTTAAGTTAGTTATATGTCATTTCAAGTTAGTTTAACGCCATTTGAAGTTGGTTTAACGTCATTTGCAGTTAGTTAAACGCCATTTAAAGTTAGTTTAACGACATGTGATGTTAGTTTAAAGCCATTTGAAGTTAGTTTAATGCCATTCAAATTTAGTTTAGCGCCATTAATATTAACTTAACGTCATTTGAAGTTAGTTGAACGCCATTTGAAGTTAGTTTAACGCAATTTGAAGAACGTT
Source organism: Homarus americanus (assembly GCF_018991925.1). Taxonomy (NCBI): domain Eukaryota; kingdom Metazoa; phylum Arthropoda; class Malacostraca; order Decapoda; family Nephropidae; genus Homarus; species Homarus americanus. The sequence goes on along the minus strand of NW_024731935.1, from coordinate 5,457 downwards.
TACTGCCATTTGCAGCACGTTAAACGCCATTTAAAGTTAGTTTAATGCCATTTAAAGTTAGTTTAGCACCTTTTGAAGTTAGTTTTACACCATTTGAAGTTAGTTTAATGCCATTTAAAGTTAGTTTAACGCCATTTAAAGTTAGGTTTACGTCATTTCAAGTTAGGTTAATGCCATTTAAAGATAGTTTACCGCCATTTGAAGTTAGTTTAACGCCAATTGAACTTAGTTTAATGACATTTGAAGTTAGTTTAACGCCATTTGAAGTTAGTTTAATCCCATTTGAAGTCAGTTTAACGTCATTTGAAGTTAGTTTAACGCCATTTGAAGATCGTTCAATGCCATTTAAAGTTAGTTTAACGCCATATATAGTTAGTTGAATGCTATTTTAAGTAAGTTGAACGCTATCTAGAGTTAGTTTAACGCCATTTGATGAACGTTTACTGCCATTTGAAGCACGTTTAACGCCATTTATAGTTAGCTTAACGCCTTTTCAAGTTAGTTTAATGCAATTTAAAGTTAGTTTAACACCTTTGAAGTTAGTTTAACACCATTTGAATTTAGTTTAATGCCATTTCAAGTTAATTTAATGCCATTTAAAGTTAGTTTAGCGCCATTTGAAGTTAGTTTAACGATATTTGAAGTTAGTCTAATTCCTTTTGAAGTTAGTTGAACGCAATTTGAAGTTAGTTTAACGCCTTTTGAAGTTAGTTTAACGCCAGTTGAAGTTAGTTTAATGCCATTTAAAGATAGTTTAACGACATTTGAAGTTAGTTTAATGCCATTTGAAGTTAGTTTAATGCCATTTAAATTTAGTTTAACGCCATTTAAAGTTAATTTAACGTCATTTAAAGTTAGTTTAACGCAATTTGAAGTCAGTTTAACGCAATTTCAAGTTAGTTTAATGCCATTTAAAGTTAGTTTAACACCTTTTGAAGTTAGTTTAACACCATTTGAAGTTAGTTTAATGCCATTTAAAGTTAGTTTAACGCCATTTAAAGTTAGTTATACATCATTTCAAGTTAGTTTAACGCCATTTGAAGTTAGGTTAACGTCATTTGCAGTTAGTTTAACGCCATTAAAAGTTAGCCAGTTACCAATTTGAAGTTAGTTTTAATGCCATTTAAAAACTTAGTTTAACGCCTTTTGAAGTTAGTTTGCCCACATTTGAAGTTAGTTTAATGCCATTTGTGTTAGTTTAACGCTTTTAGTTAGTTTAACACTATATGAAGTTAGTTTAATGCCATTTAGTTTAACGCCATTTTGGTTAGTTAAGTAATGTCATTTCATGTTAGTTTAACGCCATTTCAGTTAGTTTAACGTCATTTGAAGTTAGTTTAATGCCATTTAAATTTAGTTTAACGCCATTTAAAGTTAATTTAACGTCATTTAAAATTAGTTTAACGCCATTTGAAGTTAGTTTAATGCCATTTAAAGTTAGTTTAACGCCATTTAAAATTAGGTTTACGTCAGTTCAAGTTAGGTTAATGCTATTTAAAGATAGTTTAGCGCCATTTGAAGTTAGTTTAACGCCATTTCAAGTTAGTTTAATGCCATTTGAAGTTAGTTTAACGCCATTTTAAGTTAGTTATACGTCATTTCATGTTAGTTTAACGCCATTTGAAGTTAGTTTAACGTCATTTGCAGTTAGTTTAACGCCATTAAAAGATAGTTTAACGCCATTTGAAGTTAGTTTAACGCCATTTAAAGATAGTTTAACGACATTTGAAGTTAGTTTAAAGCCATTTGAAGTTAGTTTAATGCCATTTAAATTTAGTTTAACGCCATTTAACGTTAATTTAACGTCATTTAAAGTTAGTTTAACGCCATTTGAAGTCAGTTTAACGCAATTTCAAGTTAGTTTAATGCCATTTAAAGTTAGTTTAACACCTTTTGAAGTTAGTTTAACACCATTTGAAGTTAGTTTAATGCCATTTAAAGTTAGTTTAACGCCATTTAAAGTTAGTTATACATCATTTCAAGTTAGTTTAACGCCATTTGAAGTTAGGTTAACGTCATTTGCAGTTAGTTTAACGCCATTAAAAGTTAGCTTAACGCGATTTGAAGTTAGTTTAATGCCATTTAAACTTAGTTTAACGCCTTTTGAAGTTAGTTTAATGACATTTGAAGTTAGTTTAATGCCATTTAAAGTTAGTTTAACGTCTTTTGAAGTTAGTTTAACACCATATGAAGTTAGTTTAATGCCATTTAAGTTAGTTTAACGCCATTTTAAGTTAGTTATACGTCATTTCATGTTAGTTTAACGCCATTTGAAGTTAGTTTAACGTCATTTGCAGTTAGTTTAACGTCATTAAAAGTTAGTTTAACGCCATTTGAAATTATTTTAACGTCATTTGCAGTTAGTTTAACGCCATTTGAAATTAGTTTAATGCCATTTAAAGTTAGTTTAACGCCATTTAAAGTTAGGTTTACGTCAGTTCAAGTTAGGTTAATGCTATTTAAAGATAGTTTAGCGCCATTTGAAGTTAGTTTAACGCCATTTCAAGTTAGTTTAATGCCATTTGAAGTTAGTTTAACGCCATTTTAAGTTAGTTATACGTCATTTCAAGTTAGTTTAACGCCATTTGAAGTTAGTTTAGCGTCATTTGCAGTTAGTTTAACGCCGTTAAAAGATAGTTTAACGCCATTTGAAGTTAGTTTAACGTCATTTGCAGTTAGTTTAGCGCCATTTAAAGCTAGTTTAACGACATCTGATGTTAGTTTAAAGCCATTTGAAGTTAGTTTAATGCCATTTAAATTTACTTTAACGCCATTAAAAATAATTTAACGTCATTTAAAGTTAGTTGAACGCCATTTGAAGTTAGATTAACGCAATTTGAAGTTAGTTTAACGCCTTTTGAAGTTAGTTTAACGCCAGTTGAAGTTAGTGTAATGCCATTTGAAGTTAGTTTAACGTCATTTGCAGTTAGTTTAACGCCATTTAAAGATAGTTTAACGACATTTGAAGTTAGTTTAAAGCCATTTGAAGTTAGTTTAATGGCATTTAAATTGAGTTTAACGCCATTTAAAGTTAATTTAACGTCATTTAAAGTTAGTTTAACGCCATTTGAAGTCAGTTTAACGCAATTTCAAGTTAGTTTAATGCAATTTAAAGTTAGTTTAACACCTTTTGAAGTTAGTTTAACACCATTTGAAGTTAGTTTAATGCCATTTAAAGTTAGTTTAACGCCATTTAAAGTTAGTTATACATCATTTCAAGTTAGTTTAACGCCATTTGAAGTTAGGTTAACGTCATTTGCAGTTAGTTTAACGCCATTAAAAGTTAGCTTAACACGATTTGAAGTTAGTTTAATGCCATTTAAAGTTAGTTTAACACCTTTTAAAGTTAGTTATTTAGTTTAATGCCATTTAAAAGTTAGTTTAACGCCTTTTGAAGTTAGTTTAACACCATATGAAGTTAGTTTAATGCCATTTAAGTTAGTTTAACGCCATTTTAAGTTAGTTATACGTCATTTCATGTTAGTTTAACGCCATTTGAAGTTAATTTAACGTCATTTGCAGTTAGTTTAACGTCATTAAAAGTTAGTTTAACGCCATTTGAAATTATTTTAACGTCATTTGCAGTTAGTTTAACGACATTTGAAATTAGTTTAATGCCATTTAAAGTTAGTTTAATTACTTAAAAGCAATTTACGCTCAGTTCAGTTAGGTTAATGCTATTTAAAAGATAGTTTACGCCATTTTGAAGTTATTTAACGCCATTTCAGGTTAGTTTAATGCCATTTGAAGTTATTTAACGCCATTTTGGGTTAGTTATACGTCATTTGGCGAAGTTTAACGCCATTTGAAGCATAGTGTAAAGTCATTTGCAGTTATTAACGCCATTGTTATTAATCACATTTACATTTAACGTCATTTGCAGCGAAGGTTTAACGCCATTTAAAAGTTATTTAACGATCTGATGTTATTTAAAGTCATTTGAAGTTAGTTTAATGCTGATGAATACTTTAACGCCATTAAAATTAATTTAACGTCATTTAAAGTTAGTTGAACGCCATTTGAAGTTAGATTAACGCAATTTGAAGAACGTTTACTGCCATTTGCAGCACGTTAAACGCCATTTAAAGTTAGTTTAATGCCATTTAAAGTTAGTTTAACACCTTTTGAAGTTAGTTTTACACCAATTGAAGTTAGTTTAATACCATTTAAAGTTAGTTTAACGCCATTTAAAGTTAGGTTTACGTCGTTTCAAGTTACGTTAATGCCATTTATGGATAGTTTAGCGCCATTTAAAGTTAGTTTAACGCCATTTAAAGTTAGTTTAATGCCATTTGAAGTTAGTTGAACGCCATTTGAAGTTAGTTTAATGCCATTTGAAGTCAGTTTAACGTCATTTGAAGTTAGTTTAACGCCATTTCAAGATCGTTCAATGCAATTTAAAGTTAGTTTAACGCCATATATAGTTAGTTGAATGCTATTTAAAGTAAGTTGAACGCTATCTAGAGTTAGTTTAACGCCATTTGAAGAACGTTTACTGTCATATCAAGCACGTTTAACGCCATATAAAGTTAATTTCACTTCTTTAAAATCTGTTTAATGCCAAATAAAGTTAGTTTAACGCCATTTGAAGTTAGTTTAACACCATTTGAAGTTAGTTAACGCTATTTGAAGAACGTTAACTGACATTTGAAGCACGTTTAACGCCATTTATAGTTAGCTTAACGACTTTTCAAGTTAGTTTAATGCAATTTAAATTTAGTTTAACACCTTTTGAAGTTAGTTTAACACCATTTGAAGTTAGTTTAATGCCATGTCAAGTTAATTTAATGCCATGTCAAGTTAATTTAATGCCATTTAAAGTTAGTTTAGCGCCATTTGAAGTTAGTTTAACGATATTTGAAGTTAGTCTAATTCCTTTTGAAGTTAGTTGAACGCAATTTGAAGTTAGTTTAACGCCTTTTGAAGTTAGTTTAACGCCAGTTGAAGTTAGTTTAATGCCATTTAAAGATAGTTTAACGACATTTGAAGTTAGTTTAATGCCATTTGAAGTTAGTTTAATGCCATTTAAATTTAGTTTAACGCCATTTAAAGTTAATTTAACGTCATTTAAAGTTAGTTTAACGCAATTTGAAGTCAGTTTAACGCAATTTCAAGTTAGTTTAATGCCATTTAAAGTTAGTTTGACACCTTTTGAAGTTAGTTTAACACCATTTGAAGTTAGTTTAATGCCATTTAAAGTTAGTTTAACGCCATTTAAAGTTAGTTATACATCATTTCAAGTTAGTTTAACGCCATTTGAAGTTAGGTTAACGTCATTTGCAGTTAGTTTAACGCCATTAAAAGTTAGCTTAACACGATTTGAAGTTAGTTTAATGCCATTTAAACTTAGTTTAACGCCTTTTGAAGTTAGTTTAATGACATTTGAAGTTAGTTTAATGCCATTTAAAGTTAGTTTAACGCCTTTTGAAGTTAGTTTAACACCATATGAAGTTAGTT
>NW_024731934.1:0-16442 GCF_018991925.1 Homarus americanus | reverse complement strand
AAGTTACGTATTGCTGTCAGTAATCTTTATCTATTACCAAATGACAATTTATATCCTACTCAATTTTCGGGGGAGGACTATGTTGAACCCTTTGATGACGATAATAAACCTTCGATGATGACGGTTTAAACCTCGATGATGGTTTAACTCTTCGATGATGATGGTTTAACCTTCGATGATGATGGTTTAACCCTTGATGACGATGGTTTAACCCTTCGATGATGATGGCTTTAACCCCTTCGATGATGATGGTTTAACCCTTTGATGACGAGATGGTTTAACCTTCGATGATGATGGTTTAACCCTCGATGATGATGGTTTAACCCTTGATGACTATGGTTCAAAGCTATAGAAGACGATAACTTAACCCTTTGAAGACGCTATTTAAAACCTCGTCCTCTTAGGGTTAACTGCTGTTGATCATTGGTACACTGGAAGTAGTCCAGGGTAGAGGAGGCATTACAGCTGGAGAGTCTCTCTGTGCTCGTGCAGGTCTTTATCCCTCACTGTTTCTTCTAGGTCTACCCTTCATCTACACACCCCCTTACTTCCCTCCTCCATCCACACGCTCCTTTACTCCCATCCACACACACCCCTTACTCTCCCTCCTCCATCCACACACGCTCCACTTTCCCTCCCATCCACACGCCCTTTACTCTCTCCTCCATCCACACGCTCCTTTACTCTCCCCACACAATCCACGCACCCATTACTTTCTCCTCCATCCACACCCCTACTCTCCTCCATCCATACATTCCCTTACACTCTCCCCTACACCGACACCAACACCCCTGTCCACACACACACACACACACACACACACACACACACACACACACACACAACCTCTCGTTCAACACAAAATGGAACCTTGTAGTATCCACCACCACAGTGCCTCTGTCTCGCGTGTCTGTTCTTGTTACAACCGACCCATTTTTTGCAGTTGGGCACAGTCGGCAGTCTATTGTGCATCAGGCGTCTACGGTCCATTTTATCATATGCTGTTTTGCATTTTTTTTATTACCCATTTGAGTTTTACTTAAGTCCTTTATATCGTGTAATAAATGGCCAAGGTTTCTCACTGGACGAATTTTTTTACATGGTGATATTTTTTATGTAATTCTTGTGGGGTTTTGTGGCTGTCTGGCTCGTTGTATATATTCTCCACGACAGTCTTCATCTCTACCTGGTACGGTATTTATGTTAACTGGGAAATAATTATAGTGTAAGATGTTTAGTAATGACAAGAATTACTATTAAGTTTATAAAGAAGAATTTCTATTTAATAATTCATGTGTTTGTTAACTTGTTCAGCTTCTTTACACCCCCACCCTCCTCAAGACTTACACACACACACAACACACACACACACACACACACCATTATCTAAATTGAAAATGCCTCAGTCGTACACATAATGGTGGGTCCAGGAGGCGTGAGGGGGGCTGTATACTGGCACCACCATAAATTTAGTGCGTTAATAGAGTGCCAGTCCCAGACGTGTATTTGCTGCCTATTGTAAGGACAACGAGGGCGGGTCGGGAGATTATCTTATTTAAATATTAATGGAAATTCCTCCGTTCGGCATTATTTGTGACGGTTTTATTGAGGGAAGAGGTGAGGAGAGAGGAAGAGAGAGAGAGAATAGAGAGAAAAAGAGAGAGAAGGAAAAAAAGGAAAAGAGAGAGGGGAGAGGGAGAGAGAGAGACTAGAGAGAAACGAGAGAAGGAGGGAAAGAGAGAGAGAGGGAAAGGAACTAGAAGAGGGAAAGAATGCATGTGTATGTGTGTGTACATGTATGTATGTATTCTTTATATGTGTGTGTATGCACTTACAAGTAATTAAACTCCTAAGCACCACGGTCATTCTATAATTAGATTTTTTATTTTCGGTTTCATCTTCTTGTTAAAAGCAGAGAGAGTACAGAGAGAGCAGGCATATTATCCGTCTTTGTATTTATATAAAGGTCCTCCTCAGTTGTTGTCAAGGTGAGTACAGTAATATTACTCTGGAACTTAGAATCAATGAGAACTTAATATTATACTCTAAACCTTCCTCCCGTCATGGTGAAGAAACCTAACTCTGTGATGGTGAAGAAACGAGTCAAATCAAAGAAAGAGTTTCATTAATAAAATCGTATCCTAACTGACTGACTAAAAAAAAACGTTTCAAAGCGTAACAGAAGGAGAAGAGGATTAAACTGTTAATCAATGGCTTTACCTCCCTCTGTCAGGTTTAGATTAACTGGGATAAAAGTCCGTTTAGCTGTATGGTTCCCAGCCCCTCATGGTGGTCAGCTCCGCTGGCAAGTGTTGGTTCAGTATCTCACTTCCTAGGAGAGAAGAATTAATTTATCTCCTCCTCACACACTGAACTACACTGAGGCTGTAGTATTCTCTTCTCACACACTGAACTACACTGAGGCTGTAGTATTCTCACACACTGAACTACACTCGAGGCTGTAGTATCTCCTCTTCACACACTGAACTACACTGAGGCTGTAGTATCTTCTCTCTCTCACACACTGAACTACACTGAGGCTGTAGTATCTCTCTCTCACACACTGAACTACACTGAGGCTGTAGTATCTTCTCTCTCACACACTGAACTACACTGAGGCTGTAGTATTCTCTCTCACACACTGAACTACACTGAGGCTGTAGTATCTTCTCTCTCACACTGAACTACACTGAGGCTGTAGTATCTCCCTCTCACACACTGAACTACACTGAGGCTGTAACATCTCTCTCACACACCTGAACTACACTGAGGCTGTAGTATCTTTCTCTCTCACACACTGAACTACACTGAGGCTGTAGTATCTTCTCTCTCACACACTGAACTACACTGAGGCTGTATCTCCTCTCACACTGAACTACACTGAGGCTGTAGTATCTCTCTCTCTCACACACTGAACTACACTGAGGCTGTAGTATCTCCTCTCTCACACACTAAACTACACTGAGGTTGTAGCATTCCTCTCTCACACACTGAACTACACTGAGGCTGTAGTATCTTTCTCTCACACACTGAACTACACTGAGGCTGTAGTATCTTCTCTCTCACACACTGAACTACACTGAGGCTGTAGTATCTCCTCTCTCACACACTGAACTACACTGAGGCTGTAGTATCTCCTCTCTCACACACTGAACTACACTGAGGCTGTAGTATCTTCTCTCTCTCACACACTGAACTACACTGAGGCTGTAGTATCTCCTCTCTCACACACTGAACTACACTGAGGCTGTAGTATCTTCTCTCTCTCACACACTGAACTACACTGAGGCTGTAGTATCTCCTCTCTCCACACACTGTCTACACTGATCCTCTCACACACTGAACTACACTGGAGGCTGTAGTTTCCTCTCTCACACACTGAACTACACTGAGGCTGTAGTATCTCTCTCTCTCACACACTGAACTACACTGAGGCTGTAGCATCTCTCTCTTCTCTGAGGCTGTCTCTCACACACTGAACTACACTGAGGCTGTCTCTCTCTCACACCTGAACTACACTGAGGCTGTAGCTCTCTCACACACTGAACTACACTGAGGCTGTAGTATCTCCTCTCACACACTGAACTACTCTGTAGCATTCTCTCTCTCACACACTGAACTAGCATCTCCTCTCTCACACACTGAACTACACTGAGGCTGTAGCATCTCCTCTCTCACACTGAACCCTGAGGCTGTAGTATCTCTCTCACACACTGAACTACACTGAGGCTGTAGTGAACTACACTGAGGCTGCTATCTTTCTCTCTCAACTACACTGAGGCTGTAGTATCTCTCACACACTGAACTACACTGAGGCTGTAGTATCTCTCTCTCTCACACACTGAACTACACTGAGGCTGTAGTATTCTCTCACACACACACTGACACTACACTCTCTCTCTCACACACTGAACTACACTGAGGCTGTAGTATCTCCTCTCTCACACACTGAACTACACTGAGGCTGTAGTATCTTCTCTCTCTCACACACTGAACTACACTGAGGCTGTAGTATCTCCTCTCTCACACACTGAACTACACTGAGGCTGTAGTATCTTCTCTCTCTCACACACTGAACTACACTGAGGCTGTAGTATCTCCTCTCTCACACACTGAACTACACTGAGGCTGTAGTATCTTCTCTCTCTCACACACTGAACTACACTGAGGCTGTAGTATCTCCTCTCTCTCACACACTGAACTACACTGAGGCTGTAGTATCTTCTCTCTCTCACACACTGAACTACACTGAGGTTGTAGTATCCATCCTAATATGAAATCTCCACTAGAGTCAACAGAAAATACTACCAACACACAAGTTTTGTATTACATTGCAACGTTTGCCAGGACTCCCGACAAAAGCCTTCTCTGTCGGGATTAAATCTTTTGTTCTGGGGGAGACAACAATAAATTCCTGTAAAGTGCTGACCTAACAATTGTTGGACTATTTTGCCGGAATCTTTTTTTTTTATACGAACATAGTGTATTGAGTGACTCCCTTATCTCCCAGTATGAAAGATTGAGTTCACGGGGATGTAATAGTGATAATATCAATAACAATACTACTACTAACAATAATAATAATAATAAAGTTATCAATCATAATCATTTCTTTATTGTTATTATTATTATTATTTACATTTCACTAAGTATATATAATATTTAGCTTGTTTTGGAGTTGCTGAGTAAAAGTGCAATATAGTTTTCGTCTCTCTCTCTCTCAGACACACAATACACGGCGTCTCTAAGCTTTCGGATATATCAAATGTAGCTCTCAGTTCAAACCACTACCAGTTCACATCACCACCACCACCAGTTCACAGCAAGAAAAACTGCTGACGGTCCACCACACATCGAATGCAAAATCTTCTTAGGGAACTTCCAAGAAATACTTCACACACACACACACACACACACACACACACACACACACACACACACACATACACATACACACTTTAACGCTTCTGTCAAATCCGCGGCAGATTTTCTCGGAACTGCCACAAGAATCTGCAATACAGATTTAATTAAGGCGAGGTGGAGGAAATGTTGAACGTGATATATCGCCCTTGAAAGTTGTTTGATGAGAGAACGGGATGGCTTGGTTAGGTTAGGTGGTGAGAGAGTCAGACAGGTGGTTATATTTATATAATTATGTGTGTATGAATATTTTTGATGAAAGAATTGTTTTGCTTTCGAAAAGTTTTGAAGGAAACATTAGTAATAACGAAATTAATAATAATGAGAATATTTGCACCGTCATTGATACTACTACTACTATTATTATTATTATTACAAATAATATTAATAATAGCTTTAATAGTAACAATAATAACAGTCTAAAGAATATAACACTGCCCTGCATAGTTTTTGAGGTTTGTGTATTATTAAGCTTTTCTGGGTGTATTTTGCATGCTGATCTCAAAAATGTTATCCATTTTGCTCAATCAGGTCAGAATTTTGTGCTATAGCATTTTAAGCGGAGATTCAGGTAAAATATTGGCATTTTTCGCTCAAAATGGGGTCCTCATATTCGTTCATTAAAAAAATCATCCGAGACATTGGCAAGCCTCACAGAAAAGATTTCGGTCAGTTTTAATGCCCTTACGATGCATTTAAATACACCCACGTGCTCGCCGGCCATTTAAATGTCCGCCGTGACGCAAAGGAAAAGAGTATATGTCCGTGTTTTTTTACATATATTTTTTCACAATTAAATTTCTTTTTCATCTGGTGGTACATGGCATGTACTAGCAACCACCCCGATGTGCCTCTAAAGTCTAGACCCTCGATGAAGACATAGAAGAGACTGAAGCATCTAGTACATACTTGCCCACAGCTTCTGCAAAAGAGCCCATACCCTTCAGTCAAGCTGAGTTGAATGATTTAACAAGAGACTTGTGCTTGTCTAAGGAGTCAGCTCAACTACTAGGATCACGGCTTTGCGAACACAATATCTTAGCACCACACCTACACACCACACCTACACACCACACCCCACACCACACCTACACACCACACACCACACCTACACACCACACCACACCCACACACCACACCCACACACAACACCCACACACACACACACACACACACACACACACACACACACACCCACACACCACATCCACACACCACACCCACACACCACACACCCACACACCACACCCACACACCACACCCACACACACCACACACCACACCACACACACCACACCCACACACCACACACCACACCACACACCACACACCACACCCACACACCACACCCACACACCACACCACACACCACACACCCACACACCACACCCACACCACACCCACACACCACACCCACACACCACACCCACACACCACACCCACACACCACACCCACACACCACACCCACACACCACACCACACACACCACACCCACACACCACACCCACACACCACACCCACACACCACACCCACACACCACACCCACACACCACACCCACACACACCACACCCACACACCACACCCACACACCACACCCACACACCACACCCACACACCACACCCACACACCACACCCACACACCACACACCACACACACCACACACACACACCACACCCACACCACACCCACACACCACACCCACACACCACACCCACACACCACACCCACACACCACACCCACACACCACACCCACACACCACACCACACACCACACCCCACACCACACCACACCACACCACACCACACCCACACACCACACACCACACCCACACACCACACCCACACCACACCCACACACCACACCCACATACCACACCTACAGTCTTCCGCTCTCCATACCTTCCTAACAGCACCGCCAACTGTCCCTCCTCCCACACACCACACCCACACACCACACCCACACCACACCCACAGTTACAGTCTCTCCGCTCCCCCCATACCTTCCTAACAGCACTGCCAACTGTCCCTCCTCCCACACTCCGGCACTCGTGTTTCAGGAAAGAAATGTATTCCGGATACTTAGAATATCCGAACCTTCCCTTCTAGCCTCTTACTGGAAACCACGCCTCCCCTCCTCCTACTCCTCCTCCTTGTCATTCTCTTCTTCCTCTTCCTCCTCCTCGTCATCATCGTCCTCCTCCTCCTCCTCCTCGTCATCCTTTTTTTCCTCCTCTTCCTCCTCCTCTTTGTCCTCCTCCTCCTTCTCTTTAAATTCCATGGATCTCCACCAAACACAACTACTACTACTACTACCTTTTTTTTTAATGGCCTCCAGCCTCCCCCAATAGCCACACCTTCGCCGCCATTTTATTACCTTAAAATTCAATATCCTAATACATATGTAGCTACCCTAGCTGTGTTGAGTTAGTTGAGCCGCAGATCTTTGCGGCATTTAGTGACTGTTACCTCAAAGTCGATATCTGCAACTGTTGTCGGCTTTGGGGCCGATGCTTTCGTCCCCCTGAGGCAAAGTAATGCTGACCTAAGCAGAGAGAAGGAAATTCAACATCTCAAACATGTTGTAACATGTTGTAACATAACTGGGAGAAGCTGCAGACGATGACAAGGAAAATGATTTTGATGGATTTTAATGAAAATATTCTGAAATATGGTATCGTAGTATTTATTCAAGTCAATTAGGATAGAATATTATTGTAATACAACAGTTTTTTAGGTGTAATATTGTATTGTGAGGACTCATTTGTGTTTTAGTATGAATGATAAGTGTGCAGGGATTATGGTGTTGTCAGAGAGAGAGAGAGAGCCTTATAATAGTTGTGAGGACATTTTGGACAAGGTAAGAGACTTGCTGTGTGTTGGTCTGCTGGCAGGAGCAACAGGTAGGCACGGCTTATAGCACTATTTTACCCTCACTTATATATCATATTATTGTATGGCAATAATTATTATTCAATATATTTAGCAATGGTTTTACTGTATCAATTTGTTTCAATTTGACTAACAAATTATAAATATAATATAATATTTTGAAGGGTTCTAAAATAAAACCAAGTTCTTGTGGCCCCAGAATATACTACATATTATTTTATTGATAACTTTAAACTATTGTAACACAATCGACCAAGTAGAGATAGGAACACGTAAAGGAAGATAGAACATGATTAAATTATAAATCTATTTATTAAGAAAACCAACAGCTCAACGTTTAACAGTTATGATACAGTTTAGGTATCAGGTATAGACTAAAAAATGTTTATCTAACCTAACCCAATTCAACCTACATCATTATATGTCCATAAGAGAAGTGGGACATCTTGGAGTATCACAAGATAATTAAGGGAGATAATGATTAAGCATTTAACATTTAAGTTATTATGTAATGACTAGTGTAATAATGCCCACAGCCATCCTGTCCACAATCCCATTAAAATCGTAGTAAAATCATAGACAATCTCCGCAGCTAACGGTCAAATACCCTTTGGATATTTGCCCAGCCAGCACAGTCAAATAACACCTTCATAACTTGTACTGAGCCATTATTGGGTAGTGGTGGTGGAGTCACTTAGTACCAGAGTACTGTGTTTATATTTGATTCATATTATCCACAGTTGTTCTGTGGATGATGTAGTATTAATGGTAAAATTTCATTTGTTACCACCAAGCATTTGGAAGTTGAAATTATGCTTGATGGATGTAAAATGTTATATAGATTTGATTCTATTGTTTAAAATTTTTTGGTACAAATTTATAAATTAAAAAGTTTTGATTTTAGGGGAAAATTTGACATTTCCTACGAACATCTCGGACAAGCGTGTACAGTGTATGTAATTAATTTGTATTTAGTATATATGTGCACTGTATGTATTAGATATAGAGTATATATAATTAATTTAGGAAAACCTAACCTAACCTACTCCAACTTAACCTAACCCATGCACTATACCAAGATCTGGTTGGTTAACAAACCAGCTACTAAAATATCTCACTTATACAGTACTTAATTTGTGACAGAAATGCCATATAATAAAAGTGTTTTAGAATGATCAAAACTACTGATTGCAACCGTAAAATTATCAAAATTCTTTGGGTGGCAACAAATGACATAATATCATATTAACTAATAAAATTGACACAACTTCTTAATTTAGTTATAAGTACCAGTATTTTTTTCGCTCTTCTGTAAATACGAACATAAATCACTTGCAGTTGACAGGTCATGAAGGATGAGGGCAATTATGGGGTAAAACACAGTGAAGAACTGATAGCGTGACACTGAAATGATGTCTCTACGTGCTTTGTATGCACAGAAATTAACTATTTACTGTAAACAATATGCCCCAAAATATGACGTGGCAGCCTGTGTTGTTGTCCGCTCTTAAACCTATAAACACTGACTCCGGTAATACTGTACTTAACTTGTCAATAAATGACAGAGCCTCACATTGGGGGTTTTATTACCATAAATATAGAATTGATTGACTTTTTCTTTTAAGCTTTACTATCCAGATTCATGAGTCTATTATCTCCACAAATCCCTTATTTATTTTTTCGTTTGTTTAAGTAGGATCTTAAACCTATTCTATGCACATTATAAATTGTGAGAATTATATTGTTGGAATCAAATCCCATAATATGAGTTTAAATACATTCCCAAGTTCTTTTGAGTAGTATTGGTTAATGAGTGAAACTTATGTTCTTATATTTTATTTTCCCTCCGTAGTTATGACTTCTTGTTGGCGTTGCTGTTTATCAAATCGTAAATTATCTGCAAGACCCATTGTCAGATTTATAACCGAGTGGGGGGGCCTGTTCAACGACCAAGATGGCCAAGATTATTTATTAACGACTGCCATATATGACATTATTAGTTGTAATTTCTATAATGAAACCATTTGCATATAAAACCAATTATACAGTGGTGGCGCTTTTGCAGTGGTGGCGCGGTGGTGTGGAAGTGGTGTGGTGGGTCAGTGGCGGTAGTGTGGTGGGTCAGTGGAGGCGGACAGTGGTGGAGGTGGCTACGCGAAAGTGGTGTGGTGGGTGGTGGTGATATGGCGGAGGTAGTGGGGACATGGCTGTGGTGATGGTCGGGCAGTGGCTGGTGGGCGGTGGTGTGGGGCGGCTGCATGGGATGGTGCTGCAGTAGCTGTGGTGGGGCAGTGGTGTGCGGGTCAGTGGCAGTAGTGTGGGTGTGGGTCTGTCGCAGGTGGTGGTGGTGGGGCAGTGGTGGAGGTGGTGGGGCGGCAGGTGTGGCGGCGGGGCAGTGGCGGACAGTGGTGGTGGTGGGTCAGGAGGCAGACCAGTGGTGGTGGCTGGTGGGGCAGTGGCGGAGCAGTGGTGGTGGTGGGGGGCTGGCTGCGGGTTAGCAATGGTGTGGCGCGGACAGTGGTAGCTGAGCAGTGGTGGGGACATTGGTTGTGGCTTGTCAGTGCGATATGGTGGCGCAGGCAGGTGTGGTGATGGTGTGGTGAGTGGTGGTGGGTAGTGCTGGGGCAGTGGCGGAGCAGCCGGTGATGGGACGGTGGTGGGCAGTGGCTGTGCGGAGCAAGGTGGTGGACGGCGGTAGTAAAGGCAGTGGCTGTGGTGGGCATTGGTTGTGTGGCGGCAGTGGTTATAGGTAGGACAGTTGCTGGTGTGGCTGTGGTGGGTTGGTGGAGCAGTGACTGGTGGTGGTGGAACAGCTGCAGGTGTGGCGGCGGTGGGGTGGCAGTGTATTCGGCGGTGGTGGCGGGTAGGTGGTACAGGGTGGGGCAGGCATGGTGGTCAGTGGGGCGGAGCAGTGGTGGTGGTGTGGCAGTGGCTGCTGGTGGGTCTGTGGTGGCGCATTTGCGGCGGTGGAGCGGTACGTGGGTCAGTGGCATCAGCAGTGGGTGGTGGCGCGTGGCGTGAAGTAGTGGGCAGTAGTGTGGTGGTGGTGGGCAGGGTGTGGTGGTGAAGTGGTGGTGGTGCTGCAGTGGCTGTGGTAAGCAGTGTGGTGGTGAAGCATCATGGGTGAGTCAGTGGTGGTGGTAGGTCATGCAGTGTGGTGGGCGCAGCGGTGGTGATGGTGTGGCGGCGATGGGGTAGTGGCGACAGTGGCTGTGGTGGGGGTCAGTACTGTCGCTGTGGTTGATGGTGGAGGGGGCAGTGGTGGTGGCGATGGCGGACACTGGTGGTGGGGGGCAGCGGATAGAAGCTTGCGGTGGTGGGGCGGCGGGACAGTGGCGGCGAAGCACGGGTGGTGGTGGCGGATGGTGGTAGCGGAACAGTAGGGGCCGTGGTTGTGGTGGGTAAGTGGCGACAGTGGGTGTGGTGGGTGGTGGTGGAGATGGATGCGGCGCAGACCGGGTGGTGTGGTGCCCTGGGTAGTGGTGGGAGGCACGGTAAAGTGGCGGAGCGCTGGGGCAGTGGTGGCGGGTAACAGCAGATTGTGGTAGGGCTGTGGCGGCAGTGGTGTGGCTGTGGTGGGGCAGTGGCTGTCGTTGTGGCGCAGTTGCAGTGATGGTGAGACAGTGGGGGTGGTGGGGCAGTGGTGTAGTGGTGGTGGGGGGTCAGTGGTTTTGTGGTGGTGGGGGCAGTTGCAGTGGTAGTGGGGCAGTGGGGTTGGTGGGGCAGTGGGGTTGGTGGGACAGTGGTGTTGTGGTGGGTCAGTGGCTGTGGTGGGGCAGTGGTGGTGTGGCGGCAGTGGTGGTGGTAGGTCAGTGGCTGTGGTGTGGCTATGGTGGGGTTGCGAAGCAGTGAGTGGTGGTGGTGGGGCAGTGGCTTTGAAGGGGGTCAGTGGTCTGTGGTGGTGGCGCATTTGCAGTGGTGGAGCGGTGGTGGTGGGGCAGTGGCTGTTGTGGGGGGGGTGAGTGGCTCTATTGGGGTAGTTTGCATCAAAGTTAATCATTTGGACGAAGTGTGAAATAAATAAGGAAATGAAAACTGAGCGGACTACAGAAACAATTTGGATAGAATTAATCGACGGTAAGGAAAAATAATCACATGAGTAATATATAGACCTCCCAATCTTGATAGAGTTAATGAGCGACATATCTGGGATGAAATGCGCAGGGCTTCCATGCACAACAAAGTCTGTATAGTGGGCGACTTTAACCTTGGCCAAATAGATTGGACCGACCGTACGGGTAACTCGGAATCGGAGGATTTTCTCGAAACGATCCAGGACTGTTTCCTAAGTCAACATATAACCGAACCCACCCGGGGTAATAATATACTCGATTTAGTTCTGTCGAACAGAGAAAACCTCATTAGCAATGTCGAGGTAGGGAACGAGCTTGCAAACAGTGATCACAAAGAAATTAGATTCCAGTTAGATTTTCAGGGCAGACGTAAGGAAAATTCCACTAAAGTCCCAGATTTCAGAAGGGCAAACTTTGACAGTTTGAAGAGGCAGCTGAGGTAGGGGGTGTCATGCTTGGGGGTGAGCTACATGACCTCACATGAGGTGACCTCACTCAATGCACCCACAGAGGGCGACCTCGCCATACCAGGAGACCCGACGGTCGAGACCGACCTGATAACGAGATCTGAGATTGCCGAGTTCCACAACAATTTAAATAACGAGTTAGTTAGTGCACAAAGGCAGAACATACCATATAAAAAACTCAGATCAGACAACAATGACCCTAAATGGATTAATAATTATTTAAAGAACATCATTGGCCAAAGGAAGGCTATAGGTAGAAGGATAAATCGTGGTGAAATTTCCCTCCGGGATTATTATAAGGTATTGGCGAGTAGGGTTAAAACCGAGATAAGGAAAGCTGAGAGGAATAATGAGGAAAGGATAGCAAGGGAGGCGAAGACAAACCCCCAAAGGATTCTACCAAATGTATCAAACTAAAACACGAGAAAAGATTGGACCAATACGGTCGGATACCGGCGAGCTAACCGATAACGATGCAGAAATGAGCAATAATCTGAATAAATATTTTTCAACAGTTTTCACCACCGAAAATTTAAACATGATACCGGAGGCACCGACTCTATTCAGAGATAGTGAAGAAAACAAATTAAGTGAGATAATAGTGACTAGTAACGATGTTAGTAAGCAAATAGACAAACTAAAGCCTAATAAGTCACCTGGTCCCGATGAGATATTTGCCAGAGTATTAAAGGAATGTGAGGAAGAACTTTGTATGCCCTTAGCAAAGTTGTTTAACATGTCCTTAAAGACAGGTGTAGTACCAGAATCCTGGAGGATAGCGAATGTAATACCGATTTTCAAGAAGGGGGATAGATCACTATCCTCTAACAACCGCCCAATCAGTCAAACATCAATAGTAGGCAAATTACTGGAAGCAATCATTTCAAACTCTCTTCGAAATCACCTGGAGAAGCACCGATTGATCAACGATTCCCAGCATGGCTTCACAAGCGGGCATTCATGTCTAACTAATCTATTAACATTCTTTTCATCAATTTTCGAATCGGTGGACGAGGGGCACAATTATGATGTGGTATATCTCGACTTTAGCAAAGCCTTTGATAGAGTCCCCCACGAAAGACTAATTAGAAAGGTAGAAGCACATGGCATCAAAGGTAATATCCTTAAATAGGTTAGGGCGTGGTTACAGGACAGGAAACAGCGAGTGAGCATTAACGGCACCAAATCCCATTGGAGCAACGTCGCTAGTGGAGTTCCCCAAGGCTCAGTACTTGGACCATTATTATTTATTATATACATAAACGACATAGATATCGGCATAGACAGCAACATAAGGAAATTTGCCGACGACACTAAAATAGGACGTGTTATTAAATCTGACGAGGACTCCGCAAAACTACAGGAAGATCTAAACAAATTTTTCGAATGGTCTGAAAAATGGCAGATGAAATTCAACGTGGACAAATGTAAAGTACTCAGTATAGGAGATGTAAACAGGGAAACCAGATGAACAACGATGCCCTAGAGAAATCCGACTGCGAGAGAGATTTAGGAGTAATGATAAGTAGGAACCTTAAGCCAAGTAAACAATGTGTTTTTCCTTGTAACAAAGCTAATAAAGTACTTGGGTTCTTACACAAAGGTGTGTTAGTTACAAGACTACTGTATCTTGCGCTTGTGAGACCACACCTGGATTGTGCAGTTCAGTTCTGGTCACCGTATTACAGAATGGATATAGAATCCTTGGAAAGAATTAAGAGGAGAAGGACAAGACTAATCCCGGGCATTAGGAACCTTGAGTATAGAGGCAGGTTAAAGCATCTTATTTGCACTCCCTCGAGAGACATAGAGTGAGGGGCGACCTGATAGAGGTGTATAAATGGAAGTCAGAGCTAAACAAAGGGGACATTACAAAGGTACTCAAACTATCCAACCAGGAGCAAACTCGTAACAATGGTTTTAAATTAGACAAATTTAGATTTAGGCGCGAAATAGGTAAACACTGGTTTGGAAACAGAGTAGTGGATGAATGGAACAAGTTACCAAATATCATCATTAACTCGAATACGCTGAATAGCTTCAAACATAGGTTGGATGCTTATAATTATGTGCAATAGGGGTTGGGTGTAAACGGGACTGCCCAGTATGGGCCAATAGGCCCGCTGCAGTTTCCACCATTCTTATGTTCTTTTGTTCTTATGTTTAGTGGCTTGAGGTGGACGAAGGGCGAGAGGAGAGAGGTGAGTCTTGTCTTGCCAATGTTGTGTGTTTAAGGTTAGTCAAACAAGGGTGGTGGTATCAGGAAAGTGACTGTGGTACTGCCGGAAAAGTAGTTGTGGTGGTGCTACTGGGAAAGTGATTGTGGTGGTGCTACTTGGAAATGATTGTGGTGGTGCTAACGAGAAAATGATTGTGGTGGTGTTACCGGAAAAGTGATTGCGGTGGTACTGTCAGAAAAGTGTTTGTGGTGGTGCTACTGGGAAAATGATTATGGTGTTCCTGAGGAAGTGATTGCGGTGGTGCTACTGAGGAAGTGATTGTGGTGGTGTTACTGAGGGAGTGATTGCGGTGGTGCTACTGAGGGAGTGATTGTGGTGGTGCTACTGAGGGAGTGATTGTGGTGGTGCTACTGAGGAAGTGATTGTGGTGGTGCTACTGAGGAAGTGATTGTGGTGTTACCGAGGAGCATTGCAATGGTGCGCCCAACGATTGGGTACACAATGAGGAGTGATTGTAATGACCACGAGAGAAGGATTGTGGAGAGAACATTATTCCATATAATAACCCAAGCACATACATATAATATATTTTTCCTGCCAACCCTAACAGCTATGTTAATAATTGAACACTAATTACATATATAAAATTAATAAACAGTATATAAATTAATACCCAAAAACGACTTGGGGTAAAAGTGAACTTTACCACACAGACGGATTATGAACAAAGCAACCGCAGGTAGTGAATATTTTCTTATATTTACCCAATATATACAAAACCATCACAGTGCAATGATTACACAACCGAAAAAAAAATAGATACAAAAAACACTATTAACAAAACCTTAGATTATTCATTCCTACAAGGTAAAAACAAAAATTACGAAAATCAACTGTTAGGTAAGAAAACTGGCAAAAACATCCAAACCAAATAATACGAATATTACACAATTATTCTTGATATACATTTCTAAATAATTATCCATCCGTGTTGTATAGTATGTTCTGCCTTTGCGTATTGGCAACTCATTTAAATTGTTGTGAAACTTGTCAACCTCAGATCTCTCGTGATGTCACCAGTAAAATGAGGTCGCCCTCTGGGCAGCCAGGAGGTCATACATTTACTGAGCTGAGTCCTATTTACAGAGAGATTCTAGTGTGATGACAGGAAACCATTGCAGATCCTGTCTTTAGCAGTTTGGAGCCCCACAGACATAAGTTTTGGACCACTTCAAGCTTACAGCACACACCAGCAGTCTCGGCATCTCTGCCGGCGTCCGGATGCCAAAGCGTCTATTTCTCTATGCCGATGATAAGAAATCTTAATGTCTGATACGACATTAAGATTTGGATGGCTTGAGAAAACCTTGACTGAATAACCGCAAAAACTGAGACCACGTCAACCAGGAAACAGAAGGAGAAACACAGATGATTGGGCCCTTTATACAGTACTTAGAAAGTATCCGTCCTGCTGATTCTGTGCACAATCTTGAGAGTAATGAATCAAAAAATTAATAAAACAAAACACAAATTCAGAAGTTGCAATTTTCATATATCCAAATTCTATAGTACAGCCCAAAAAGTGTTAATCACTTATTTATTGACATGTATTGTGAGTACAGTATTATACATTTTTCGAAAGTATTTGCCTATAAAAGTACCAACAACATTACAGAAGTTGCTCAAAGTGAGAAGGTAAACAGGAAATGAAAACACAAAAAGAACAACAAACGAAACTCTTGAAAACTTAACTTGGACCCAACTTAAAAAAATCCAAAACTACAAAGCACGCACATAAAAATCATTATTGTTGTTGTTTAATGCTGGAAGTTTTCCTGCACCAGGGGAGGAACATAACTCTGGCGCGATTTTAACCTTCTACACAGATTTGCAAAGGTTAGGCTCAG
>NW_024731933.1:0-10339 GCF_018991925.1 Homarus americanus | reverse complement strand
CTCATTGTGCTTCGTTCGAT
This sequence comes from Homarus americanus, assembly GCF_018991925.1. Classification (NCBI taxonomy): domain Eukaryota; kingdom Metazoa; phylum Arthropoda; class Malacostraca; order Decapoda; family Nephropidae; genus Homarus; species Homarus americanus. Next base: position 10,319 of record NW_024731933.1, on the reverse strand, counting down.
TGCAGTATTGCTCTCGAACACTCCCAGGTGCACCTCTGACACTCCCAGGTACACCTCCATACACTCCCAGGTATACCATGACACTCCCAGGTACACCTCCTGACACTCCCAGTACACCTCTGACACTCCCAGGCACACCTGCGACACTCCCAGGTACACCTCCGACACTCCCAGGTACACTTCTTACACTCCCTAGGTACCTCCTACACTCCCAGGTACACCCTCTGACACTCCCAGGTCACACCTCCTGACACTCCCAGGTACGCCTCGACCTCCCAGGTACATCTCTGACACTCCCAGGTACTCCACTGACATTCCATGCCACCTCCAGGCTATCCCAGGTGCACCGCTGACACTGCCAGGTACACCTCCCGACACACTGCCAGGTACACCTCCGACACTCCAGGTACACTTCTCACCTCCCAGGTACACCTCCGACACTCCCAGGTACACCTCTGACACTCCCAGACACCTCGAACTCCCAGGTACACCTTTGACACTCCCAGGTACCTCCAACACTCCCAGGTACACCTCCGACACTGCCAGGTACACTTCTTGCACTCTCAGGTACACCTCCGACACTCCCAGGTACACCTCTGACACTCCCAGGCACACCTCAGACACGCCCAGGTACACCTCGGCCTCTCCAGGTACACCTCAGACACTCCCAGGTACACCGCCTGAACCTCCCAGGTACACCACTTGACATTCCCAGGTACACCTCTGACACTCCCAAGTACCTCCTGACACTCCCAGGTACCTTACCGACACTCCAGAGTGCACCTCGACACTCCCTGGGTACACTTCTTGCTCTAGGTACCTCTGACCCTCCCAGGTACACCTTTGACACTCCCAGGTACACCTCTGACACTCCCAGGTACATCTCTGACACTCCCAGGTACTCCACTGACACTCCCAGGTACACCTTTGACACTCCCAGGTACTCCACTGACATTCCCTTGTACACCTCTGACACTCCCAGGTACAGCGCTGACACTGCCAGGTACACCTCCGACACTGCCAGGTACACCTCCGACACTCCCAGGTACACTTCTCACACTCCCAGGTACACCTCCGACACTCCCAGGTACACCTCTGACACTCCCAGGCACACCTCAGACACGCCCAGGTACACAGCTGACACTCCCAGGTACACCTCTGACACTCTCAAGTACACCTCTGACACTCCCACGTACACCTCCGATATTCCCAGGTACACCTCCGATATTCCCTGGTACACCTCCGATATTCCCAGGTACACCTCTGATACTCCCAGGTACACCTTTGAGACTCCCAGGTACTTCACTGACACTCTCTGGTACACCTCTGACACTCCCAGGTACACCTCTGACACTCCCTGGTTCACTTCTGAGACTCCAAGGTACACCTCTAACACTCCCTGATACACCTCCGATATTCCCAGGTAACCCTCCGATATTCCCAGGTACACCTCCGATACTCCGAGGTACACCTTTGAGACTCCCAGGTACTTCACTGACAATCCCTGGTATACCCCTGACACTCCCAGGTACACCTCTGACACTCCCTGGTACAACTCTGACACTCCCAGGTACACCTCAGACACGCCCTGGTTCTCCCCTGACACTCCCAGGTACACCTCAGACACTCCCAGGTACACCTCTGACACTCCCAGCTACACCTCAGACACTCCCAGGTATACCGCTGACACTCCCAGGTACACCTCTGACACTCCCGAGTACACCTCTGACACTCCCAGATACTCCTGCGACACTCCCAGGTACACCTCCGACACTCCCAGGTACACTTCTTACACTCTTAGGTACACCTCCTACACTCCCAGGTACACCTCTGACACTCCCAGGTACATCTCTGACACTCCAAGGTACTCCCTGACACTCCCAGGTACACCTTTGATACTCCCAGGTACTCCACTGACATTCCCTTGTACACCTCTGACACTCCCAGGTACACCGCTGACACTGCCAGGTACACCTCCGACACTGCCAGGTAAACCTCCGACACTCCCAGGTACACTTCTCACACTCCCAGGTACACCTCCTACACTCCCATGTACACCTCTGACACTCCCAGGCACACCTCAGACACTCCCAGGTACACAGCTGACACTCCCAGGTACACCTCTGACACTCCCAAGTACACCTCTGACACTCCCAGGAACACCTCCGACACTCCCAGGTACACCTCTGACACTCCCAGGTACAGGCCACCTCCTGACACTGTCAGGCACGCCTCACTCCCAGGCACACCTCCGACACTCCCAGGCACACCCTCTGACACTCCAGGTACACCTCTGACACACCCAGGCACTCTTTTGTCACTCCCTGGTACACACCTGACACTCCCAGGTACACCTCATACAGTCACAGGTACACCTCAGACACTCCCAGGTACACCTCAGACACTCCCAGGTGCACCTCTGACACTCCCAGGCACACCTCTGACACTCCCAGCTACACCTCAGACACTCACAGGAACGCCGCTGACACTCCCAGGTACACCTCTGCAACTCCCAGGTACACCTCTGACCTCCCAGGTACACCTCCGATATTCCCAGGTACCTCTGATATTCCCAGGTACCTCTGATACTCCCGGTACACCTTTGAACTCCCAGGTACTTCACTGACACTCCCTGGTACACCTCTGACCTACCAGGTACTCTCTGACACTCCCTGGTTCACTCTGAGACTCAAGGTACACCTCCTAACACTCCCTGGTACACCTCCGATATTCCCAGACTAACCTCCGATATTCCCAGGTACACCTCCGGCCTCCCAGGTTCTCCCCAGAACTCCCAGGTACTTCACCCAACACTCCCTGGTGTACCCCTGACACTCCCAGGTACACCTCTGACACTCCCAGGCCACACCTCAACCTCCCAGGTACACCTCAGACACTCCCAGGTACTGTGACCTCCAAGGTACACCTCCTGACACTCCAAGGACACCTCTGACACTCCCAAGTGTCACTGACATTCCCTGGTACACTTCTGATGCTCCCAGGTACACGTCCGACACTCCCAGATACACCTCCTGACACTCCCAGAATCGATATTCCCATGTACACCTCCGATATTCCAGGTACCTCCCTGATACTCCCAAATTTTACCTTTGAAGCTCACTGTTTCCCTGGTGCACCTCTGTACTCCCAGGTACTCTCTGACACTCCTGGTTTCACCTCAGACTCCCAAGTACACCTCCTGACACTCCTGGTACACCTCCGATATTCCATTTTGCCTCCGATACTCCCAGGTACACCTTCCCAGAACTCCCAGGTACTTCACCTGACACTCTGGTATCACCCCTACAACATTCCCAGGTACACATCTGACTCTCCCAGGTACACCCTCCAGATGCTCATGGTACACCTCTGACTTGCTCCCCAGTTTCCACCTCCCGACACTCCCAGGTACAACTCCGACACTCCCAGGTAAACCTCCGTGCTCCCTGCGTGCACCTCTGACACTCCCAGGTACACCTTTGACACTCTGGGTATTCCTCTGACGCTCCCTGGTATACCTCTGACCTCCCAGGTACCACCTGAACCTCCCTGGTACACCTCTGGCCTCCCAGGTACCTCTTTCCTCCCTGGTTTCCCAACATTCCAAGTACACCTCAGAGCACTCCCAGGCACACCTCAAACACTCCCAGAGTAAACCTCCCCAGCCTCCTGGTACACCTCAACACTTCAAATTTTTACCTCTCACACTCATGAATACACCTCCCGACACTCCAGGCACCTATTTTCCAGGAACACCTCCTGACACTCCACTGCCTCCATTGCTCCCAGGTACCTCCATTTGCTCCCAGGTACAACTCCCCAGCCTCCCGGTACTCCTGACCTCCCTAGACACCTAACCTCCCAAGGGACACCTCTGACACTTCCAGGTACACTCAGACACTCCCAGGTACATCCCCATGCACCCCAGACACTCCCAGGTACACCTCCGACACTCCCAGGTACACCTCCTGACACTCCTGGTATGCCTCTGACACTCCGAGGTACACCTCTGACCTCCCAGGTGCCTTCTGACACTCCCAGGTGCACCTCTCTGAAACTCCCAGGTACTCCATGACATTCCTGGTACACACACCTCTGACACTCTCCCAGGTACGTCCATTGCTCCCAGATACACCTCTGTGCTCCCAGGTACACCTCTGACTTGCTCCCAGGTACACCTCTGCTGCTCCCAGGTACTCCACTGACCTTGCTCCCTGGTACATCTCTGGCTTACTCCCAGGCCCCACACCTGCGGCCCACTCCCAGGTACCTTCTCTCACTCCCAGGTACCCCTCTGACACTCTGGGTAGTCTCTGTCACTCCTGATGCACCTCTAACACTCCCAAGTACACCGCCCCAGCACTCCCAGGTACCGCTAACACTGCCAGGTACACCTCAAGCACTCCTAGGTACACCTCAGACACTCCAAGGTGCACCTCTGGCTTGCTCCAGGCACCTCTGACCTCCCAGGTACACCTCAGACCTCCCAGGTACACCACTTCGACTTGCTCCCAGGTACACTTCTTACACTACCAGGTACACCTCCTTGCTCCCAGGAGTACACCTCTGACATCTGGTACACCTCCTGTGCTCCCAGGTACCTCCTGACCTCCCTGGTACCTCTGACACTCCAGGTACTCACTGACATTCCCTGGTACCTCCCCAGACACTCCCAGGTACACGTCCGACACTCCCAGATACACCTTGACACTCCCAGGTACACATCCCCAACCCCCACTCCCAGGTACCTCTGCTGCTCCCAGGTACTCCACTGACACTCCCTGGTACATCCCTGACACTCCCAGGTATACTTCTGACACTCCCAGGTACCATGACACTGCCAGGTACACCTCGAACACTGCCAGGCCACCTCAGACACTCCCAGGTACACCTCCGACACTCCCAAGTACACTTCTTACATTCCCAGTACACCTCCGACCTCCCAGGTACACCTTTGACACTCCCAGGTACCTCCTGACACTCCCAAGTACCCCTCTGACTGCCTCCCAGGTGCACACCTCCAACCCTCCAGGTACCTCCAGAAACTGCCAGGTGCACTTCTTGCACTCTCAGGTACACCTCCCGACCTCCCAGGTACACCTCCCAACCTCCCAGGCACCTCGAACACGCCCAGGTACACCTCGGCAACACTCTCGCAGGTGCACCTCAGACACTCCCAGGTACACCAACCTCCCCCACTTACACACCTCTTGACACTCCCAAGTACACCTCTGACACTCCCAGGTACACCTTCGACACTCCCAGTGCCTCACGACACTCCCTAGGTACATTTCCCCACTCCCTAAATTTTTACCTCCGACACTCCCAGGTACACCTCCTAACACTCCCAGGTACCTCTGGCACTCCCAGGTACACCTCCCCAGCTTGCTCCCAGATATATCTCTGACCTCCCCAGGTACTCCCTGACACTCCCAGGCCACACCTTTGACACTCCCCAAGGTACTCACTGACATTCCTTGTGCACCTCCCTGACCCTCCCCGGGTACACCGCTTGACACTGCCAGGTGCACCTCCGACACTGCCAGGTACACCACCGACACTCCCAGGTGCACTTCTCCACCTCCCAGGTACACCTCCGACACTCCCAGGTACCCTCCCAACCTCCCAGGCACACCTCGAACACTCCCAGGTAAACCTCCTGACACTCTCAGGTACTCCTCCAGACACTCCCAGGTACACCGCCCAGGCCGCTGGGTGCCTCCGGCCTCCCTAGTACCTCTGACACTCCCAGGTACACCTCCCAGCACTCCCAGGTACACCTCCGACACTCCCAGGTACCACTTCTTACCTCCCAGGTACACCTCCAGGCTCCTGAGTACCTCTGTTACTCCCAGGTACACCTCTGACACTCCAGGTACACCTCCGACACTCCCAAGTACACTTCTTACACTTCCAGGTACACCTCCGACACTCCCAGTGCCACCTTTGACACTCTGGGTACACCTCTGACCTTGCTCCCAAGTACGCCTCTGACACTCCCAGGTGCACCTCAACACTCCCAGGTACACCTCTGACACTCCCAGGTACCTCCCGTGTTCCCAGGTACACCTCTGATATTCCCCAGGTACACCTCTACAATGCTCCAGGTACCTTTGAGAACTCCCAGGTACTTCACTGACACTCCTGGTACCTCTGACACTGCCAGGTACTCTCTGACCTCCCTGATTTCACTTCTGAGACCAAGGTACACCTCTAACTGCCTCCTGGTACACCTCCGTATTTCCAGATAACCCTCCCGTGTTCCCAGGTACACCTCGATACTCCCAGGTTCTTTGCTTTGAGACTCCCCAGGTACTTCACTGACACTCCTTGGTATGCCCCTGACACTCCCAGGTACACTCTGACACTCCCAGGTACACCTCTGACTTGCTCCCAGGTACACCTCAGACTTGCTCCCAGGTGCACCGCTGACACTCCAAGGTACACCTCCCTGACACTTTCAGGTGCACCTCTGACACTCCCAAGTACTCCACTGGCATTCACAGTGCCACTTCTGATACTCCCAGGCCTGCATCCGACACTCCCCGAATACACCTCTGTTGCTCCCAGGCCACACCTCCCGATATTCCCATGTACCTCGTGTTCCCAGGCCACACCTCTGTGCTCTGGGCCACCTTTGAAGACTCCCCACTGACACTCCTGGTGCACCTCTGGCTTGCTCCCAGAGTACTCCTCTCCTGGTTCACCTCTGAGGCTCCCAAAGCCACCTCTGGCTTGCTCCCTGAGTACACCTCCGTGTTCCCAAGTACACCTCCCGATACTCCCAGGTACACCTTTGAACTCCCAGGTACCTTCACTGACACTCACTGGGCCTGCCCCAACATTCCCAGGTACATCTGACTCTCCCAGGTACACCTCTGATGCTCGCAGGTACACCTCTCTGACCCCACTCCCAGTTCCACTTACTCTGACACTCCCAGGTACAACTCCGACACTCCCAGGTAAACCTCCGATGCTCTGGAGGTACACCTCTGACCTCCCAGGTACACCTCTGATGCTCCCAGGTACACCTTTGAGACTCCCAAGTGCTTCACTGATACTCCCCTGGTACACTCTGACACTGCGTGCTCACTCCCTAGTTTCACTTCTGAGAGACTCAGGTACCTCTTGCTCCTGGTACACCTCCACGATATTTTCCAGGTGCCCTCCAATATTCCCCAGGTACACCTCCCGTGCTCCCAGGTTCACCTTTGAGACTCCCAGGTACTTCACTGACACTCCCTGGGCCTTTGACACTCCCCCAGGTACACCTCTGTGCTCCCAGGTACACCTCCTGGCCTCCCAGGTACACCTCAGACACTCCCATTTCCAGCCACTCCAAGGTACCTCCGGCACTCCAAGGTGCACCTCTGACTTGCTCCCAAGTGCTCACTGACACGTTCCTGGTGCCTGATGCTCCCAGGTGCCGTCCGACCTCCCAGATACCTGGCACTCCCCAGGCCTCCGATATTCCCATATTGCACCTCCACGATATTCCCAGGTACCTCTGATACTCCCAGGTACACCTTCAGAACTCCCACCCCAACACTCCCTGGTGCCTCCCAGCCTCCCAGGTACTCCTCTCTCGGCACTCCTGGTTCACCTCTGGGAGACTCCCAAGTACACTTCTTCTTACTTCCAGGTACACCTCCGACACTCCCAGATTTTTGACCTCCCAGGTACACCTCTGGCCACTCCCCGTGCACCTCTGACCTCCCAGGTACACCTCCCAGCACTCCCAGGTACACCTCCCAGCCTCCCAGGTACACCTCCCGATGTTCCCAGGTACACCTCCTGATATTCCCAGGTACACCTCTGATACTCCCAGGTACACCTTTGAGACTCCCAGGTACTTCACCCCGGCACTCCCTGGTACACCTCTGACACTACCAGGTACTCCTCTGACACCTCCTGGTTCACTTCTGAGACTCAGTGCACCTCTAACACTCCCTAATTGCACCTCCGATATTTCCAGAATAACCTCCGATATTCCCAGGTTACACCTCGTCTCCCAGGTTCACCTTTGAGACTCCCAGGTACTTCACTGGCTCCCTGAGCCGCGCCCCTGACACTCCAGGTATTGCCTCTGACCCCACTCCCAGGTACCTCCCAACCTCCCAGGTACCTCAAGACACTCCCCAGGTACACCGCCCCAACACTCAAGAGTACCTCTGACACTCCAAGGTACACCTCTGACACTCCCAAAGTACTCCACTGACATTCCCTGGTACCTTTGATACTGCAGGTGTGCCTTTCCAGATATCATTTGCTCCAGGTACCTCGATATTCCATGTACACCTCCCGATATTCCCAGGTACACCTCTGATACTCCCAGGTACCTTTGAGACTCCCATGACACTCCTGGTGCACCCTCTGACACTCCCAGGCCTCCTCTGACACTCCCTGATTTCACCTCTCTGAGACTCCCAAGTGCACACTCTGACACTCCTGGTGCACCTCCGGTATTCCCAAGTACACCTCCGATGCTCCCAGGTACCTTTGAGACTCCCAGGTACTTCACTGACACTCACTGGTATACCCCTGACATTTCAGGTACATCTGACTCTCCCAGGTACCTCTGATACTCGCAGGTACACCTCTGACACTCCCAGTTCCGCCTCTGACTTGCTCCCAGAGCCTGTCCGACACTCCCAGGTAAACACTCCGATACTCCTAGGTACATCAGCTCATTTTCTGATACTCCAGGTACACCTTTGAAGACTCCCAGGTACTTCCACTGATGCTCCTGGTACCTCTGACACTACCAGGTGCTCCTCTGACACTCCTGGTTCCTTCTGAGACTCCAGGTACACCTCTAACACTCCCTGGTACACCTCCCGATATTTCAGGTGCCTCAATATTCCCAGGTGCCTCCCGATACTCAGGATTTCTGTTTGAGACTCCCAGGTGCTTCACTGACACTCCCTGGTGTCCCTGACACTCCCAGATTGCACCTCTGACTTGCTCCCAGGTGCACCTCAGCCTCCCAGGTACCTCAGACACTCCCAGGTACACCACTGACACTCCAAGGTACACCTCCCCGACACTCCAGGCCCACCTCTGGCTTGCTCCCAAGTACTCCCCAACATTCCTGGTACACTTCCTGATACTCCCAGGTACACGTCCGACACTCCCAGATACCTCTGTGCTCCCCAGGTTACACCTCCGTATTCCATGTAAACCTCCCGATATTCCCAGGTACACCTCTGATACTCCCAGGTACACCTTTGAGACTCACCTGACACTCCCTGGTGCACCTCTGACACTCCCAGAGTACTCTCTGACACTCCCTAGTTTCCTCTGAGACTCCCCAAGTACACCTCCTGACACTCCCTGGTACACCTCCGATATTCCCGTACACCTCCGTGCTCCCAGGTACACCTTCTGAGACTCCCAGGTGCTTCACTGACACTCTTTGGTATACCCCTGAGCATTCCCAGGTACACATCCCCATTCTCCCCAGGTACACCTCTGATGCTCCCAGGTACACCTCTGACCTCCCAGTTCCGCCTCCGACACTCCCAGGTACAATTCCGACACTCCCAGGTAAACCTCCGATACTCCCCTAAATTACCCTCTGGCCTCCCAGGTACACCTTTGACACTCCCCTAGTATTCTCTGACGCTCCCTGGTATACCTCACAACACTCCCAGGTGCCTCAGGGCACTCCTAGTACACCTCTGACACTCCCATTTTACCTCTTTCACTCCTGGTTTCCCTTGGCCTCCCAGGTACCTCAGACACTCCCAGGTACACCTCCAGACACTCCCAGGTAAACCTCGGCCTCCCTGAGTACACCTCAGACGCCCCTACCATTTTACCTCTCACACTTTCTTGAATACCTCCGACACTCCCAGGTACACCTCAGCCTCCCAGGAACACCTCTGACACTCCATGTGCACCTCCGACTGCTCCCAGGTGCACCTCCGACCTCCCAGGTACACCTCCGGCCTCCAAGATTGCTCCACTGACACTCCCTGGTACACCCTGACACTCCAGGTACACCTCCTGACTTGCTCCAGGTGCCTCGAACACTCCCAGGTACATCCCAGATACTCTGAATACACCCCAGACACTCCAGGTACACCTCCAGGGCTCCAGGTACACCTCCTGACACTCCCTGGTGCCTCTGACACTCCGGTACACCTCTGGCCTCCCAGGCCTTGCTTCTGACACTCCCAGGTACACCTTTGGCTCCCAGGTACTCACCTTGACCCTGGGTTTCTTCGGCCTCTGGGTACACGTCCGACACTCCCAGATACACCTTGACACTCCAGGTACACCTGCGACACTCCAGGTACACTTCTCTCACTCCCAGG
>NW_024731932.1:90000-110460 GCF_018991925.1 Homarus americanus | reverse complement strand
ACACCTAGTTTATTTCACCCTGTAGATTAGACACCCTAGTTTATTTCACCCTGTAGATTAGACACCCTAGTTTATTTCACCCTGTAGATTAGACACCCTAGTTTATTTCACCCTGAAGATTAGACACCCAAACGCTGAAAACCCTAACCTAACCTAACTCCTGGTAACATTTGGGTGTAAATGTATCTAGTTATGGTTAGGTTAGGTTATTGTTGGAAAGATTATAGATTAGAGATGGACAGGTTAGGTTAGGTTAGGTTAGGTTAGGTTAGGTTAGGTTCCAATTTTTATTCGACATGATCTATAGAATATGGAGCCTACTGTAGGTTCCATATGCTCAGTGCTCCACAAGCTCCCCTGGGTACCACACAGAACAGAGACAAACTACGGCAGAAAATGGGTCCAGCCTGCGAACTGTTTACACTCGATATACAACAAACTGAGCAAACAAAAAACACGATAAACAAATAATATCCCAAGTCTCTGTTTACCCTAGAACCCGATACTGACGTAAGATATGTAAACAAAGACCCTGGGTGGATGTGAACGATCAACCGCATCCTTGAAAAAAAAAACATCGTCATCTGGGTTTATACCGCAACACAACCGCAACACAGGATATAAAACAAAACAACACAAACAGATTAAAAGAAAAAGAGAAAAACTATCCATAAAATACCTCAAAAACAGGTATTATTCACCTTTTTTTCTTTCCCTGGCAGATAAAATCCCGCGCGCCAATGCTGTTCGGCGGAGTGACAGGAGAACGTCAACCCCAGGGCGTATCTGAACCAGCCCACTCAGAATTATGTCTCGACTAATGGCGAACCAAATGGACTCGGTACGGATAATTCCCTGGGATGGCTTCGTAAATAAACTATCTTTTTTTTTTTCTTATTCCACTGACGGTCAACTTGATGCGACCAGCGGTGTGGGGAGATATTGATAAAAAAAAAATAGCATTGGTTGGAGAGATAACAGCGTTAAATTAAAACTCTTTCAACTGATGTTATATGTGGCCTCTGTGAGTTCCTATTGGTGGGAGTTTCTGACTTTCTCATTGCATGTGTTTGGGAGGAGACAAGGGAACACACACACTCTCAAATAAAATGGGGAAAAAAATAAAGACGCGATACAGAGAATTTTACGTAAATATAACTAAGGATATTAAGAATTTTTATGTGTAAGTTCCTCCAATTTTTTTTTTATAAATGCCAAACCAACAATACATCGCCCTCATTTGTTTCTCTGTCACCTGGAATTAATGGACAAGTTTATGGTGAACTGTGTATAAAATTCTCTGATGACACACACACACACACACACACACACACACACACACACACACACACACACACACACACACACACACACACACACAGGCCTTGTCAATTAGTGAAGCATTAAAGGAAACAGAAAGAAACATTCTGTCCTTGACCTTTCCTCCCCCCATCACCTTCCCTCCCTCCCCCATCACCTGACCTTTCCTCCCCCCATCACCTGACTCTTTCCTCCCCATCACCTGACCTCCTCCCCCCATTCACCTTCCCTCCCTCCCCCATCACCTGACCTTCCTCCCCCACCCCATCACCTGACCTTCCTCCCCCCCATCACCTTCCTCCCTTCCCCCCATCACCTGACCTTCCTCCCCCCATCACCTGACCTTCCTCCCCCATCACCTGACCTTCCTCCTCCCCATCACCTTCCTCCTCCCCCCATCACCTGACCTTCCTCCCTCCCCCCACATCACCTGACCTCTCCCTCTCACCTCTCCTCCTCCTCTACCGCGACGAACTCCATTCCATTGACCTCAATCTTGTGAGTCGCGGGGCACAGCTCTCCTTGTCTCTGCCAAATTATATTTATACCTGTCTCCGCCAATCTGCCTGTCTGTCTGTCTCTCTTTTTTAATCTCTCTCTTTCTCTCTCTCTCTCTTGTTTCTTTGGCGGTCTCTCTTTCTGCCCCCCATTCAATTTTACGCACATTAAGTGACTGTAGTCTTGGTTTGGTCACTGAGAGAGAGAGAGAGAGAGAGAGAGAGGATGAACTTTTCTCCTCCTTTCCCTTCCCGTATTTCCTCTCCCTCTTACCTAATCCTCCTTCTCTTCCACCCCATCCTTCCCCATTGTCTATCTCCCTCTCCATACTCCTCCCCTTCCCTCCTCCCTATTCTCTTACCGTTCCTCCCCACCTCTTCGTTACCTTCTCTTTCCTTATCCTTTTTTTCCCATTATCCTTTTCCTCCTCCTCTTCCTTCCCACCCCCCCAACCCTTCACCATCACCCATTTCTTTCATCTCTCTCCTTCATTCCCCATTACCCCATCCATCCATTTTTCCATTCTCTTCTCTCTAGTATACCCTTCCTTCTCCATCTCCTCGTCTTCCCATTCCTCCCTCCCTTCCCCATACCTCTTCCCCATTCCTCGGCCATTGGAGGGGGATTTACCGCCCCATTTAGCAGGAAGTACATGGAAGATTTATGAGGGAGGGGGAGGAGAAAGCCCCCCCGCCCCCCCGCCCTACACCCACGGCAAAATTTCACGCCCACATGCAAGGGAATATCTGGTAGGCCGCCCATCCCGCCCACAAGAGTACTACTATCATCTTGAGCTGACGTAATGTTTAGCCCTCCCAGCTTTATTTACCTGACGATTAGCCACCCTGGCGCTAACTATTGGAGTTAGGTTAGGTTAAGTTAGGTTAGGTTAGGTTAAGTTAGGTTTGATTATATCAGTTAGGGGAGTTATGTTAGGTTAGATTAGGTTAGGTTAGGTTAGGTTAGGTTAGGTTAGGTTAGGTTAAGTTAGGTTTGATTATATCAGTTAGGGGAGTTAGGTTAGATTAGGTTAGGACAGTTAGCCTTAAGATCAATTAAGCTGGGGGTTAATCTTAAGGTAATCACTGAAATGTTTTAATTGAATCACGATCACGGAAAATTACTCCAAGCCTTGAACTATGAGAGATATAGTTCACACCAATTACACTAAGAAACTCAGGGCTCTTAATGGTCCAATTACTGACACACACACACACACACACACACACACACGTTCCCCTCACAACATCAGATTTCTATTTATACGAGTAATTACAAAATCACGGGGTTTCCAGAGCTGATGACGAGGTTTCCAGGTTTCCAAAGGTAGGAATGGTAGAGGTAGGAGGGATAGGGGTAGGAGGGATAGGGGTAGTAGAGGTAGAGGTAGGAGGGGTAGAAGGAGGAACAGAGGTAGGAGGGATAGGGTAGTAGAGGTTAGAGGTAGGGAGGGTAGAAGGAGGAACAGAGGTAGGTGAGGAGGTAGGAGGGATAGGGGTAGTAGAGGTAGAGGTAGGAGGGGTAGAAGGAGGAACAGAGGTAGGAGGGATAGGGGTAGGAGGGATAGGAGTAGAGGTATCGGAGGGAGGAAGCAAAACCCAGGCCTCCCAAGGATCAGGAAGTGGACTATTTACGGCCTCAAGGGGATATAACAGGTAGTGGCCAGGTGTAATTACTGTGTGTGTGTCCTGTGTTGTCAAGCTGTTGGGCCTATCTCTCTCTCTCTCTCTCTCTCTCTCTCTATCAGTGTGCCTCTTGTCTCTTTCCCCCCCTTCTCTCTCAGTCCTCCCTACCTTCTCCCCTTCCTTTCCCATAATCTCTTTTAATTTCTCTCTCTCTCTCTCTCTCTCTCTCTCTCTCCTTCCCCCTTTATCCCTATTCAACTTTCGTTCACCCTTTTCTTCGTTATCCACCATTCTCCACACTATGTAGGCGAGTCAGGATATTGAAAGCTGCCCACGGTGTATTAGCAACCCTGAACATTATTAAGGTCTAATTTCCTGTTAATTAAAACGAAACAATGAACACGAGATAGGAGAAGTAGTAAAGATGGACACGACATACATACATACATACATACATACATACATACATACATACATACATACATAGGCGAAGTCATGTACGTGAGAGGAGATACAAGAAGAATATATAACAAGAATTACTATATTATCTCTCTTCGTTTTTGTTTCTCAGTCTTTATCTTTATTTCTGTCTCTATCTCTCTCTCTCTCTCTCTCCTGTGTGTGTCTCTCTCTTTACATCTCTTTCTCTCCCTCATACTGCCGTCTCCGTCTCTCTACCAGGACGACCAAGACAAGAGACTCCTAAATACCACAATGACGCCCGGCAGTAGAGTTGAATCCTCTTATCAAGGGATCAAGCACGCCCTTCCCCCCCCTCTATCCGAGACACATGATCCTCTAGAAACGACTTCAATCCCCTTAGACAAGTTTATCGATCATCCGGTGACTGAGCTCTCAATTTTATGATCTCCCCCCCTTTCTCCTCCCCCTCCCTGAATTTCAATTCCTACTCCTCCCCCATAGATGATCCCTGACTGCCATGTAGGAATACACACTAGATATGCAATGAACGATAATTTGCTGACTGAGTCAATATTTTACTGAATATACTCACACACACACACACACACAATGGGGATATTCTAAATCAGAGGCGAGATGGATTACGTGTCAAAATTTTCACGCGGGAATAAACCTTTTCCCGCGCAAACCAAATTTTCCCGCGCAAAAAAACATTAAAAAACCCGCGCAAAATATAAATCCATTTCCTCCCGTCGCTAAAACACGTCTCTCAAGCCGAATACATTTCCTGGTGTTGTGATTACTGTCCCTTGCTTAACCTTCCCTTCACAAAAAAAATGTCCATGTTATCTCCACCTGCAGGAGAGATGAGAGACATTCTTACTTCAGCTGTTGTTCTTCTCTCAATTCTCCTCGTCGACATTTTCTCTCTAATTTATGCTCTATTTATCAGTTTTTATTTTCCTCCTAAAGATTCTTGAAAATTATGAGTGACGGGCGTGTAAGGCAACCTCCTCCTCCTCTTCCTCCTACCCCCCGCCTCCTCCTCTTCCTCTCTCCTCTTCTTCCCCCTTCCTCTGTCTGCCAATTAGTTCGCCCTAGCCCGATTCTTCCCCCCCCTCTCTCTCTCTCTCTCTCTCTCCTTCTGGATTAGGGTTAAGTGAGGCTAAGGTTCGAGCAGTTAGGATGGATTAAGGATGGATTTGACTGGGTTAAGGCTATGATGGATAAGGTTCGGTTAGATTAGGGTAAGTTTGGTTGGGTTAGGTTAGGATAACATGAGAAGAATTAAGTTTGGATTATGGTCGTGGAGTTAGCTTAGGTTGGGATGGATTAGGTTAACTGTGGTTACCTTAGCTTAGCTCAGGTGGTTTTGGGTTAGGTTAGCTTGAGGTGGATTAAAGTTGGATTAAGATCAGATTAGGTTGATTTAACTTAAGTTTGAGTTGATTTAAGTCAGCTTGAACTGGATTAAAGTTGGATTAGGGTCAGACTAGAGTTAAAATTCGGTTCTCCGTTTCACCTAACCTAACCACATCACCCTAACGACCTAACAGGGATCATGGTGTCAAC
This sequence comes from Homarus americanus, assembly GCF_018991925.1. Classification (NCBI taxonomy): domain Eukaryota; kingdom Metazoa; phylum Arthropoda; class Malacostraca; order Decapoda; family Nephropidae; genus Homarus; species Homarus americanus. The sequence continues at coordinate 105,022 of NW_024731932.1, read as the reverse complement.
AAGGCGCCCCGCTGACTACAATTGTCTAAACTCAGAGGTAAAGCATGACCTCTCCTGCCTGGGCGGGGAGGAAGTGGCACGGTGATGTATCTCATTACTGGGGGAGAATAAACTTGTATAGAATGGGGGAGAGGGGTGATTGTCGATGGTTGGGGAGAATAGTGTGTTGTTATTACTTGGGGAGGATAACCTTATGTATAGTGGGGGAGAGGAGAAGAAAACGAAGAAAAAGAAGAAGAAGAATAAAACGAAGAATAAGAATAAGAAGAAGAAGAAGAAGAAGAATAAGAATAAGAAGAAGAAGAAGAAGAAGAAGAAGAAGAAGCAGAAGAAGAAGAAGAAGAAGAAGAAGAAGAAGAAGAAGAAGTTGTAATTCCCAGTGTTGTATTTTGAAAGCGATCTAAGGCGTCACGGACTGAACAAAGTCAACGGTTTGGTGGGTCACAACAACAAAGCCGACCCCAGGAAGTCGATGGTCTACACGCAAGATAAACAGACACAGACAGACACAGACAGACACAGACAGACACAGACAGACACACACAGACAGACAGACAGACATAAGACAAATAAAACATTCATTATCCAGTTAAAACAATTGAACTAGCATCACAACAACATAATGAGCACCATTTAACTCGTAACAATGGTCGTTATCACACATTATGAAATTGGATAATGTAAATATCGTATGAATTAATGCTAATCATCTCTAATCACCTCCAATCACGTCCAATCACCACCGAACATTTTAATCCCTAATCGTGATTCTTTTGTTTTTATTATTCATTTCCTTCATCTTTCTACTTTATTCTTTTTGTTTCTCTAATTCTTCCTTTTGTTATTTGTTATTTCTCTCCTCTCCTTAGGGTAGTGAAGGGGTATAGCAAACTCCGATAAGTGGGGAATAAGAGAAATAATAAGAATAGTGGAAGACAAACGTAGAGAGAAGAACAAGAAAACAGATAACAAGTAAAAATAACCACATAAAAGTTATTCATATCTTCACTATTTATCAATTTTTGGCTTTATATCATTATTTTCATGTTTATGTTTAATATTTATCCATTATTATCATTAATCATTATTCTTTTTTTCGACTTTATGACCCAGATTCTCAAGAAATTCGTACGATATTTTTTTTATTTACTCGTAACTGAAGATAAAATGGTGCAGCTAAATGGCCGAATAACATAAGGTTAGGTTAGGTTAGGTTAGGTTAGGTTAGGTTAGGTTAGGTTAGGTTAGGTTAGCGTGTATACCCAGACCTCAAGGAATTGTTATTATATGTTTATTTTGTGTTAATGTTAATGTTTACAAGTGTGTTTTAATTGGTGTTTAGTTTTAACAGTGTGAGTGTGTAGACTGTCTTGTGATGTTCTTTATATGACCTGGAATGACACACACACACACACACACACACACACACACACATATTTACCCTCCCCTCTCCCCTCCTCCCCTCTCCCTCACCTGTTTCTCCTCCCCGATACAGTTACTCACAACGGCGTATCGGGGAACGGACGGACGGACGGCAGGTGACGTTTTTTTACGCTATTACGTATTGGGAGCGTATCGGCACAATGACACGGGATGGTTATTGATTTTACGCCTACGGTAGTGAGGGATGGGGGTGGGGGAAGAGGAGGGGGGAAGGGATGGGGAGGGAGAGAGAGGGGGGGAAGGAGGGGAGGGAGGAAGGGAGGGGGGAGGGGGTTAGGATGTGTTTGGGTGAGGTATGGGGAAGGGGGAATGGTTGAGGAGGTATAGGGGTTGAGGAATGGGGAGGGAAGGGATGAGGAAGATGGAGAGAGGAGATGAAGGAGGAGGGAGAGGAAGGAGAAGTTATGTATCTCTCTATCCTTCTCATTACTCTGTTTTCTCTCACCTCTACCACGTCTCTCTCTCTATCTCTCCCTTTATCCAGTACATCTATCCACTTCTTCATCCACACCTCATCCACTATCACCCCACTATCCATACTACTGTTTACTACTATGGCTTATGACCTTACGACCAATCAGAGAGGCGCTTATGGCTTCCTCGGATAGACCTCCAAAATGGCGACGTAAAACAGCTGATTGACGTAAACAAACAATTTTCCCGCCAAATTGAGGTTTATTCTATATTTTTTTCTTGTTTAGTTTGTTATTTTGTTTCTCCATTCTGTATATTTTTGTTAATTTCTTTGTTGTTTGTTGTCGCTTTGTTTATTTTCTCCATTTTAACGATTTATTATCATTTCTTTATTTTCTTATCTTCTTTCTGCGTTTTTATCAGTTGTCACGTCTTATCTATTCCCTTCCATACTCTACCTTCTTTATCCTTCTCTCTTCTTTCCTTCCTTCTTTACCCTTCTATCCTCCTTCCTCCCTTCTTTATCCTTCTCTCTTCCTTCCTCTCTTATTTATCCTCTCCTCCTTCCTCCCTTCTTTATCCTTCTCTCCTCCTTCCCTTCTTTATCCTTCTATCCTCCTTCCTCCCTTCTTTATCCTATCTCTTCTCCTTCTCTCCTTTTTTTTGTAGAAGAAGGGGAAGGAGGGAGGGATAAATCAGAGAGGAAGGGGTGGTGTGGGGGGGGTGGGGGGGGTTAATAGTTCGGAAATTAAAGAAGTTGAGGAGGTGGTTGGTCCCTCTGTCCTATCTCCCCTACTTCCCCAACTTCCCCTACTTCCCCTATCTCTCCTATCTCCCTTTCCTCCCCTTACCTATCCGACCAATTCTTCACCCCCATCACCCCCAATAGTAATCTCCTTACCATTTCCTCTCCCCATTCTTCCTCATCTTAACCCTCTTCTCACCCCCCCACCCCCCCAGGCAGGTGACGAAAGGACCATCACCGCCAAGGCGTAAAATACAGGTGTGAGCCCAGACCTCCCTACCTCCCATTTTCTATGCGTGTTTCGTTTCCCGTTTTCTATGACCTATTATTTTCACTGTTGGGTCACTGTTTTTGTTTTGTTTTTATTATTTTTCTCGCTGTCTCGTTTTTTATTGTATTTTATTTAAGTCTCGTTTAGTCGTTTTTCTCGTATGTAAAATAATTAGATAAATTTGTCTCTTTATTTGGGTTACCTGGTGATTTAGTAACCTCCAAATTATTATTTTACCTGAAGATTAATTGGTATATAGTTGGTTAGGTTAGGTTAGGGTATGTTAGGTTTGGTTAGGTTAGGTTAGGGCAGGTCATGTCAAGGTATGTTAGGCTAGCGTCTCTCTCTCTCTCTCTCTCTCTCTCTCTCTCTCTCTCTCTCTCTCTCTCTCTCTCTCTCTCCATAATTGGAACCAGTCAATAACTTTCCACTCACCCTTTCACTCCCTGTTCTCCGTCTCCCTCAATAATTATCTCCTCCCTCTCTCTCTCTCTCTTTCTCTCCCTCGTCTCTTCCATCATCTACCAACCACTCTTTCATCCTACCCTTCAATACTGCAGCGGTGAGAGAGAGAGAGAGAGAGAGAGAGAGAGAGAGAGATTTTATTCACACACACACACACACCTCTCTCTCTCTCTCTCTCTCTCTCTCTCTCTCTCTCTCTCTCTCTCTCTCTCTCTCTCATACACACATTCACGGTTAAAGCAGAAATCACCACTTATCAACGGGTGTAGCTTGTTAAGAGGCAGCTGTACGATGGTTAGCCGCCACAAGCCCTCTCATTGGTTGGCCCTGGTGGTTAGGAGATAACAGCCCAATTACTTCACCCCGTTACCAGGATGTGTTTGGTGTTTCTTATGCGTCTGATTGTTGTTATTTTATGCGTTTTGTGATGATTTTGTAGTGAGGAAGAATGAGTATTATTATTATTATTATTATTATCATTATTATTATTATTGTTGTTAAACGAAGGAACTAAAATAATACTAGAGAAATAATTTTAGTCTCTCTCTCTCTCTCTCTCTCTCTCTCTCTCTCTCTCTCTCTCTCTCCTCCTCTCCCTACCCATCTCTCTTCCTCCCCTCTACCTCAATCATTATCTCCTCTCTAGTCATCTCCTTCCTTCCTCTCCTGTGTCCATCATTCTCTCTCTCTCTCACTTTCCTACCTTTCTCTCTCTCATCAACGGGAGGAAGGGGTGTGCTGAGGACTCTGGGCATATATAAAGATGATGATGATGATGATGATGATGATGATGATGATGATAATAATAATAATAATGATAATAATAACCACACACACTCTTAGTCTCTTCCTTCTGTTATTGAATTTATCCTCCACTTCCTCTTTCTTCCTCCCTTCCTCTTCTCTTCCCCCCCTCCTCCCCCCCCCTGAAGCATGTCCCAAGTGTCTAGGATCACAATAAAGGCTCCATAAAGGCTGATGCCGCTTGAGATAACACGAGAAACACACACAATTAACCCCTGATGGACGACCACAGCAAAAACTCGGGCCAAGACAGTGCCTTCCTTCCCACTCTCTCTCTCTCTCTCTATACTTCCTTCCTCCCTCCCTCCTTCCCTATGTCCCTCCTTCCCTCTCTAGATCCCTCCCTCCCATCTTCCTTCCTTCCTTCCTACTGCTTATAACACTCCACTCTCTTGTACACAGACAGATAGACAGACAGACAGACAGATCTCTACTCTACCATAAGCTACTGGATTGTGCCACTGTCTACTATTTTCTGCCAAACAAAAACACAAACAAAAAACAAACAAACAAAAAACAAACAAAACCGCTCAAGTCCATTATCTCTCATTTGTCAAGTAATTTTATTTTTTTGCTTTTATGTTTCAGTTATAAAATTTGGGATTCATTCTCGTCCTATTCCCCAACAGAAGCCATTCCCATATTCCCCAACAGAAGCCATTCCAATATTCCCCAACAGAAGCCATTCCCATATTCCCCAACAGAAGCCATTCCCATATTCCCCAACAGAAGCCATTCCCATATTCCCCAACAGAAGCCATTCCCATATTCTATAGAACCCATTCCAATATATTTCCCCAACAGAGACCCATTCCCATATTCCCCAAGCTTGAGACCCATTCAATATTCTATGAGACCCCATTCAATATTCCCCCAACAGAACCCCTTCCCATATTCCCCAACAGAACCCATTCAATATTCCCCAACAAGACCCATTCCCATATTCTAGCAGAGACCCATTCAATATTCCCCAACAGAAGCCATTCCCATATTCCCCAACCAAGACCCTTTCAATATTCCCCCCAACAGACCCATTCCAACTGTTTAACAGAACCCATTCCCATATTCCCCAACAGAACCCACATTCCAATATTCCCCAAACAAAATATCAACCCCATATTCTCAAACCGCCCCCCTCTATTACTCCCCATAAATACACCTACCCCATATTTCCCACCACCCCGTAAAATTCACCCAGCCCTAAAATCACAAATTACCCCACCAAGATAAATAATCCCAATTCTAAAAAAAATAATAATAATAAAACAAATCATAACTTCTACAAAAATCATTAAAATCCACTGTAAATCCCCACCATAAAATCCCCCTACCCACAATCCCCTAAATAACACCCCATAAATAACAAAACCCCACCAAAATGAATCACTCAATTTCCACACTTGTTAATCCAACCAAAGGAAAGTATTAACAAAAGCCTACGATAATGCCTGACTCACGTTTAACAAAAGCACACAATTTATCATTAACAAAAGCCGTGAGATGTGATTAACAGTCGAATCGTTTATGTATTTATATTACACAAATCACCAGACTCAAAAATTTATTGAGACTTACATGAGTGTGTTTGTGTGTCGGTGTTAAACGTCATATATAAATAATCTGTTGTTTTATATATTAACAAAAATATATGTCGGTATACAGACAGACAGACAGACAGACAGACAGACAGACAGACAGACAGGCAGACAGAGAGACAGACAGACAGACAGACGAACAGAGAAACAGACAGACAGACAGACGAAGACAGACAGAGAAACGGAGCAGACAGAGGAAACACAGACAGACAGACAGACGAACCGAAGCAGACAGACGAAGAAACGAACCAGACAGACAGACAGACAGACAGACAGACAGGACGAAGAAACGAGCAGACAGACGAACAGACAGACAGACAGACAGACAGACAGACAGACAGACAGACAGACAGACAGGCAGACAGAGAGACAGACAAAGGCTATGGTTAAAATGCTATTAAAAATAACAAAAACAAAAGCTATCTGACCAAGCTAACAATGTCAAAATCTATGGGTAAAAGGCTATCTGACGGAGCTAAGAATGTCAAAAGCTATGGCTAAAATGCTATAAAATTAACAAAAACAAAAGCTATCTGGCCAAGCTAAGTGAGCTAAGGTACAGTTAACAGTCACGAGGGGGGAGGAGCGGAGGGCGTGACAGTCAATGAGCCACTCAGAGATAACACACACACACACACACACACACACACACATGCTGATGACAGTGCCACTACCCTCCCAAGAACCCATTGACACTTTCTTGGCACCTTTTAGGCACTTTACTAATACCTGAGGTACTTTCCTAACACCTGAGGCACTTTACTGACACCTGAGGGCACTTTCCATACACCCGAGGCACTTTCCTAACACTTACGGCACTTTCCTAACACCTGGGGTACTTTACTGACACCTGAGGCACTTTCCATACACCCGAGGCACTTTCCTAACACTTACGGCACTTTCCTAACACCTGGGGTACTTTACTGACACCTGAGGCACTTTCTTGGCACCTTAGAATTCCTCCCAAACACACGAGACATATCTTATCACCCAAGGCACTTCCCTGACATCTAATATAACCATCAGGGCACTTTTCTGGCACTTCCCTTGTTCCCCTTCTAACAATACCCCGGCACTGGCGTTACTGGCAGGTCATAAACACCAATTACAGGTAACTGGTGTCTCTTATCAGGTGATCTTAATTATCTCTTACCTGTCCAAGTGATAAATGTATTGACAGGTGAGTATCAGGTGCCGCATCTCTCCTTAGGGTGAGAGAATATATACATCGGCCTCACCTAGGCTCTCCGCCAATCAGGATCGTTCACAACTCACCTGTAACAGAGACATTAATTAACACCTGACATACATAAATCATTATTGTCTCTCTCTCTCTCTCTCTCTCTCTCTCTCTCTCTCTCTTTCCTCAAAACAGCCTAGAATAATGTCATCCTCCCCAACTGTTACCCCCTAACCCTTACGCATATACCCCCCTTACACCATCAACCTCCCCTTACCCCATCAAGGCACAATATACCAAAGTGTTAGGCCTCATAAAGAATCGCTGAGCTCACCCTGAGACAGTCAGCCGCGCCTCTATTACTACACCCACGTCCTCGCTCCATTACCCCCCCCTCCCTCGAATCCGAACCCGAACGAATCCGAATCCGAGCGAATCCGAGTCAGAACAAATCTGAACCCGAACGAATTCGAATCCGAGTGAATCCTAATCCAATTTCAGCTACTTCGAATCTAATCCATGATCCAATCTCCATTACCCGATACCCGTAGGTAATGAATTCGAACCCGACTTTAATCATACTCGGAATACAGAAATAAACCCGAGAAATAAACCCGAGTTGTACCTGTCATATAGAACCACATTCATGTTTACACGAGATCGGTTCAGATAACACATATACCCGATAAATCTGACTCGCATATGAACCCAAGACCCGATAACAAGTCCAGTTCCAGGATCCGATTTCCATTACCCGATATCTATGTTTAATGAATCCTTTTAAAATGACATTAATGATATAACCGATATGACCGATAACCGATTGAGACGAGCATGGGTAGAATGGAATATAAGTCAAAGTGGGAACCCGATTTATCCGGAATAATCGGATACCGTATACCCGGGTTCTCAGGGAGATCGGTTTAAATGGTATGCTTTCCGGAGTAGCCATCCAATCTGTGTTTACGACTTCGGGTCCGGAATGAAGGTGGGAGGGAGAGGAACGAGAAAGGAAGAGAGGAGAAGGAGAGTGGAGGAGGGGGAGGCAGGGGGAAGACAAAATGCGTGAGGAGGAGGAGGAAAGAAATATGAGGAGAAGAGGCCTCGTGATGCTGGCGTTGGTGAGATAAAAGACAGAGATATATGTGGACGTGAATATGGCGCTGGAGAGATGGGTGAGAGATGGGGAATACAGGAATGACCACAGTATAGGCAGGAGGGGTAATATAAGCCAGTGAGAAGGAGAACACAGGATAAAGATGGGAAAAGAGAGAGAGAGAGAGAGAGAGAGAGAGAGAGAGAGAGAGAGAGATTACCTAAACTCCCATAAAAAAAAATAATATTCACAAAATACTCCAAAGAAATCAACTGAGGTCGTCTGAATCGCTAGGGTCGTCTTTCCTACATTAACGACCTCTAACACCAGGAGAGGTATACGACTTTATCCTGCCTCGGTGTGGTAGTGGTGGTCAAAGTCTCCCCCTGGTTGTGGTTATGGTTAGGTTAGGTTGTGGTTAGGTTAGATTTGGTTATGGTTAGGTTAGGTTGTGGTTAGGTTAGATTTGGTTATGGTTAGGTTAGGTAGTTAGTTTAGTGTGAATATTTGAGTTAAAGTGACAAAATTCACCCCGTCCAAGTCTCTCTCTCTCTCTCTCTCTCTCTCTCTCTCTCTCTCTCCTCTTTTTCTCACTGTTTCTCTTCCTCTTTTCTTCCTCTCGTCCTCTTTCAATTCTCCTTCTCCCCCCCTTCCCCTCTCAATCCCCCCCTTCCCCCTCCTCTACCCCCTTCCCCTCCTCTACCCCTTCCCCTCCTCTACCCCCTTCCCTCCTCTACCCCCTTCCTCCCCCCTTCCCCTCCTCTCCCCTTCCCTCCTCTACCCCTCCCTCCCCCTTCCCCCTCCTCTAATCCCCTTCCCCTCCTCTACCCCTTCCCCATCCTCTACCCCTTCCCTCCTCTACCCCCCTTCCCCCTCCTCTACCCCCTTCCCTCCTCCACCCCTTCCTCCTCTACCCCCTTCCCCTCCCCTCCTTGCCCTCTCTACCCCTTCCCTGCTTTCTCGCTTAAAAACCCTCAGGTCAGGTCCATGAAATACGCGCCCCCCCCCCACCCCTCCATGTATACTGTAGTGAGGATATGAGTATACATGGTAATATATTATGTATGTATACTTCTACCTGAGTATACATCGATATGAATTATACACGGACGGACTCAATAACACGGACGGACTCAATAACACGGACGGACTCAATAACACGGACGGACTCAACACGGACGGACTCAATAACACGGACGTACTCAAAGGCTCCATCAATGTGTGTAACAATATCAATCAACATTACAACTTGGATTAATATTGTAATACCGTCAGATACCAATTTATTTATATATATATATTTTTTATTTTGGTGGGAACGGAAATTTGTGTGTGTGTGTGTGTGTGTGTAGAGAGAGAAAACACACACACACACACACACACACACACACACACACACACACACACACACACAGGCATCCCGACCATTTTCCATGCTATTTAACTTTGCATTTTTACCAAGATGAGGTAGTGAGCGACGACCTCACCCCCCGCACATATACACACATACACACATACACACCTCACCAAAATCCACACATACCTTCCTCACCTACACCTTTCCCCACACCCCCACCTTTCCCCCCCCCCAACCCACACCTTTCCCTCCCAACCCCTTGAACACGACGCAACATCATCGGCGTGTAAGGAGGTTCAACGAAGGAGGCGCCCGTGACAGCTTCTACCTGCAGTTATTTACAAGGTTGGACTCGGGTTGTATTTCATAAGAGGCTGTGGAAGGGCCGTAAATAGTGACTTTTACCCTTAGGTCAGTACGTGATAGGGGCGTAAATAAGGGTGTTTAAGGGGGGAGGCGTTGGGTGAGCTGCGACTGAGGGTTTTGTGTGTGTGTGTGCGTGTGTGTGTGTGTGTGTGTGTGTGTGTATGTGTGTGTGTATAAACTCCTTCCAAACCCTTAAATAATTATTACACGGTGTTTGAACCTTTACAACTTCCACCACAAAGGAATTGAATCCTCTATAACATATAAGATCAACCAAACTCCCTAAGGATGTTATAACAATGTGTCGAATCCCATTGAAACCTTTGGAAATGGATTCAAATATTATAAAAAAGAGAGTTTGATCCCACTGAAAATCCTACAAAATAGTTTCACTCTTTTTTCTGTCTACTTTGTTTCTTCTCTCTCTCTCTCTCTCTCTCTCTCTCTCTCTCTCTCTCTCTTTCTCTCCCTCAATATTTTCACTGTCCTTCTCTCTGATTTTCTTACCCTTTCTCCTTTCTCTGTCTCTCCCTTCTTTCATTCCCTCCCTTTTTCTCCCTCCTTCTCTCCTCTCATCTCTTAGGCTGGCACTCTCCCCAGGCTGGCACCCTCCCCAGGCTGGCACCCTCGACCCCTGGCCAACTTACTATTTACCAAGTTATAATTGCCCTCCGGAGCTTAGAACACCACCTCCCCCTCTACCTCCCCCTCCTCCTCACCCCCTCTACCTCCCCCAATATTTCCTCCCTTCCCTCCTCTTTATCTCTTCCTCCCGCCGTTTTAATTTCAATTTTTTCTTCCCGTGGGTATTTCTTCACTTCCTTTTATCTTTTGAAAGGCATTGATACGTTCTGGCTACGATCACTCAACAACTATTTCCTTCTAACCAAACTCTCACCCTCAAGCACTAAGCCACCCCCCCTCCTCCCTACCCCTTACCACCCCTTACCCTCCCTTACCACCCCTTCCTTCCCCTCCCCCTTAGCTTCACCATACTCCCCCTGGTATTTCTCTAGGGGGCAGCATAAAGGTACATCAAATCCTTAGTGAGTGAGCTTTTAAACTACTACAACAACAACAACAACAACAACAACAACAACAATATAACAACAACAATAATATTAAAAACAAAAACAATAATAATAACAACAACAACAACAACAATATAATAACAACAATAATAATAACAATCACAACAACTTCGTATAACAATAACAACAACTACAATAACATTAATCATTGATCATTTAACATAACTACAACAATTACTACAGGGTTTTGAGAGTAATTTCCACAATGTTACTCTACAAAAAAAATAATAAAATATATTATTTAATTAGCGATTCCGACATTCCTGAAATACTCCAAATTGTGTACCTTGGCGCCTCTGTTTCCTGTACATATAAAAACAAAAACAATTATAACAAAAAAAATAATACAATGCAAAAAATAAAACAAAATAATTACAATAACATAAAAAACAAGAAAAACAATAAAATAATCACAATAACAAAACAAAAATAATCTGAACAACGAAACAAGAAGAAAAAACGTGCAAAAAAATAAACAAAGAAAATAATAAAAATTACAAACACAATAACAAGAAAAATAACAAAAAATCACAATAAAACAGAAAAACAAACAATAGAAAAAAAATAATATAAAACAAAACAGAAATGAAATACAACAATGGCAATGAATTTAAACCTAACCTAACCTAACCTAACCTAACCTAACCTTCCTTCTTCCCTCTTCCTTCTTCCCTCTTTCTTCCCCCTTCTCCTTCCTCCCTCCTCCTCCTCCCAAGAGCACCTCGTCTGGGCATCCTTCCCACCACAGCTTAAGAGGAAATCACCAATTACCTCCATAAGGACTGAGCCAGTAATCCACCCCCCCTCCTCCTCCTCCTCCTTCGTCTCCTTCCTCCGCATTCCTCTCCTCCCCCTCCTCCTCCTTTATCCCCCATCCCCCCTCACCCATTTCCCCCTCTCACCCATCCCCCCCTCACCCATTCCCCCCTTACCCCATCTCGACACACTGACCTGGCACGAGATGTCACACGTAGAGGGGGTGTTTCGCCAGGTCAGGGGGAGGGGTCAGGTCACAAAGGTCAATTGTGGGAGAGTGACGCGGCAGGTACTACGACAAGGTCAATACCTGGCTGACCTGTCGTGTAGGGGCTCTTGGGGAGGTGGGGGAGGTGGGGGTGAGGTGGGGGAGGTAGAGGTGAGGTGGGGGCAAGGGTGAGGTAGGGGTCTTGGCACTGAGGACGCTACACCTGTCCAAACATATACGGTAAGAAGGGACCTTTATTTAACGGACTATATAGAGAGAAAAGTCCGTTATATCGAGGGTCTATTAGCTATGAAACCCTCCATCTAACGGATTTTAGGGAGATAGAAGTCCGCTATATGAAATTTTCACTGTATTGGCAGTTTGGGTAATCTATACGATCTTTGTGGGGGTGAGGTGTGGGGGTGAGGTGTGGGGAGGTAGAGAGTGCAAGAATGGTGAGGTGGGGGTGAAGGTGGTGTGGGGTGAAGGTGGTGTGTAGAGGTGTGAGGGGGGTGAGGGTAGGGGTGGTGTGAAGGGTGGGGTGAGGGAGGTCAGAATGGGAGGTGGTGTGGGGGTGGGGTGAGGGAGGGTAGGGGGTAAGGGTGGTGGTGGGGGGTGAAGGTGGGGTGTGGGGGGTGAGGAGGGTAGGGGGTAAGGGTGGTGTGGGGGTGGGGTGTGAGGAGGTGGGGAGTAGGGGTGGTGTGGTGGGTGGAGTGAGGGAGGAGGGACCTTCATATTCAGAGTTTGACCTTGGCATCCCTGTCATGACCTCATCTAAGCGCTACCATGACCCTAAAACTTCCTAACCTTTGAGGGAGGGGGGGGGGTGGATTCCTGTACAGTACGGGAACACAGACAGACAGACAGACAGAGGGATGGTGATGAGTCGTTGACCAAAGAGGCTTGTCAACAAAGTAGTTAATAAAAACGATTCAACCCAACCCAACCTAACCTAACCTAACCTAACCTCTCTCAAACTGTAGGTGTTAGAGAACTTGTTAATGGCCCTCACACACACACAATACCTCACCAAACTGCCGCTCACCTACCTGTACTAAAACACCAGGCCAAACTACCACCGCTAAACTGCCCACTAACAGTTTAACAACCCTATTCCAGTGTAGTTAACTCACGGCAAGACCATTTCGAGGTGCAAAACGAGCCTGTTATCAGCACTAACGTATACAGATTGCCATTACTATTCTGAACCTCTTAAGTAAGTTGAAAGAGAGAGAGAGAGAGAGAGAGAGAGAGAGAGAGAGAGAGAGAGAGAGAGAGAGAGAGAAAAAAATAAATTCCTTCCAATCACCTACTTCATATCTACCATCTTCCTCCTCTCCCCCTTCATTCTTCCTTCTTCCCCTTCTCCTTCCCCCCTCTCTTTCTCTTCCCCACATTACCTCACTATACCTTCCCCTTTATTTCCTTTCCTCCCTTTCCCTACCCCTTCTCCTTCCCTTCCTCCCCCTCATTACTCCCTTTCCACCCTCTTCCCTTTCCTCTCCTTCCTACATATTTCCTTTCCCTTCCTTACCCTTCACATCCCTCCCATATTCTCTTACCCCTTACCCCCTACCACACCTCCCTCCATCCACCTCTCCTCCTATTCTTCTTCCTCACCTCACCTCTCCCCCCTTCCTCTTCCTCCTCCCCCACCTCTTTTCCTTCCCCACACACCTCCCCCCTTCCACCTCTCCTCCTCCCCTTCCACCTCTCCCATGCCCTCCAGGAACCCTTGACGGGGACGTAATGTTGAGATAAACAATAGAGTTCCGTCCCTCTATACAGCAAGGGATGGCAGGGGGGGTATTGGTTGCGCCATACACAGAGGCTCTTAGGCCACGTACCTAACATATTGTAAGTTGTCGTCGTCTCAAGTTGTGGTGGTGTAGTGGTGGTGATGGTGGTGGTGATGAGTGGTGAGGGGTGGGAGGGGGTGGTGTAGTGGTGGTGATGGTGGTGGTGGTGATGAGTGGTGAGGGAGGGAAGGGTGGTGAGGGTAGAGGGAGGGAGGTGGTGTAGTGGTGGTGATGGTGGTGATGAGTGGTGAGGGGTGGGAGGGGTAGGAGGGTGAGGGGGTGGAGGTGATAGTGGTTGATATGTATTTTACTTTGTTGACAGACAGATAATCCCCCCTCCACCCCTCTATCCTCCCCCTCCCCCCCCTGCCCACACCCCCACCCTCATCCCCCAACAACTTAATTAACTCCCCCTGACACACCTTCCCTCAAGAGCCTCCTAATCCCTAACACCATCACCTCACCACCCACCTGACGAAGGCACCGAAGGCCACCTGGGGATCCTACCCTCACAAGATCCTTATCACCAATGTCGTATCCCCGTGGCTGAGAGTACACACGTCATCAATAGTCTCAGAGCAATATATCCGCCATTTTGGGTCGTTAGTACCTTGATTTAAGTGATTCAGATGTTTTCTCAATAATTCGGGGGTGGGGGGGTATTGGATCACCTGAAGATTAGACACCCCAGCTTATGTTAACCGGATGATTACGTTAACACCCTAACGCTACCTGATGGGGGCTTGGGTTAACTTACGAACCTCTGTGAATCTAACACCTGGAACCGGATCCGGTGTTAATCCGGAGAGTGAATCCGACGGTGAAAAAATGAACGGCCAGACTTGATCCCCGGACAAGACCCTGTGTTGAGACCCGCTTAAGGAGGAGGGAGGGAGGAGAATGAGGGAGGGGAGGAGTAGGGAGGAGGGAGTAGGAAAGGAGTAGAGAAGTAGAGAGGAAGGAGCAGGGGGGAGGAGAGGGAGGAATTGAATTTGAAATTAATGAGTTTGGATCACAAATGGGATAACTAGCCCCAATGAGTGTGAATCGTAATGATCGATCATCACCAACCTTCAAAGGCATAACCACTCTAGAATAATGAGGCACCCTTACTAGCACCCCCCGTGCCCACAATCAATAAGCAGTACTCTCGCCCCCATTAAACCCATTAGCTCTCAAAAGTTAACCTTCTCTCATTTAATTAACACACACCTTCACTTCCCTCCCTCTCCTTCTCTGACTTCCTTCCTCCTTCCCTCTTGTCCCACCCCATTCTTGCCCCCCCACCACCTCCTTTCTCTCTCACCTTCCTCCCCTCCCTCACTCACCCTTCCTTCCCCACCCTTTCCCCCCTTCACCCCACCCATCCCATTAGCACCCCCCTCTCCATCATCACCACCTCTCCTTCTCCCCCCCACACCATCCAGCCACC
>NW_024731932.1:25000-85000 GCF_018991925.1 Homarus americanus | reverse complement strand
TCTCAGGAAGTGTTGGGGTAAGTGGTTTATGTACAGAGAGAGAGAGAGAGAGAGAGAGAGAGAGCTGTGTGTGTATGTGTGTGTGTGTGTGTGTGTGTGTGTGTGGACAAAACAGACTAAAAACATTCTCCCTGACAGTAACCTTTCTTCCCCCATTTCCCCTTCCCTTCCTTCCACCACCCCCTCCTTCCCCACCTCCCCTCCCTCCTTCCCCTCAAGTCCTGACCATGAGTATCAGTACCACCTGTGGATCCATTAATACCCTTTACACCTATACACAACTACAGGTGATCATTGTGGTCAGAAAATAGTGGAGGAGGGGTCAGGCCTACACCCTTTGCGTAAACCCTTATTTACACTCCCTACACCCTATTTACACACTATATTTACATTTCCAAGACTTTATTTACACTCTCAAGACTCTATTTACACTTCAAGAGTCTATTTACACTCCCTACACCCTATTTACACTCTATTACACTTCCATGACTTTATTACCTCCCAACACCAATTTACACACCATATTTACACTCTCTACTCCCCAAAGGCCCAAATACATAAAACACACTAAAAATATATAAAAAAAACACCGAAATTTAAAATAAAAAAAACAGAAAAAATCCGTAACCTAAAATAACAGATTAAAATAAAACACAAATAAAAATAACTAAAAAAAAAAAAAAAAAAAATCATAAAATCCCCAAAATAATTAAAAATAACGAAAGCAAATAAAAAAAAACGGAAAAAATTATACAAAAACTTAAAAAAATACGAAAAAAAGATAATAAAAATCGGCCAAAATCATGTAGGTGGGAAGCTGGGTCACATCACGGCACAAATTGACGCTAATATATACAGACTATAGGTATTTTATCCTGTACTAACAACCCGCTTATTGTCGCTCATAACAAAGGGAGTACTGGTGAGAATTACTGGTGAAGGGGAGTGCTGGTGAAGGGATTGCTGGTGGAGGGGTACTGGTGAAGGAGTACTGGTGGAGGGGGTACTGGTGGAGGTGCTGGTGAAGGGGTACTGGTGAAGGGGTGCTGGTGGAGAGGAAGTACTGGTGGGGGTGCTGGTGGTGCTGGTGAGAGGGGTACTGGTGGAAGGGGTACTGGTGAAGGGGGTGCTGGTGGAGGTGCTGGTGGAGAGGGGTGCTGGTGGAGGTGCTGGTGAAGGGGGTACTGGTGAGAGGGGTACTGGTGGAGGAGTACTGGTGAAGGGTGCTGGTGAGAGGGAGTACTGGTGAAGGTGCTGGTGGGGGTGCTGGTGAAGGGGTGCTGGTGAAGGGGAGTGCTGGTGGAAGGGTGCTGGTGAAGGGTGACTGGTGAAGGGGTACTGGTGGAAAGGGGGTACTGGTGAAGGGTGCCTGGTGAGAGAGATACTGTTGAAGGGGTACTGGTGAAGGGGGTACTAGTTGAGAGAATTACTGGTGAAGGGAGTACTGGTGAAGGGTACTGGTGAAGGGGCACTGGTGAGGTACTAGTGGAAGGGTACTAGTGAAGAAGCACTGGTGAAGGGGTACTGGTGAAGGGTACTGGTGAGGGGGTACTATGAAGAATTACTGGTGAAGGGTACTAGTGAAAGGGTACTGGTGAAGAGGTACTGGTGAAGAAGTGCTAGTGAAAGGGGGTGCAGTGGAAGGAATACTGGTGAAGGTACTGGTGAAGAATTCTGGTGAGGTACTACTAGTGAAGAGTACTGGTGAAGAGTACTGGTGAAGGTACTGGTGAGAAGAGAGAATTGCTGGTGGAGTACTGGTGAGGGCAGTGGAGTGCTGGTGAAGGTGCTGGTGGGGAGTACTGGTGGAAGGTGCTGGTGAAGGTACTGGTGAGGGTACTGGTGAAGAATTACTGGTGGGGGTACTGGTGGGGGTACTGGTGAAGGGTACTGGTGAAGAGTGCTAGTGGGGTACTGGTGAAGGGGCTACTGGTGAAGGGTACTGGTGGAGAGTACTGGTGGAAGGAGTGACTGGTGAAGGTGGAATTACTGGTGAAGGGTACTGGTGAGAGGGGTGCCTGGTGAGAGGAGTACTGGTGAGAGAATTGCTGGTGAAGGGGGGGCTAATTGAAGGGTACTGGTGAAGGATGCAATGAGAATTGCTGGTGAAGGAGTCACTGGTGGAAAGGAATTATGGTGAGGGTACTGTGAAGGTACTAATTGAAGAATTACTAGTGAAGAATTACTGGTAAGAGGGTACTAGGTGAAGGGTACTGGTGGTGCTGGTGAAGTGACTGGTGAAGGTTACTGAGTGAAGAGTTACTGGTGAAGGGGTACTAGTGAAGAATTACTAGTGAAGGTACTGGTGAAGAATTACTAATTGAAGGTACTAGTGGAGAATTACTGGTGAGAGTGCTGGTGGGGTACTGGTGAGAGTACTGGTGAGGTACTGGTGAAGGGTACTGGTGAAGAATTGCTGGTGAGAGTACTGGTGAGGTACTGGTGAAGGGTGCCTGAGTGAAGGTGCTGGTGAGGGGTGCTGGTGAATGGGTACTAGTAAAGTACTAGTGAAGGGTACTGGTGAAGGAGTACTGGTGAAGAGGTACTGGTGAAGGGAGTACTGGTGAAGGTGCTGGTGAGAGAGTACTGGTGAAGGGGGAGGCTACTAGTGAGAGAAGTACTGGTGAAGTGCCTGGTGAAGGTGCCTGGTGGAGGGTACTGGTGGAGGTACTGGTGGAGAATTACTGGTGAAGGGGTGCACTGTTGAAGGTACTGGTGAGGTACTGGTGAAGGGTGCCTGGTGAAGGAGTACTGGTGAGAGGGTACTGGTGAAGGGGTACTGGTGAGGGTACTGGTGGGGGGTACTGGTGAAGGTACTGGTGGGGTGCTAGTGGAGAATTACTGGTGAAGGGGGTACTGGTGGAGAGGGGGTACTGGTGAAATTACTGGTGAAGGTACTGGTGAGAGAAGTACTGGTGAAATACTGGTGGAAGAAGTACTGAGTGGATGGGTACTAGTGAAGAATTACTAGTGAAGGGGTACTGGTGAAGGAGTACTGGTGAAGGGTACTGGTGAAGGGGTATACTGGTGAAGGGGTACTGGTGAAAGGGTACTGGTGAAGGGGTACTGATGAAGGGGTACTGGTGAAGGGGTACTGGTGAAGGTACTGGTGACAGACAGACATACAGACAGACAGACAGACAAATAAATAAATTAATAAATAAATAAATAAATAATTAACTCTAATGCACTTTGTTAAACTAAATCATCCAATAAATAAACAATGTATGGTGGAGGGTTGGCCTGGCCGGTGTGGGGCTGGCCTGGCCGGTGTGGGGTTAGCCTGGCGGGCTGGCGCCTGGCCGGTAGGGTTAGCCTGGCCGGTGTAGGGTTGGCCTGGCCGGTGTGAGGTTAGCCTGGCCGGTGTAGGGTTAGCTCACGGTGTAGGTTAGCCTGACCCGGTGAGGTTAGCCTGGCCGGTGTTGGGTAGCCTGGCCGGTGTAGGGTTGGCCTGGCCGGTGTGGGGTTAGCCTGGCCGGTGTGAGGCTGGCTGGCCAGTGTGGGGTTAGCCTGGCCGGTGTGGGGTTAGGCCTGGCCGGTATGGGGTTAGCCTGGCCGGTGTGGGGTTGGCCTGGCCGGTGTGGGGCTGGCTGGCCGGTGTAGGGTTGGCCTGGCCGGTGTGGGGCTGGCCTGGCCGGTGTAGGGGTGCTGGCCGGTGTGGGGTTGGCCTGGCCGGTGTGGGGTGGCCTGGCCTGTGTGGGGTTAGCCTGGCCGGTGTGGGGTTGGCCTGGCCGGTGTGGGCTGGCCTGGCCGGTACAAGGCTGGCCTGGCGGTGTAGGGTTAGCCTGGCCGGTGTGGGGATGGCGTGTAGGGTTGGCCTGGCCGGTGTAGGGTTAGCCTGGCCGGTGTGGGTGTACACTTCACCTGTCGTACTAAATCAGTCATTAACACGGCCCATTACTGTTCCGCCACATAACTCCTGTTACGGCATATGAACAAAAAAAAATTGTTACATAAATAAATAAATCTCATTTTTGTGAATTTTTTGTTAGGTAATCTTACCTTTTTTTTGTTTTTGTTTCCGAATTAAAAAAATCTTTCCTGGAGTTATTTAATATATTACCAAAAAAATAATAAAAAAACATACAATAAATACAACTAAATTTTGAGCTTATATTTAAAAATTCTTCATTATTCCGAAAATCAACTTTTGGGGTCAATTTTTACGGTAATCAACAACAAATCAGGAGCTAATAATACCCCTTTATACCTCGTCAATGTCTGGAAAATAAATCAATAGGTATTTCCGGTCAAATAGATCCACGAATAACACATTTAGCAATTTATTACATGTATGGGTGTTGTGGCCTAGTGGATACTGCATCCTTCCTGTCCTAGGGGTCGCTAGTTCGATCCCAGGGCACTCAAGTCAAACTGGCTGTGAATGGGTATCTAATTTTACAGTTGAGGAAGTGAAGCAGGTAGAGTACAGTGCCAGTCGTGTTGTTTCCATGTGTACTGGAGGCTTAGTATACAAACCAAACCGAACCTATCAATCACCCACCCTCTGACCCACCAATCACCCACCCTCCTACAATCACCCCCACCCACGATTATCCACCCCTGTCCCAATCACACAATCTGACACCAATCCTGACACAGATCACCCCGACCCAATCACAGACCCACCAATCGCCCTCTGACCCCTAATCACCCCCGACCCAATCACCCCAGACCCACCAATCACCCCGTCCCAACAATCCCTTCTGACCCACGAATCACCCACCCCGACCACAATCACCCCCCGACCCACCAATCACCCACCCTCTGACCACTAATCACCCCCGACCCACCAATCCCACTCCCTGTTCACAATCCCCACCCCGTCAACAATCACCCTCACTGCCCACTAATCACCCCCGACCCACCAATCCCACCCCAACCCACCAATCACCAGGTTCAAACACACACTGGACACACTACCCCCACATAGTACCACCTAACACCTGGTTTTATACCTGTGGGGAGGGAGAGGGGTGAGGCGGAGGAAGGGTGACAAAGGGGGTTGGAAGGGTGAAAAGGGGAGGAAGAGTGAAAGGGAAGAAGTCAAGGGAGGAAGGGGGTGAAAGAGGAGGGGTGAAAGGAGGGAAAGGGTGACAAGGGGAGGAAGGAGTGAAAAGGAGGAGGGGTGAAAAGAAGAGGAAAGGGGTGATAAAAAGGGTGTGTGGAAGAGTTAAAAAAAGTAGAACAGGTGAGACACTCATTAACAGGTAAAAGGTTTCTTATACAGGTAATTCAGATTTTAAGAAGATGGTGGAGAGAAAGGGTGTCTGCCTGTCTGTCTGCCTGCCTGCCTGCCTGCCTGTCTGTCTGTCTGTCTGTCTGTCTGTCTGTCTTCTATACGTTCTCCTCGTTATTTAACCTTTTCTCTCTCTTATTCTTTCCTCTTTATCCGTTTGATTCATCTTCCATTATGTCTTCGTCGTTCTAATTATCTTTTGCCTCTTTCGTTACTCTTATTCGGTCTGTCTGTCTGTCTGTGTGTGTCTGTCTTCCTGTTTTTTTTCATCTTACTCTCCCTCTTCTTCCTCTCTTTCTGTCATTCACTCCTTCTCTTTCTATCTACCTTTTTCTCTGTCTCTCAGTGTCAGGTAACGGTATGAGGGGAGGAGGGCAGAATGTAAGGGGAGGAGGGGCAATATGAGGGAGGGGAGGGCAGTATGAGGGTGGGTGTAATAGCACACACACACACCACACACACACACACACACACACACACACCACACACACACACACACCACACACACACACACACACACACACACACACCACACACCACACACACACACACACACACACACACACACACACACACACACACACACACACACACACACACACACACACACACACACACACACACACACACACTCCTCTAGTTACAATGTTGCGGCTCTATCAAAACAAACTTGCTGAGGCCCAGTTGATGTTGTGACTAAACCATACATACATACATACA
Source organism: Homarus americanus (assembly GCF_018991925.1). NCBI lineage: Eukaryota > Metazoa > Arthropoda > Malacostraca > Decapoda > Nephropidae > Homarus > Homarus americanus. The sequence goes on along the minus strand of NW_024731932.1, from coordinate 79,041 downwards.
TACATACATACATACATACTAGTTAAATTATCTTTTAATGACTTGTTTAAATCTTGTAGTTTAGTTTATTTGTTTACTTAAAATCACCACTGAACAAACACACTAAACTTTCCATACAACTGAAGTTAAAGAAGAGAGGTTTGCCACCTGTTATGACGTCAAGAATCAAGCGTTAAATTCCACAACATCCCTCACGTGACGTCACATCCGACCACGAGATGGACGCCCCATTATGTGGTGCTCCTGGTGGGATCCTGTGCTCTATTTTACCACCTGGCAAATGTCACCAGCCCTATTACCCTCCTCCCCATCTCCACGCTAACCTAACCTAACCTACCAAACCTAATCTACCCCAACTGCTCCTATAAAGTTGTCTATATTAAAGTAAAAAGAAAAAAAAAAAAGCCGAAATAATCATAAAAACCCAAATTAATCATAAACCCGAATTAATCACAACCCGATTATCACAAAACCCGAATTAATCACAAAAACCCGAATTAATCACAAAACCTCCGAATTAATCAGACAAAAAAAAGCCCAAATGAATCACTAAAACAACTGGCGCCAGAGTCACCATACGGGCGTCAAGTTTGAACCCGTGTAAGCGCCCGGCGACGCCTCAATGAGCGATGGATCAAGACAGAGACAACAATGGCAGCTGGATGCAGTACTCACGACCCGAACCTTCCTCACCCTTGCTCCCTCTTCCAGATATTTTACCAGCTCACCTCTCTCCCTCCCTCCTTCCCTCCCTCCTCCTCCTTTCCCTCCCTCCTCCCTCCCCTCAATGTGGTTATTATCCCATATATTAATCACGGCTTTAACAGAGCCTCTCAGCTGGCGTTAACCTCTCTCTTCTAAGACGAAGAACCTACCGACACACCTGACAGACCTGCTTCACAAAGGAGTTTCGAAGCATCGACTCAAGTTCCTCTGAGTTTTTTTTTTAAGCAGGAAAGGAGATTTTCCTGCGAACACACACACACACACACACACACACACACACACACACACACACAAGTGAAGGGTGACAGAGTAAAATAGGCGAAGCTAATGTTGCCAATTTCAAGGTTCCTCTATTTTTTCCTATTTTTTGTTGATCTCCAATTGAGCGAGAGATCAAGTGTTTACGATTAAGACGTCCACCTTAAGAGGGTGAGGGTGAGGGAGAGGAGGTGAGGAGAGGAGGGTGAGGAGGTTAAGAGGTTGTGGTCAGTATATTATTATTATTACTCTGATGCATTACCTGTTTTGTTAACCTCACTTACAACCACAGATATAACACATAACCACGACCACAACTACGACCACCAAACGACCACCAAACGACCCTCTTATCACCAAATCCGAAATAATCCCAATATATTGTAAATGAATCCTCTCTCTCTCTCTCTCTCTCTCTCTCTTGTCTTCTCCTCTCAGTGTTATGTAGTGAGAAAAAAATAATAGAAATTAAAAGAAAGAAAAAGAAAGAAATGAAACAACAATTACAAAAGAAAGATTACCTTTTTGGGGGAGGTCGAGACTGTATGACCATTAGACCGTATTTAGTCAGGGGAGACGAGGAAGGAGGGTAGGGGGTAGGGGGTGGGGAGTGGGGGTGATAATGATAATGACAGGTGATGAGTAGTGGGTAATAAAATAGTGATGATGATGAATGACGGAGGAGGAGGATAATGAACCTCCCATCTTCCTCTTTCTCTTCCTCTCATCTTTATCTTCTTCCTCTTTCTCTTCTCCACCCTCTGTCTTCCTCCTCTCTCCTCCTCTTTCTCTCTTCTAGGGTAGACACTATCTCTCCAGCACCTAACGCAGGATAATGGCCAATTTAAAACTCTCTCTCTCCTCTCTCTCTCTCTCAGAGCATCAGATAGAGAAAGAAAGAAAAGAAGAGTGAGAGAGAAGTGTGTGTGTGTGTGTCGTAGTAATGGTAGATGACACCTGTCGATACTATCAACAAAATGAAAGAAAAATAAAACATTCCCCCCCCTTACTCCTCCTCCTCTTTCGGGTATATCAAACGCCTCTCTACCTCTTCCTCCTCCTCTTCCTCCTCCTCCTTCTTCCTCCTCCCCTCATTAGCCAGTTCCTCCGCCCATCACGTAAAGTTGAGGGCGGTGAAAGATCAAAGAGAGTTGCAACAGAAAGGTGTGAAAGAGCCAACAACAAGACAATGGTTTGAGGGAAGGCAGGAGGTAGGGAGTAGGAAGGCCACTTGAGGGGGGTAGGAAGGAGGGCCACTTTGAGGGAGGGAGGGTAGGAGGGCCACTTTTTGAGTTTTCCCACTGGAAATCGAGTTGTCTCACCTCCGAAATGGAAGGGGGAAGAGGGGGGGCAGGGAGGAAAAGGCAATAGGGAGTACTATGGGTGGAACAAAGGTGTGATGAAGAGGAGGTAGTGTGTCGGCACAGTAAAGGAAAAGGGAAAAGAGGAGGGAGGGAGGGAGAGGAGGAGATGGGAGAGGGAGAGGAGGGGGAGGAGATGGGGAGAGGAGGACGGAGAGATGGGGAGGGAGGGAGAAATATGAAAGGGGCGTTTTGTCGCAGTGTTGGACGTTGGCTATGTTCTCATCGACAAAAGGCACCTCACAAACAGCTAATCCTGGAATAGTGCCGTCGAGAGAGGTTTTCGTCAGGTGCTAGACAAGAGGTTCTAGCTGGCCTCAGGAAGGTCTACCAGATGTGTAATGACTGACAGACAGAGAGAGACAGACAGACAGAACGAGACAGACAGACACAGAAAAGAGACAGAGAGATAAAACGAGACAGACAGACAGACAGACAGACAGCCGGATCCAGCTGTCATCAACAAGGCACCACTACCAGGCCAAACACAGCCTCGTCTCATACACGTAACGATCGTAATTAACACAGAGAACCATTGATCCAGGTACTCTACATGTACTCAATGGACTCTACCAAGCATGTACTCCAATGGACTCTACCGCAAGCATGTACTCCAATGGACTCTACCGCATGTACTCCAATGGACTCTACCGCAAGCATGCACGCCAATGTAATCTACCTAGCATGTACTCAATGGACTCTACCACCAAGCATGCACAATGTACTCTACCGCAAGCACCAACACTGACGAACTTTACGCAAGCACCCAGTCAAACGGAAGCACTATTTCTAACGCACCCTAACGCAAAATACTACTCTGACGCCCTCTACTGTATGCACGCACTTTGACGCCCTCTACTGTATGCACGCACTTTGACGCACTCTAATGCTTCCCTCTCCACGCCGTGTCTACCCTCCCCCTCCCCCATCATCAGGATAGCGTGAGGACTTATAAGGTTCCCGTTAAGACCTTAGTTAACGGGAGGGAGGTGGGGAGGGGAGGAGGTGGGAGGGAGGGGGGGGGGGGAGGGAGGGAGTGGGGGGTGAGAAAAGGTGAAGGAAGGGAGATATGGAAGAGGTGGGGAAGTGGAAAGAGTGTGAGAAATGGGAGGGGGGGGGAGGGGTGGGGAGGGATGGGGAGGATGCAGCGAGGAAGAAAATAGTGAGAAGGGTTAAGGAAAGGAGGAGGAGGAGGAGGAGAAAGGGGAGGAGGAGGGAAGAAGGGGAAGGAGAGGGGAGAAGAAGGGAGGAGGAGGGGGGAGGGGGAGGAAGACAAGCTGAAGGGAGAAGAGAGGAAGGGGAGACGAGGGAAGGGGGGGGAGGAAGGAAGGGGAGAGTATAGGAAGGGGGTATCATTAACCTCTTTTTACATACGACAGTTTTAAGAGGTCGTTACACACAAGTCGTTCATCTTTAGGTTCTCAACGACTCTTACGGTAATAATGTAGTTTCCCTCAACTCATAGCAATAACCTGAATGAATCACCTAAAGATTAGCTCCCCCTCACCTGGTTTATATCAACCTAACCTAACCCCACCTAGCAGACTAACCTAACCTAACCTTCAAGAGTTCATCTCCAAGTTGCTTTGTCAGTGTATTAAATAAGATATCGCCTCAAATATTCACTTCACTTACGTCAGCAACAAACTACTAAGAATCCCTCGTTATTTTTTGTTATTTAATTGATCTAGATAGAAATACAAGTCTTAGGTCACCAGTTCAGAGATATATCCACTTACGAGCCACTTAGAATCCATCTCATGTCTCGGAAGTGAGTAAAATCTTCTCTTAAAACTCCAACTAAGTGAAAAATCTGACGTAAGAACATTTCAGAATATTAGAGCCTCGATCGTAAGGTCTCCAGGCACGAAGTCAGGAGTAGCCACCAGGGTGAGTTGACGGGGTTACAGGCCACCAGGGTGAGGTTGATGGGGTCTCAGGCCACCAGGGTGAGGTTGATGGGGGTCTCAGGCCACCAGGGTGAGGTTGATGGGGTCTCAGGCCACCAGGGTGAGGTTGATGGGGTCTCAGGCCACCAGGGTGAGGTTGATGGGGGTCTCAGGCCACCAGGGTGAGGTTGATGGGGTCTCAGGCCACCAGGGTGAGGTTGATGGGGTCTCAGGCCACCAGGGTGAGGTTGATGGGGTCTCAGGCCCAGGGTGAGGTTGATGGGGTCTCAGGCCACCAGGGTGAGGTTGATGGGGGTCTCAGGCCACCAGGGTGAGGTTGATGGGGTCTCAGGCCACCAGGTGAGGTTGACGGGGTCTCAGGCCACCAGGGTGAGGATGATGGGGGTCTCAGGCCACCAGTGTGTGATGGTCTCCAGGCCACCAAGGGTGAGGTTGACGGGGTTACAGGCCACTAGGGCGAGGTTGAAGGGTCGCGGCCCGCACTAAAAGCTAATGTTTTATGTTGATATTAATTGAAATTGGCTGTAGCAGTTACGAGCGCGGGTTTATAATATGCGCCGGAAACGAGGAGGAACCAGAGGCCATGCAGACGTGGGCTGTAAAACTACCTGAAGATTATATTTGCGACGCGATTTTTACACGACTGGGTAAATCGTAAAACTGCATCGTAACCTTAGCAGTGACGGTAAAAAGAAGACCACCTGAAGATTAGGCACCCCTGTTCACCTTGGGAGTAACCAACCCTCACGTTAACCTAATATTTTATAACCTAACCTAATCTAACCATAACATATAACCAAAACCTAGCCTAACGGTAACCTGATATGACCTAAGAACCTAATGCTAACCTAACCTACCACCAACACAACAAACCTAACCAAACCAAACCTAACCAAACCAAACACTAACCCAACACAACTAAACCAAACCTAACCTAACCTAACCAACCAAACCAAACCAAACCTAACCTAACCAAACACTAACCTAACAACTAAACCAAACCCAACCTAACCTAACAACAAACCAAACCAAACCAAACCTCAACCAACCAACCTAACCAAACCTAACCTAACCTAACCTAACCAAGCCAAACCAAACCAAACCTAACCTAACCTAACCCCACCAGGTTGGAATTTAGGTTGAAGTGGTTAATCAAAAAGGTGAAATAAGCTAAGGTTCTCGTGTGTCTGTCCGAGTGTCTGTCTGTCTCTCATTCGTCATCGTTTTACTGACTTTAGTAGACAATTAAAACCCAGAATCGCCTCTAGTCAGGTCAAAGGTCAGACAAAACGACCTAAAGTCCCCATCAGGTAGGGGAAGTGTCCAGGTAGGAGGGAGGGAGGAAGGGGTTGAGGAGAATATGTAGCCCCCCCTTAGCAAGAATCACACATCTGTCTACCACCATCCAGTAGCCCGTCTACCTCTGCCAGACCACCAAGATTCTCCAGTGACAGACAGACAGACAGAGAGATAGCCAAGGGTGCTTACTTTCATATTCTTGCCATAGGGATAGCAAGGCGTCACGGGGCACTGAGAGGTATCATGGGGCACTGAGGGGTATCACGGGGCACTGAGAGGTATCACGGGGCACTGAGAGGTATCACGGGGCACTGAGAGGTATCACGGGGCACTGAGGGGTATCACAGGGCACTGAGGGTATCACGGGTACTGAGGGTATCACGGGGCACTGAGGGTTATCACGCGGTGGTGTAAATCATGAGGAACATCGACTGGCAGAGGAGAGGTTTGTGAGGCGTCCTGTGGTGGTGCTAGCAAGAGGTTCTAATGGGCCCCAGTGCTGATGGGCCCCAGTAATAATAGGCCCCAGTGATAATAGGCCCCAGTGCTGATGGGGCCCCAGTCTGATGGGCAGTGCTGATGGGCCCCAGTAATATGGCCCCAGTGATATGGGCCCCAGTAATAATAGGCCCCAGTGCTGATGGGCCTCAGTAGGCCCCAGTGCTGATGGGCCCAGTGCTGATGGGACCCAGTGATGATGGGCCCCAGTAATAATAGGCCCCAAGTGATATGGGCCCCAGTAATAATAGGCCCCAGTGCTGATGGGCCTCAATATGTAGGCCCAGTGCTGATGGGCCCCAGTGCTGATGGGCCTCAGTAATAATAGGCCCCAGAGCTGATGGGCCCCAGTGCTGATGGGACCCAGTGCTGATGGGCCCCAGTAATAGGCCAGTGCTGATGGGCCCCAATATAAGCCCAGTGCTAATGGGCCCAGTGTAATAGGCCCCAGTGATAATGGGCCTCAGTAATAATGGGCCTAAGCCTACTGGGCTCGTGTCCTACTGACCTCAGTTCTAATGGATACCAATTCCTAAAAGGCATCAACCCAGCATTAAAACTGAAGGTCACTTGAGTGAGAACTATAAGACTAGAGCCCTAATATGACTGGGGCCTACTATGACTGAGGGCCTACTATGACTGGGGCCTACTAGGACTGAGGCCTACTGTGACTGGGGCCACTGCACGGACTGAGGCCTACTATGACTGGGGCCTACTAGGACTGAGGGGCCTACTATGACTGGGGCCTACTAGGACTGAGGGGCTCTGTGACTGGGGCCTACTAGGACTGGGGCCTACAGGACTGAGGGCCACTATGACTGGGGCCTACTAGGACTGAGGGGCCTGCTGCTGGGGCCTACTAGGACTGAGGGGCCTACTGTGACTGGGGCCTACTGGGACTGGGGCCTACTCAGGACTGAGGGGCCTACTATGACTGGGGCCTATGGGACTGAGGGGCCACTATGACTGGGGCCTACAGGACTGGGGCCTACTGGGACTGAGGGCCTACTATGACTGGGGCCTACTAGGACTGAGGGCCTTTTGACCAGACGCCATCCATGTAATATACAACAAGGTTCGCGTGGTATAATTAGAGACAGACAAATTAGCATGATACCTGCCTCCTGGACGAGAGTCAGAGGGTCATAACCTACTTCCACCACCTGTGTCAGTCATCCCACCCCCCCCTCCCCTCCGCCTGCTGCCTTAGGGGGGTGGGGGAGGGATGGAGGGTGAGAAGGAGAGAAGAGAGACAGAGGAGAAGAGAAAGAGGGAGAGAGAGAAAGGGACGGGATGAAGAAGAGAGAAGAGACGGAGAGAAGAGGAAAGAGAAGAGGAGGAGAGAAAGAGTAGAGAATTGATGGAGAAGAAAGGGACAACAGAGTTACTTGTAGGTTCCTTAACATTAACCACACACAATAATAAGATAACCTATTGTTACGTCCCCATAAAAATAAATATGAATAATAAAAATAATGAAGTTTTATGTTACAAGAGCCGTCAACCTAAACATCCACTCCACATTAACATCGCCTCGTCAACATTTAAAAACATCGCCTCATACACACATTCAAAAACATTGCGTAGTCAACATTCAAAATCATCCCCTTTACACACTCAAAAACATTGCCTTTACACACTCAAAATCATCCCCTCGCTAACACACACTCAAAAACATCGCCTCATAAACACACTCAAAAACATCGCCTCATAAACACACTCAAAAACATACCCTCATCATAAACACACTCAAAAACATACCCTCATCACCACACACTCAAAAACATCCCCACCTCAACACACACTCAAAATCATCCGTTCTACACACTCAAAAACATCGCGTCAACACACTCAAACTCATTCTGCGATAATTTGGCGGCACGATGGATTGTTTTTCGAGGAGAGAGATTTAATAATTTGTGGTGTTGTCTCGTGGGTGTGGTGTTGTCTCGTTGGGGTGGTGTTGTCTCGTTGGTGTGGTGTTGTCTCGTGGGTGTGGTGTTGTCTCGTTGGGGTGGTGTTGTTGTCTCTGTAGGTGTGGTGTTGTCTCGTGGGTGTGGTGTTGTCTCGTGGGTGTGGTGTTGTTCGTGGGTGTGGTGTTGTCTCGTAGGTGGGTGTTGTCTCGTAGGGTGTGGTGTTGTCTCGTTGGGGTGGTGTTGTCTCGTAGGTGGTGTTGTCTCGTGGGTGTGGTGTTGTCTCGTGGGTGTGGTGTTGTCTCGTGGGTGTGGTGTTGTCTCGTGGGTGTGGTGTTGTCTCGTAGGTGTGGTGTTGTCTCGTTGGGGTGGTGTTGTCTGTAGGTGTGGTGTTGTCTCGTGGGTGTGGTGTTGTCTCGTTGGGTGGTGTTGTCTCGTGGGTGTGGTGTTGTCTCGTGGGTGTGGTGTTGTCTCGTGGTGTTGTCTCATGGGTGTGGTGTTGTCTCGTTGGTGTGGTGTTGTCTCGTAGGTGTGGTGTTGTCCCGTGGGTGTGGTGTTGTCTCGTGGGTGTGTTGTCTCGTTGCTGTGGTGTTGTCTCTCGTGGGTGTGGTGTTGTCCTCGTAGGTGTGGTGTTGTCTCGTAGGTGTGGTGTTGTCTCGTTGGGGTGGTGTTGTCTCGTAGGTGGTGTTGTCTCGTGGGTGTGGTGTTGTCTCGTTGGTGTGGTGTTGTCTCGTTGGGGTGGTGTTGTCTCTGTTGTGGTGTTGTCTCGTGGTGTGGTGTTGTCCCTGGTGTGGTGTTGTCTCGTTGGTGTGGTGTTGTCTCGTTGGGGTGGTGTTGTCTCGTTGGTGTGGTGTTGTCTCGTGGGTGTGGTGTTGCTCGTTGGTGTGGTGTTGTCTCGTTGGGGTGGTGTTCGTTGGTGTGGTGTTGTCTCGTGGGTGTGGTGTTACTCGTTGGGGTGGTGTTGTCTCGTTGGTGGGTGTTGTCTCGTTGGTGTGGTGTTGTCTCGTTGGTGTGGTGTTGTCTCGTTGGTGTGGTGTTGTCTCGTGGGTGTGGTGTTTCTCGTTGGGGTGGTGTTGTCTCGTTAGTGGTGTTGTCTCGTTGGGGTGGTGTCTCGTTACTGTGGTTATCTCGTTGGTGTGGTATAATACATCTTACTCAGGGCATCAAATCATCGTACTCAAGGCATCAAATCATCACACACCGTACTCAGGGCATCAAATCATCGTACTCAGGGCATCAAATCATCGTACTCAGGGCATCAAATCATCGTACTCAGGGCATCAAATCATCGTACTCAGGGCATCAAATCATCGTACTCAAGGCATCAAATCATCGTACTCAAGGCATCAAATCATCGTACTCAAGGCATCAAATCATCGTACTCAGGGGATTACATTTTGGAACACGATAAAACCACAACATAAACACGACTAACATCAACATTCGTAACCAAATAAAAAAATTACCGTCACTTTCGATAACATAAAAAAAACAATAATTAATTACAAAAACAAAACACTAACAACTACATTTACATAATTTTCTATTCATATTTAAATTTTTCACGTCAAACTCGTATCATCAAAAGCATCCATAAACTGCTACCTAACCTATGAACAAACATGCTGAAGCCATATACATATAGTGAACAATAACACAAATTATATATACTGTCTACATAACACTGATGTATGTGTAATTTAATATATACATAAAGGTGAAAGTAATTATGTATGTAAATATGTATAAATTAATTATCTCAATGGTACGATTTTTTTAGGAGGGTAGGGATAGGGAGGGGTAGGTAGGGAGGAATGAGGGGAGGGAGGTGGGTAGGAGGTACACAGGGATAAGGGTAGGGAGAGGAGGGAAGGAAGGGGTGTATAGGGAGGAGGAAGAGGGAGGAAGGGTCACACATAAACCTTTCTCTCCCTATTATTCCTTTCCTATTAGTTCCTCCATTTCCTATTTCATCTCCTTACCTATTTCCATCTACTAACAGTTATTCCAATTTAACATTTTCTTCCTTTTCCTTTGTTTCTCTTCGTCTCTTTCTCCCTTTCTTCCCCTTTCCTTTCTTTTCCTCCCTCCTTCCATCTGTTTCCTCGTTCTCCACCCTTTCCTTGTAGTACCTACCTTGATCCTTGTCATGGGGAGGTGGAGAGAGCAGGTGTGGGGGTGAGTGAGGTGTGGAGGGGGAGATGGGGAGAGCAGGTGTAGGGGGTGACGTCACTGGCACACTGACACCTACCTGACGGATGATTATACACCTGGCTACAGCTAATTGAGTGGCACCTTCCCTCCCTTACACACACACACCCCTCTCCTCTCTCTCTCTCTCTCTCTCTCTCTCTCTCTCTCTCTCTCTCTCTCTCTCCCTCTCTCTCTCTCTCTCTCTCTCTCTCTCTCTCTAAACAAGAAAAAAAACGATTTTCAACAACAAAAATAAATAAATACAAAACACTGCACATGGAAAAAACATCAGACCAGGAAAAAAATAAAAAGAACAAAAAAAAAAAATCAGCAAGGAAAAAGAAAAAAAAACAGGCACGAAAAACATTCGGCAAGGAAAAAATACAAGTGGAAAAAAGCATCAGGCAGGAAAAATAAACACCAGGCAGGGAAGAAAATATCACACAATACTTACAAGTTTAGGATCCAATCAGACGTCACCAGCATCACGACCAAGCTGTAAATACTACGTCCCGCCCACACGACACGACCCTACACAGCCCTAGTACCACCATCTGTCCCACACACGTACGACCACACGACCTACCATCTGGCCCCACGACACCACCATCTGGCCCACGACCCACCATCTGCCCCACGACCCACCATCTGGCCCACGACCCACCATCTGGCCCACGACACCACCATCTGGCCCTGACCCACCATCTGGCCCCGACCCTCCATCTGGCCCTGACCCACCATCTGGCCCACGACCCCATCTGGCCCACGACACCACCTCCACCCCCCACCAATAACACACACCTCACCACTAAGGTAATTACTTCCCTGTCATAATAAAATAAATAAGAATAAAAATAATTAGAAATAGACAGAAATCCATTACGATGCAAATGTTTAAACTCAGGTCTCCAAGAGTCTCAGAGTCAATTTTCTTGTCGTAACTAGGAAGAACAGTATCTTGACTATGGTAGAGTCTCAGAGCAACTTTGACCTGATTTTGATTGGGTTAGGTTAGGTTAAATTGGTTAGGTTAGGTTAGGTAGGATTAGGTTAGGTTAGGTTAGGTTGGATTAGGTTAGGTTAGGTTAAGAGTGACATAATTATTTTTTAGAAGGATATCCATTGAAAAGAGGAAAATACTATAAACAATATGATAATTAACAACAACAACAATAATAATAATAAAGATAATAACAACAAGAACAAGAATAAGAACAACAAGAACAACAATAATAATAATAAAGACAATAACAACAAGAACAAGAACAAGAACAACAAGAACAACAAGAACAACAATAACAAAACACCAAAACAAACAATAATTATTTACAAAACACAAACATGGTCAACTCAAGGTCCTCCATCACCCACAGGACAGACGAAGAAAACACAAGAAAATCAAACTTCACTACGAAGAATAATGACGCAGAGAGAGAGAGAATACTACAAACCCAACAACAAAAACATTAATACAACAAAAACTAAAATTCACTCTAGATACGGGGTTTGTTGACAAATTAGACCCACGAAAAATCCCAAATCCTACCTAAATCACAATCACACAAAATCCTCCAAAATCCTCTTCTTGACCCCAAAAATCTTGACCTAAAGTAACAAAAACAAATAAATATTTATAAGTTATCGTACTCAAAGGGGCTAAGTTATCGTACTCAGGCTAAGTTATCGTACTCAGGGGCTAAGTTATCGTACTCGGGGTAAATTATCGTACTCAGGGGCTAAATTATCGTACTCGGGGACAAGTTATCGTCCTCAGGGGCTAAATTATCGTACTCAAGAGGGCTAAGTTCTGGGAAAATACGTAAACAACAATACAACAAGTACAACAACAACAACAAATACATCTTCCACTCTGACCACAACAAGACATGGGAGGAAAGACCTTCTCCTTCTCCACTATGGATCACCTCCTCCCCGGGTCATAAAATGTTGTGTATGGATGTTGAATGCATACACACACACACACACACACACACACACACACACAGACACACACACACACACACACACACACACACACACACACACACACACACACACACCTTCTCTCCCTTTTATTTTCTAAGATGTTTAGAACTATACCCTATTTCCTTCTCTCCCTCTTACCTCTCCACCCCTCACCTCCCTCCTTACCCTCTTTTTATCACGTGCTAGGAGCCGGCGTCGTGGGCTGGTCGTACAGGGTCGTAAACGAGGTGATTACGTGACCCCTCCACTCCCGAGACGTGAACTTCCGCAAACTGCCCTTCTGTAATAACTATGGAGGTCAGGCCCACCTAACTACCCAACTACCAAACTACCTATTACGCTGGGTCCTTTACGAGAGAGAGAGAGAGAAGCCAGCACAACCTTCGCACCACCACCGACCTACACCACCACGACCTACACCACACCACGACCTACACCACCACCGACCTACACCACCACCACGACCTACACCACCGACCCACACCACACCACGACCTACCACCACGACCTACACCACCACCACGCCTACACCACACCACGATCTACACCACACCACGACCCACATCACCGACCACCACACGACCCACACCACACGACCCACCACCACCACGACCCACACCACCACGACCTACACCACACCGACACCACACCACACCACGACCTACACCACACCACGACCTACACCACACCACGTACCACCACACCACGACCTACACCACACGACCTACACACACCCGACCCACACCACCACCGACCTACACCACCTGACCACCACACCACTGACCTACACCACACGACCTACACCACACCGACCTACACCACACCACGACCACACCACACCCGACCTACACACCACGACCACCACCCACACCACGACCTACACCACACCCGACCAACACCACACCACGACCTACACCACACCGACCTACACCACACCACGACCTACACCACCCACGACCCACACCACCACCCGACCCACACCACCCGATCTACACCACACCCGACCTACACCACACACCTACACGACCCACACCACACCACGACCTACACCACCACGACCTACACACCACCACGACCTACACCACACCACGACCTACACACACCACGACCTACACCACACCGACCACACCACACCACGACCTACACCACACCACGACCACACCACACCCGACCTACACCACACCGACCTACACCACCACCCGACCTACACCACCACGATCCACACCACACCACGACCACACCACACCACGACCTACACCACACACCACGACCTACACCACACCGACCTACACCACACCACAGCCTACACCACACCACGACCTACACCACACCGACCTACACCACCACCACGACCACACCACCACCGACCTACACACCACCACCACGACCTACACCACACCACAGCCTACACCACCACGACCTACACCACACCACGACCTACCACACCACGACCTACACCACACACGACCTACACCACACAGCCTACACCACCACGACCTACACCACCACGACCACACCCACGACCCACACCACACCACGACCTACACAGTCTTAAGCTAATGACCAATAGAGACCGACAGCCATGATTATGACCCCGTTTATGACCTTTTGGTGGGAAAATAAGGTCGACTCAGGCTGAAGGCAGATTAGGTCAGGGTTGGCTGGTGGATTGGTTCCTGTTGGTCTGGTATAGAAGGTTAGGTCCAGGTTGTGTTATTAGGTTAGGTTAGATAGAATCAGGATTGTTAGAGTTGGAATCAGTCTGATGGTCAGAGTATACAAGGTTGTGTCAAGTTGGATAAAGATTGTGTTGGGTTAAATTAAGTTGTGTTAAGGTTAGTGAATTAATGTTGAGTTAAGTTAAGTTGTGTTGAGTTAGTCAAGTTATGTTGGATGGTAATGTTGAAGTTAGAATTAAACTGTGTTAGGTTAGAATAAATTGTGTCAGGTTAGAACAAAGTTATGTTGGGTTAGGTTAAGTTAATGTTGAGTTAGGTTAGAGTTGTGTTAGATTTAAGACAAGTTGTGTTAGGTTAGATTAAATTGTGTTAGGTTAGGGCAATATTGGGTTAGACAAGGATATTAGGTTAGAATAGGTTGTGTTAGGTTAGAGTTAGATGTTGAGTTAGAAAAGATTGTGTTAAGATTAGGTTAAGTTGTGTTGAGTTAGAATAAGTTGTGTTGGGTTAGGTAAGATTGTGTTGAGTTAGGTTAAGTTGTGTTAGTTAGGTTGTTGTGTTGAGTTAGGCAAGCTGTGTTGAGTTAGGTAAGTTGTGTTGAGTTAGGTTAAGTTGTTGAGTTAGGTTAGGGTTGTGTTGAGTTAGGACAAAGTTGTGTTGATTAGGTTAAGTTATTAGGTTAGGTAACTTTCACTTTTAAATAATCACCAGACAGTAAAACCTCATAGCTTATATATCAAGATGATTGAAATATCCTAAACCTAATCAACCCCAACCTAACCTAACTAACTAACCTAACCTAACTAACCTAACCTAATCAACCACCTAACTAACCTACACCCACACAACTACCATATCTAAACAATTCTACCCCCAAAACGACCCTAAACCACAAAAAAACAACCGTACCAGATTATACCCAACACCTGGATTCGAACCCTCGTACTAAAAGGTAAGTGGCTTCTCATAGCACCCAGCCCACTGCTCACTGTCTACCTGATATCATCGTCCACCTATCAACACACACACACACACACACACACACACACACACACACACACACACACACACACACACACTTCAGACTTTTTTACATAGGATATTCACGTTGGCTGACTGGCTGGATGGATGGATGGAAGTGGTTGAAAATAATAATAATAATAATAATAATAATAATAATAATAATAATAATAATAAAAATACTGCGTTGTATTTGCATTTTACTGTATTACTGTATTCTGTTATAAAGGCATTACTGTATTTCCACAACTATATAAGTCTTCCAGCGCGGAGACTACAATAGGTTAAGTTAAGTTAGATTTAGGTTAGGATTGGGTTGCGGGTTAGGTTAGGTTGGTTAAGTTAGGTTAGATTTAGGTTAGGGTTAGGTTACGTTAGAGTTAGGTTAGAGTTAGGTTAGGTTACGTTAGAGTTAGGTTAGGGTTAGGTTACGTTAGAGTTAGGTTAGGTTACGTTAGAGTTAGGTTAGAGTTAGGTTAGGTTACGTTAGAGTTAGGTTAGGGTTAGGTTACGTTAGAGTTAGGTTAGGTTACGTTAGAGTTAGGTTAGGTTACGTTAGAGTTAGGTTAGGTTTTCCAGCACTCCGTCACCCAGACACTCAAACGGTACACAATGAGACACATCTGCAATTTCAATGGACAACTTCATCCTGTGCTTTGTGGGGCCGACTTCCACCCCCCCCCTCCCCCCTTAGTGTACACATGTGCGCCTGAAACACACACACAGACACACGTAATCACATACTCAGGTTCACCACAGTAGGAGCGTTCAAAAGCACAGTCACAACTTCCTGCCTCCTCCCCCTACACACACACACACACACACACACACACACACACACACACACACACCCCTTTCACCCCCAACACACACACACACAAGACCATCCACACATACACACCATCATGTGTACTCGTCCACACTATGTATATACCATTAATCCAAACATAAATATACATAAAGGTCTACAATTACATGTATACTCGCCCATACCTGCATGTATACCGTTAATACACACATAAGTATACATAACGGACCTACCCCCTCTATGTATACCTGTTAATACACACATCAGTATACATAACGGACCTACCCCCTCTATGTATACCTGTTAATACACACATCAGTATACATAACGGACCTACCCCCTCTATGTATACCTGTTAATACATAATACAAGACCAGACAACAGTTATAGATATATAGATAACAACTTATTCATTAGTGTCCAGTCCGCTTCACCCCTCCACCAGATACACACACTCTCTCCCCCACAGAGAATCCTTAACTCCTCCCTTTCCCCCTTCACAAACAACCCTTCCCTTCCCAGAAAACAAGGTCCCCCCTTTCAGAAAAACTTCCTTTGAAGAGAAAGAGGGGGTGACAGAAGGTTAGAGGTGGGGGAGGAGGGGAGGAAGTGATGAAGGAGAAATTCAAGTCTCTATGAATGGGAAGGAGGAGGAGGAGGAGGAGGAGGAGGAGGAGGAGGAGGAGGAGGAGGAGAGAGGCGGAGGAGGGGGGAGGAGAGAGGCGGGAGGAGGGGGAGGTGGACTAGTGAGGAAGGCGTGGTGCTGGGTGGTCGTGGCAGGACCCGCCTGTAGAAGGACTTCAGCCAGGAGTGCTGGTCCTCGTGTCTGACAACCCCCCCACGCCCCTCCCCCCTCACCCCCTCCCCTTCCCCCTCCCTGGTTACTTCTCTCTCTCTCTCTACCCCTCAGGATTAAACTCTTTCATTCTCCCTCTTTCCCTCTGGTTATTCCCGGTTCCTCTTCCTCTTCTTTCTCTCCCCACTTAATTCTTCTTCACCTCTGGCTTCTCTCTCTTTCTCTGTTTCACACTTTTCGTTATCATATTTTTTAAGGGCTCTTCCCGTTTATTATTTACGTCATTATTTCTCGTCGTATTTTCCTTTTCTTTCTTTCATAAAAAAAAACTAATAATTCTTTTGTTTTTGTTTTTCTCGGTTTTTGTTATTGTTTTATTATTCCCGTAATTATTATTTCCTCTCTTAATTATCTACGTACTTCCTTTCCTTATTCATTAAATCTACTCACCTCTTCCTTTTCCACCTCTTCCTATTTCCCCTTCCACATTCACACACCTTCCTATCACACTCCTGTTTCTTTATTTTTACCCATTCCCCATTCTTCTCCTACTCTTCCTCTCTTCTTCCCTTCCTATTACTACTAATCATCATCATCATCATCATCTACAGTCCACCCCTCCCCCCCCCACACACCCAGAAGGATCCACGTTCCACAGAAAGCTTTTGTGTGTGGTGTGGGATCAGAACACAACACAGGGAACAGTAGAAGCTTGTCTTGCCTCTACCATCACCCCACACCACACCACCTCTCCCTCCCTCTCTCTCTCTCTCCCTTCCCTCCCTCTCTCTCCCTTCCCTCCCTCTCTCTCCCTTCCTTCCCTCCCTCTCTCTCCCTTCCATCCCTCCTCCTCCCTACCACCTATTAAGGGCTATTAACCACCAGTTTACCGTTAAAAGTAGACCTAATGGCTCGATAGATCATGCACACCACCCCAACGATATATTAAGAAATTGACAAAAATAAAATAAAAATGAAAAAATAAAAAAAATAAAAATTAAAATATATATTAGGAACCCCAAAACAGGACACCATACTGTACTGAATATATATAATGACTGGACACTAAACCATTAACAATATATATTACTTCACCTGTCATCCTCACTACACCTAATAACTCTTACCTGGCGAACTCCCTCACCTTACACTTGGTTGAGAGGAAGGGGGGGGGGAGGGTCACTTCACCACACTCACCTGGGAAAGAAAATAAAGGTTAATAATAAGGACAGATGATGATAATAGGAGAGAAAATACAAATAAAGTGAGTGTAGAGGTGAAGGGAAATAATGGGGGGGAGGGATAGCGCAGTTAATAATAATAATAATAATAATAATAATAATAATAATAATAATAATAATAATAAACAGGAAATAATAATAATAACAACATACTTTAATACGAATTAGTTAAATCACAAATGACCCAACGAGCATTAATACTACACTAAATATTACTTAAAAAAAATACCTCCCTATCTCTCTAGCTGTAATATATCTCTCCGGAAATACTCCTGTCTTTATCTCTCGATCTGTTATATAGCTAATGGGTGTGGAATGTGTCTGTCTGTCTCTCTGTCTGTCTGTCTGTCTGTCTGTCTGTCTGTCTGTCTCTCTGTCTCGGTCTCATTGTGTCAGGTATGTTATCGGCTGTTATCTCTACCTGTCTCTCATTTGTCACGTCCGCCGCACTCACGTTATCGGAATATCGGGGTCTGTCTCACCCCACACCGGATATTAATACCTATATCACACACACACACACACATACACACACACACACGCACACATCAATACATACAGACACACATATATACACAGGCAGACAGACAGACAGAGAGAAACAGACAGACAGACAGAAACAAGAAATATAAAACAAAGAAGAAGATATAAAGAGGAAGATAATCAATTCCCTATACCACATGATAGAAGAGTAAACAGAGCAAACAAGAATAAAGGAAGTGACAAAGCAAACAAGATAATAATTTGTGTTGGTTTGTTATTTAAGAGTTTGTTTTTGTGTTGTTTCGTCTATGTATTTTAAATTTTTTTTCGGGGGGTAAATGGCTAAATAAATTATTTTTTTTACCTCATTTACAATTTTTTTAGTAATTTTTAATACGTCTAAAAAAAAAAAATAGGTAAAAAATAATCAAATTTCTTCGTCTATATTATTGGGGATTTTTCTTAATTTTAAAAACTATAATAAAAAAAAAAGTACAAAGTCGTCAATATTAATAATTTGTAGTTTTTGTCTAATACTTTCAAACAATAAAAGTACAATAAACTATACCTAACCTACCTATAATACTGTGGTGTTTGGTGACCTACGCTGACCCCATGCGACCTGTCACCACCTACCCAATGATTGTCACCACACACACACAAACACACACACAGACACACACAAGCAGCTGGTAGTGGTGACCTGACCTCCTCACAGCTGATGACCTTATGAGATACCTGGCAACACAACACCAGAGAGGACATCTTTTCATATCTCGAACAATAAAATTAACGAAAAAATCACGTACTCTCCCCAACGCCTCAATGACGACGTAAAGAACTACCCAAATAACGACGTCAATTACGGCCAATAAACAAGAGGACGTAGTTGGGTAGTTAAGGCTGGAGTAACTCATGGGGCACCACCACCAGGTCACGCCCAGGTGTTCGCCAGGTAAGAGGATCATTAACCTTTTATGTCATGTGAGATCTCTCCTGAGTTGGGGGGTGGAAGGAGGGGAGGGAGGAGGAGGAGGAAGGAGGAAGGAGAAAGGAGGAGGGGAGGAAGGAGAGTCAGGAAGGACAGGAGAGAAATGGAGGAAATGGAGGTGTGAGAGAGGGGGTGTTAACGAAGGAAAGAGGGAGAAGGGAGGGTGAAGGGAGGGATGAAGGGATAGACAGGGAAAGGGAAGGAAAAAGAAGGAGGGAGAGGAGCACAATAGGTAATTTAAAGATAAATCCAAAACAAAAAGGTAAAGAGAATAAAAATGAGAAGTCAAAAATAAAAGTCAAATAATGGATTAAAACGTAAAAACAAACATAAAATGCAAGACTAAAACAGAGAACTTACACACACACACACACACACACACACACACACACACACACACACACACACACACACACACACACCTCAACAGCCAGACCATCTCAACGACCAGACCATCTCAACGACCAGACCATCTCAACGACCAGACCATCTTAACGACCAGCGACAATCGACCTTTCTCTCAGTCACAATGCCGAGTGAATGTCTTAAAGAACGACTGACTTCCCTCCTTTGCTGACTCGTTTTCTCGTGTCATTTGCAAGTCAATTTATGTCTCAATTTGGGAGGAGATGAATATAAGGGTTTAAATGGCTCGCTTAGAAATATGTCTTACTCCTAGACATTCATATCTGTGTTATTTTACAATGTTAATGTCTCAAATTCCTGAGGTGTTTATGACTCTCTATGCCTCAGCCATAAATATTTACAGGTTCCGAACAGGTTATGAACAAGTTACAAACCATTCCAGGCCAATTTTTAACAACGCATCGTAAGTCATTCCCAAACAAATTATAAACAGGTTCCCAACAGGTTCCAAACACGTTGCGAACAGGTAGTAGGAATCCAGTTTAATTGACTTACAACCGAGGGACTGAAACGCCCATTCAGCTGTTAGCCTTTACAGATGTGTGTGTGTGTGTGTGTGTGTGTGTGTGTGTGTGTGTGTGTGTGTGTGTGTGTGTGTGTGTGTGCGTGTGTTCTGGCTTCACCACAGGCATAAGCTCCAATGAACCTTAACTATCATGGACATAGAGTGAAAATGAATGAAATTTATCGCTCAAGGGGAGAAGAATGGGTGGGTGAGGAGGGGAGGAGGGTGAAGGGGAGAAGGAGAGGGGGGAAGAGGGGTGGGGGAAGGAGGGGAAGAGGGGTAGGGGAAAGAGGGGAAGAAGGGTGGGGAAAGGAGGTAAGGCAAGGCAAGGTAAGGTAAGGTAAGGCAAGGTAAAGCGGATGGGTGACCGCCTGGCCCTAAACATCAGGTGTACACAGGTAAGCAACCATAATAAAAACAACTCACCGTTAATGAAGGTATTATTACAGGTGTATTAATTTGTTCCATCAATATGCAACGAATCATTAGTGATGGCGGTCGTGTGATTATGAGGCCGTATGTGTGTTATGTGGTTATGAGGCCGTATGTGTGTTATGTGGTTATGAGGCCGTATGTGTGTTATGAGGGCGTATGTGTGTTACTCTTAGTTTATGAGGCAGTATGTGTGTGTTATGAGGGCAGTATGTGTGTTGTGAGGCCATGTGTGTTATGTGTGTTATGAGGCAGTATGTGTGTTATGAGGTTATGAGGCAGTATGTGTGGTTATCTTGTATATATTCCTTATAACCGGGAAAAAACTACGTCATGGAGTAAACAACAACAACAACAATAACAATAACAATAACACTAACCTTAAACAACAAACAAACAGACAAAGAAACAAACAAACAAACACTCTAGCTTATAATACATTCAACAATTAAATACAAACTTCACCCACCCACCCACCCACCCACACCCACCCGCCCACCCACCCACCCACCCGCACCCACCATTAAAATCTCATTAAATATTCCCTACCTTTATATTCAAATGACTATTATAACCCATTACCCATACCATCCTGTTCACTTTGTTCATACCATCCTGTTCACTTTGTTCATACCATCCTGTTCACTTTGTTCATACCATCCTGTTCACTTTGTTCATACCATTCTGTTCACTTTGTTCATACCATCCTGTTCACTTTGTTCATACGTCTCTTATATAACGTGAAGGAAACATTATGAATTTAAGAATTAATTTTGGATTATTTTTTTTCTTATTATAGTTATCAAATATTTTAATTATTTTCGTAGGATTTAGAAATTTAATTACAGGTGTGTTATGTAGTTTTCAAAATACCTGGAACTCATTAACCTTCACCTGTGTTTAACATTTATATCACAGGTGTCTTTAATTAACAACTGATAAGACATTATCATCTGAACAATTAAATAACTTAATAACATACAACGTAAATAACATCTTATACCATTTAAATAACCATTTGCTGGACATTTATTACACACCTGGTTATTTATATATCAAAATCACAGGTGTGTTATTTAATTACCTGTGTTAATATCGAATTTACATATCGAATTTACATCACCATCTCGTTATTGATATTCCACCTGGCATCTTGTATTGAAATCACGAATAAATAACCTGTAGTCATGATGGTCTCTCTTGCCTTGGAGTGTGAGCTCTCTCTCTCTCTCTCTCTCTCTCTCTCTCTCTCTCTCTTCAAAGATAATACCTCCTTCCATTAGTCGTAACACAACAACAACAACCATTACAATAACCCATTAAAAAAGGGTTTATTCTACCTTATTCAAGACCTATTCAAACCTGACCCCTTTTCTTCATCTTTCTCTCTCTCTCTAAACCTAACCTAACCTAACCTAACCTAACCTAACCTGACCTGACCTGACCTGATCTGACCTAACCTAACCATCTTCTTCGTTCATTTTCTTTCTTTTTGTTGGTCTTGGATAACAAAGGGGTGAAAACAAAGGGGTGTTCATGGCCTTCTCCCCCCTCCCCTCGTCCAGTGGGAATTGGTTTGGTTTAGATTAGGGAGTGAGCTAATTAACACCTCCTCTGCTCTTCCAAATCAGTCACACACAGGGTATATACAGTGTTATTGTGTGTGTGTGTGTCATGTGTGTGTGTGTGTGTGTGTGTGTGTGTGTGTGTGTGTGTGTGTGTGTGTGTGTGTGTGTGTGTGTGTGTACATAAGTAACTCTGATAAACATAAATAAATACAACAATAATATACAAAAACATAACAGTAACTACAATAAAACATAAAATAATAACAAATAAATACAAAGAAAAATACAATAAAACAACAGGAAAAAAAACACACACACACACACACACACACACACACACACACACACACACACACACATAACAAAATAACAACAACACTCTCCCTTTCCCGTGAGCGAAAAGGAGAAGAAAAAAGGAGGAGACGTGAAAGCTGCAGAATTCTCATTTTTGTACAAGTTTGTTCAACTTTGGCACTCTCGTGTGTGTGAGAGGGCGCGGAGAGGGTCGAGAGGGGGAGGAGAGGGGCGAGAGGGAGGAGAGGGGCGAGGGGGAGAGGGGGTGAAACACTGATCCAGCCGACGTGATATGGAACAGAAAATAAATGTTCTTTTCCACACACACACACACACACACCCTCCAGTGTCCGTCTCCACCTCCTCCGCCGACTCCAGTCCTTCGGAGTTCCTGCCCCCGAGCTCCTCAGTGTTTACACAACATTCATACTTCCCAAGCTCACCTATGCCTCCCCCACCTGGTCTTCCTCCCTAAATGCCACACAACGTAAACACCTAGAAAAAGTGCAAA
Organism: Homarus americanus; assembly: GCF_018991925.1. Classification (NCBI taxonomy): domain Eukaryota; kingdom Metazoa; phylum Arthropoda; class Malacostraca; order Decapoda; family Nephropidae; genus Homarus; species Homarus americanus. The sequence continues at coordinate 56,143 of NW_024731932.1, read as the reverse complement.
AGAGGGCATGAAAGATTATTCTCTCCCCTTCCTACTCCACATATCAAGAAGCGCTCAACACACTGACCCTCTCGGCTCTCTCTGATCATCACCACGAGCTCATCTGCAAATTTGGGTGAGAAGCTTACGCACCATCCTCGGCACCGGCTCTTACTACCACCTGAGATCCCTCGTCCGAGAATTGCTGTTCGACACCACAAACGCATCCAGCTCATACGAGCACGAACTGATCGCTATAACAACAGCCCAGTCCCAACCATTGTAAAAATTATCAACAACTCGTAATCAACCAGTGTATTCACTCCCTGTCACTCTTACCTTCTTGCACTGTCACTATGTTAAAATGCCCTGTAGTATGACCTTCTCCCCACCTAGTTATTATATATCATATTTGTATCACTTATGTTACTTGTATATTATTTGTAAATCAAGAGACCCATTCCCCAATTATGTAACTGTATATTTTCAGCCTCCCGGATGCCATGCTCTTTCAATAAATCGTTAATCATTATTAATTTTTTATTCACACTTTAACGAACACAATGGGTCTGTCTGTGTCAGTCCTGCCTGTCTGTCTTCAACAACCCCAAGCGGAGTGACACAGAGCTGAAGAGATCAGTTTTTGTACACCCATTGGCACATCTCTCTCTCTCTCTCTCTCTCTCTCTCTCTCTCTCTCTCTCTCTCTCTCTCTCTCTCTCTCTCTCTCTCTCTCCCTCTCTCTCTCTCTCTCTCTCTCTCTTATCGTAGCAGCTACAGGAACTGGGAAAATGGAACTTTATTTTATCGGTTTACACACATGGAGAGAGTCAACAGTGTTATCGGAAAACTTACATAAACACACAAGTCCAAAGTTCACACATTTACCCCGGATGAATTTTCTCCTAAGTGACAATGTAAAGGAACACGTGAAGTTTAGGCACCCTAGCTTACTTCCCTTGATGATTAATTAAACACCTTAACTCTTACCCGCTCACCTATATCCGCTAAGCTCTTCCCACCCACATAAACCCCCCCCCCCCCCCCCCCCCCCCCCCACCCACCGCCCACCCAAACTTTCTCAATCTTCTTGCAAGCCTTCTTCAAACTCAAGTTCTCCCAGACACTACTTGTTATATCATGTTCTGAGAGAGAGAGAGAGAGAATCCCTATAAGTCAAGCCAATCCCTCCTACCCACCCACTGAAGGGGAGGATAAGGAAGAAGTAGGAGAAAGAGGGAGAAGATGATGAGGAGAGGATGAAAGAGAGTGAGGTGGGAGAAGAAGACGGAAGATTAGGAAAGAGGAAAGGAGAAGGAGGAACAAGAAGAGTACATAAGAAGGAGGAGGAGGAAGGAGAGAGTGAAAAAGAGCAAGAAGGAATAGGAAGGAGAAGGGAGAGAGAGAGAGAGAGGACAAAACCCGTTTAAAAATGCCTCTAGTTTTTGCTGTGGGAGGCGACCTACACTACACTCCCAGCAAGACAGGTGAAAGCCACATTAACCAGGCCCAGGTATCAATTAATGTGATCACTGCAGCAAATAAAGATATATATTGTTTGTCTTTCACACTTACTGATAGAAAAATCGAGAATATGATGATGATGATGAGTTAAAAATAATGAAACAAAAGCATCATTATCTCACTCTCTCTCTCTCTCCCTTCCACCCCCCCCTCAAACACCCCTGTACCACCTCTGCCTTCACTTATCAACGAGCATCTGTATATAAATTCACCGTAAACAAAGGGCGCGTCTGGGTAATGAAGTCACTATCAGATGGATATTTCACGGGCCAATCACGCGGCGCGACTCGTAATTAGAGGATAATAATTGGTCAATAAGTTATCGCGCTGATCGAGAATTCAGTTGCGAGAATCAGTGCTATGCTTTGAATCACAGGCTGAGGGTGAGTGGTGGTTAAATGCTCGACCAATAGGGATACCTGTTGATGTTAGCGGGCATTTGTTGGCACTAAAGGACATCTGTTGGCAGTAGGATACACTATTTGGCACTAAAGGGACATCTGTTGACGATAGAATACACCTGTTGGCACTAAAGGGACATCTGTTGGCGAAAATGCAGGATACACCTGTGGCACTAAGGGACATCTGTTGGCAGTAGAATGCACCTGTTGGCACAAAGGACATCTGTTGGCAATGGGATACACCTGTTAACAAGGGACATCTGTTGGCAGTAGGATACACCTGTTGGCACTAAGGGACATCTGTTGGCAGTAGAATACACCTGTTGGCACTAAGGGACATCTGTTGGCAGTAGGATACACCTGTTGGCACTAAGGGACATCTGTTGGCAGTAGGATACACCTGTTGGCACTAAGGGACATCTGTTGGCAGTAGGATACACCTGTTGGCACTAGGGAACATCTGTTGGCCTCTGTAAACACCTGTAAACACCTGTTGCATATCAAGAGGCACTCACTACCCCCCTCAACTCTCTCTGATCGTCACCCTGACCTCATCTGTCAATTTGGGACGAAGCCACTACAGTATCCTCATCACCGCTATCTGCTACCACCTGAGATCCCTCGTCTGTGAATTACTGTTCGACACTACAACCGCATCCAGCCCATACCACCACATCAAGTTCAATCTCCTCTACCTCCTGTCATCCACCTTTTCACCTCCAGTCATCCACCTCTTCACTAGCTCTCCTATCATCCACCTAATGCACCCATAATCCGTTTTCTGTAACTTCCATAGCCCGTTTTCTAACACACCCTGAACCCGTTTTCTAAGAGACACCCTGATCCCGTTTTCTAACACTTCTTGCAGAGGGGCCACTGTGATCATCGTAGCCTAAATCACGCCCTATCTCCCCGGTTCGACCCCCTGATAACAGCGTACAGAGTTATGCTTCAATGCCTCGCCGTCCTCACTCAGTATTCCTCCTCGCACTGATGTAATCTCCAGACGCCATTACATACCTTATTTTTTTCTTCTTTTACTAAATATTAATAAAAGTTTGCTTTAATAATCTTATGACGCTATTAATTTCCTTTTATATTAATACATTTTAATGCTATTTTATTTTAACAATTTTCGAGTTGCTATTACACACTATTTTTTTAATGAGATTTTAGTTATTTTCTTGTGATTAAATATGATATATTTTTGTGAACGAAAGATGAACGTGAGAAATGTGTGTTGTGTTGGGACAAAGTTTATGAGAGAGTTTGTTTATATCAAGGTGTGGTCTCTCTCTCTCTCTCTCTCTCTCTCTCTCTCTCTCTCTCTCTCTCTCTCTCTCTCGATAAACAGAGCCAGTTAGGGGAGGAGACTTTCCTTGCTGATGGTATCCACGATAAGTTATTTTATCATCCAGAATTAAGTACTGTGGGCGTGAGGAGAGAGAGAGAGAGAGAGAGAGAGAGAGAGAGAGAGAGTTAAAGTTCAAGGTTTAGGCAAGAAAAGGTTTTAAGTGCGTGTTTATCGACCCACTGGTCAAGAATTTGTTGCCATGGATACGACAGTGTACAGGTAATAATGAATGAAGGTAAGTACACATATAGTGAAGATAGTTACAATACTACTACCACTACTACTACTTCTACTGCCACTACTATTACTACTACTACTACTACTAATAATAATAATAATAATAATTAAAAATACATTGAAAAAATCGAAATTAAATACAAAACAAAAATCACAGACTCTTCACCTTTTAAAACCCACGAAAAAAATAAATAAATAAAAAAAAATATTGAGAGAAAATGAGTAAAGAATTTTCGGATATCTCTTGAGTGACAGCTTAAAATTAGCTCCACTTAAGCTGAACAAAGCTGGAGAGAATTACGACGAAAACTCAAATACATGAATAAGAAATTACAAGGTGCGTTTAAAGCCTTATCTGGCAACGCTGATTGGCTAAAACATTGCCTCTCTGTACGCTGATTGGATAAACATTCTCTCTGTATGCTGATTGGATAAACATTGCCTCTCTGTAAGCTGATTGGATAAAATATTGCCTCTCTGTACGCTGATTGGATAAACATTGCCTCTCTGTACGCTGATTGGATAAAACATTCTCTCTGTATGCTGATTGGATAAACATTACCTCTCTGTACGCTGATTGGATAAACATTACCGCTGTGAAGGACCCAATGAGAGTAAGGAAGAAAAGCAATGGAAGAAAACAGGAAAAAGAACATGAAGAAAGTAATAAGAAGGAAGAAAAGTAATTAGGGAAGTGAAGGGATTAGAGAAAGAAGGAAGTGAAGGAAGTGGGGAGAGAAGGAAGTGAAGGAACTGGAGAGAGTAAAAATAAAGGTAAAGAAAACGGAGGGTGAGGTCCAACTGACTTAAGATAAGGAACAAGTAGGAAAACACACACACACACACACACACACACACACACACACACACACACACACACACCCTCGCTATCTATCCCTCATTTTTCTCGTTATTCGTGATTAGTCCTAGAGAGAGAGAGAGAGTCCAGGTCATGTGTACTCTTTTCTGTTGTTTGTTTGTTTTGTTTGGATTTTGACCAGCATTGTTTACTTCATTATAATCCGCATGTCGTTTCTTCATCTTCCTAGTGTGTGTGTGTGTGTGTGTGTGTGTGTGTGTGTGTGTGTGTGTGTGTGTGTGTGTGTGTGTGTGTGTTTTACTCCTGCCTCGTCTGCTGTGTTTATTAATCTCTCTCTCTCTCTCTCTCTCTCTCTCTCTCTCTCTCTCTCTCTCTCTCTCTCTCGTTAAAATGTTCTAAGTTTAAGTGTCCAAATATAAATGCCTTAAGTGTGTCTGCCTTGTTTAAATGTCCTTTGTTGTGTAGGACTTTCACTCCCTGGCATCCTATGTAGTACCCTGACCCAACCTGACCCACCCCACCCCACCCCACCCCACCTGCCGCCGCCGCCTCATTAACGCTCACCTCAAAAACCCACTACAGAAATCCTGAACCTTTGAACCCCGAATCTCTGAACCTCTGAAACCCCTGAACCCCGAACCCCTGAACCCCGAACCCATAGTAGAGATAACGGTGGCATGTCTATTAGTATTGGAACCTGATAAATCCCATACGTATTGTCTATATTATTATTGTTATTATTATTATTATTATTATTATTATTATTATTATTATTATTATTATTATTATTATTATCATCATCTACGTTTTAATAAGTACAAATATCCAGGTCGACTATACCCTAGCTACATACATACAAGATTATTCTCTCCCCTTCCTACTCCACATATCAAGAAGCGCTCAACACACTGGCCCTCTCGGCTCTCTCTGATCATCACCACGACCTCATCTGCAAATTTGGTGAGAAGCTTCTACACCATCCTCGACACCGGCTCCTACTACCACCCGAGATCCCTCGTCTGAGAATTGCTGTTCGACACCACAATCGCATCCAGCCCATACGAGCACGAACTGATCGCTATAAGAACAGCCTAGTCCCAACCATTGTAAAAATTATCAATAACTTGTAATCAACCAGTGTATTCACTCCCAGACAATCATACTTTTTGCACTGTCACTATGTTGAAATGCCCTGTAGTATGACCTTCTCTCCACCTAGTTATTATATATCATATTTGTATCACTTATGTTACTTGTATATTATTTGTAAATCAAGAGACCCATTCCCCAATTATGTAACTGTATATTTTCAGCCTTCGGCTGCAATGCTCTTTCAATAAACCGTTAATTATTATTATTATTATTATTATTATTATTACTATTATTATTATTATTTCATGGGGTTTTTCATCAGAGCCTGTGTGTGTGTGTGTGTGTGTGTGTGTGTGTGTGTAGCACCCGAGACAAAAGACGCACCTGTTAATTAAGCCTTGATTACCTGTGTGGTCAGGTGGGTCACCCGTCTACCGGCCCCTCCCTCCTCCTACCTCCAGCCTTCCCTCCCTGCTACCTCCTTCCCATGACCTTCCTTCCTTCCGTTATCATTCACCTCTTCCTTCCCACGTAATTTTCATTTATTGTTTTAATTGTTTTTCCGTCTGGTATTACCTCTTCCTCGTAAAAACAAACAGTCCCCCTACCTCCCTCTTCCTCCTCCTTCTTCCAACCTTCCCTTCCCCTCCCTCCAACTCTTCTCCTTCCCACTAGCTCTCCCCTCCCCCTCCCCTCCCCAACCCTCCCCCTCCCCCTCCCTCAATCCACCAAGAGGCCGTTTTAGGTACACGATATCTTCACAATTTTTACCTTGATGTTTAATTAATATTCAGGTATCGTCGGTGCTTCCCGCTAGAGGTAACAATTACGGTGTTCAGTTTCAGCTCAGGTGGTGTTGCCTCTGCCTTCCCAGCTGCTGTGGGTGGGTTGAGGAGGAGGTGTTCACAGCCTCTTAGGTCTCCTTAGTTAGGCTTCTTCTCATCTTCTTCGTCCTGTTGTTTCCTCTCTTGTCTTTCTATTCGTCTTATTCTCCCTCTTCCTTCTCTTCTTTCCTCTGTCCTCCTTTCTTCTCTTCCTCATCCTCTTTCTATTCCTTTACCCCTCCTCTTATTTTTCCTCTTCCACTTCCCCCCTCCCCTTTCCTCCTTCTAATTTCTCTTCCTCTTTATCTCTCCTATTCCTCTTTTCTCCTCCTCTTCTTCCCTCTGTTCTCCTTTTCTTTATTTTCCTCACATCCCTTTAATTCTACACCTCTCCTCTCGGGTAATAGTCTGCCTCCAGTTAACACCTAAGATTATATTATTCACAATGCTTCATTTTTTCTTTCTTCTTCTTCTTTGTCTTCCTCTCTTGTAGTCTTCTACGTCTTTTGTCTTCCCGGTGTTTTAAGTCAACAACATCAAGAAAAAATATTAATGTGTGTGTGTGTCTCTCTCTCTCTCTCTCTCTCTCTCTCTCTCTCTCTCTCTCTCTCTCTCTCTCTCTCCTGAGTGGGTCCTGCTGTGGTTCTGTTGTGGGTGCTTGGTAGGTCCTTCTAGGCAGAGTCGCTTCTGGTGGAGTCCTTCTGGTGTGTGTCCTGTGGTGGGTTCTGTAGTGGGTTCTGTGGTGAGTCCTGTGGTGGGTTCTGTGGTGAGTCCTGTGGTGGGCTCTGTGGTGGGTGCAGGCCTCACTGGTGGTCTCCTGGTGGGTCCTCCTGGTGGGTCCTCCTGGTGGGTCCTTCTGGTGGGTCCTCCTGGTGGGTCCTCCTGGTGGGTCCTTCTGGTGGGTCCTCCATCTTCAACACATAAGAACAGTGACACTCCAGGACTAACTCCTGCCGCCCTACACACAACCACTCGTTCCTTCCTCGTCAGTACCTCTGCTCTCTCTTCCTCAACCCTCGAAGGATCTACTCCCTACGTTCCTCTCCCTGTCGACCCCATCAAGAGGAGGAGGTGGTGGTTCTCCCCCCCTCAAGAGAAGGTCTCCTCCGTCAGCGACCTTGGGAGGAGCCGCCGGGCACAGGTATGTAAACATTCACCTGTTGTACATTTATGTGTGTCTTTATTACAAGGTGAGGGCCGCTACCTGCTGAGGGGGTGGGCGAGACCTGCTTCTGCTCCCCTGCTGGGTGGTGGTGACGCCCGCTGCTGCTGGGGTTGGTACTGTCTGCTGCTGACACTGTCCGCTGCTCTTGCTGGTACTGTCGCCACTGCCCCCAGCAACCTACCTACTCGAGTCACGAGCAACAGGAGACACCATCCTCCTCTCACGTCGCTGGGGCAAAGGTTTTACTCCAGAATTATTACACGAGGTTTTTTTCTTCTTCTTCTCACATCTGTAGAAAAATTATTAATAAAATCTGTTCCGACCAAATTACATTCCTCAGTGTGTGTGTGTGTGTGTGTGTGTGTGTGTGTGTGTGTGTGTGTGTGTGTGTGTAAAGACTGTTTATGTAAGAATGTGCAGATTTTTAAATTTGTCGATTAATTCATTTTTCTGCTGGAAACAATAACTTAAAAGCCTTTAGATTTTTAATTTCGTAAATTAATAGATTTTTCTCTGTTGATTTTTTTCATATGTAAAAAAAATAAGCAAGGTATTTAATTTCCCTTCCCGGTAAAGAAAAAGACATGTAACTTGATATTAATTACTTTAAACTGAAAATTAATTTTATTACAAAAAAAATACATAAATATAAGTAAAAAACAAAAGGAGAAAAATAGTGAAAAAAAATTATTTTCCAAAATTGGCAATTTTTTTTATTATAATGACTAAAACAACACAAGCTGTTTTAATAAGAAAAATAAACTAAAATGTCGCCTCTAAAAATGACAAGAGTAAAACAGAACAATTAATACAAACTCAGTAATTAATTAGGTTTTCATGTGGTGATCTGAGGCAACACTCGCTCGCCGGAACACTCCACGCAGAAAATGTATTTGCAATCATTAAATTTAGCGGAAGCCGCACCGCGATAACCCAGTCAAATGTGTTTTTTATGGTAATTGGCGACTCTTTATAAGCGCTAAATAGTTTTCGCGCAAATCCTGACCAAATATAAAATGATTATTATCACGACAAAATTATTCCCCCAAATTCTATTCCGTTATAAACAACAACTTCGGTGGAATAACCCGGAGTTTAATTATCATATTAAGACAAATATTAATGGCGGGACTATATATATAAAGGTGTTTGTATATATTTGGTCTCTTCTCCACACACCCTCTCTTCTCCACACACCCTCACCACACCACACCACCCTCACCACACCACACCACCCTCACCACACCCACACCACCCTCCCCTCCCACCACACCACCCCTCACCACACACCACATCCTCACCCTCACCCACACCACACCACCCTCACCACACACCCTCACCACCCACACCACCCTCCCCACACAACACGCTCACCACACCACACACCCACACCACACACACATCCTCCACCCACACACACCCTCACCCACACACCACCCCTCCACCCACCACCCTCACCCACACACCCTCACCCACACCACCCTCACCACACATCCTCACCACACACCCTCACCACACCACACCACCCTCACCACACATCCTCACCACACGATCCTCACCACACACCCTCACCACACCACCCTCACCACACACCCTCCTCACAACACCACACCACACACCATCACAACACCCCCAGTTGGGTATAAATATTTAAAGCACTGTAGTGAAGCTTCACCCAAACTCACCATGAACCTGGGAGGGTAATTGACGCCTGATAGATTAGAGGCGTGCCGATACCTCTGACCACGGGTGATAGATCATGGTAAGAGGGGGGGAAGGGAGGGGGGGAGGAGGGGAGGGGTTATCCTGATGTAGACGGAGAAGGAGGGGGAAGGGGGGCCATTATCTAATGTTCATCCATCATAGGTTGGGCCACCCGCTTATCCGGACACTCGCTCTCCGTCACGACTGTTTTACCGTAATAGTGGGGTCCGGTGTCGCCCCCCCCCCCTAGTGTGTACCTTATCTTTAAGTATTTATATCTTAAAGTTATTTATTATTTACATATGTAATCGTAGTCGCCGCCATTTTATATTTTGAGAATGGTTAACTTTTATATGATTTTATTTAAAGTCTTATGAGAAAATCCCTAAAAAATCCACCAATCTTTTAAAGGATCCTTCAAAATCCCCCCAAATCCACCAGTCTTTAAAAAAAATCCCTAAGAATCCAACAGTCTTTAAAAAAATCCCTAAAAATCCAGAAGTTTAAAATAAAATCCAATAAATCCAGTGGAGTTGTGTATGAGTGTCTATCCACGCCTTAAGAGAAAAATCCATAACCTCCAGAACCTCCAAAACCTCGTAACCTCCAGAACCTCCACGACCTCCAAAACCTCATAACTTCCAGAACCTCCACGACCTCCAAAACCTCATAACTTCCAGAACCTCCACGACCTCCAGCACCTCATAACCTCCAGAACCTCGTAACCTCCAGCACCTCATAACCTCCAAGACCTCCCTTAACGAGTCTCTCCCAAGTATAATTAATAACGTCATATAACGCATCGGGAGTAACAGTGTGTCTATAATGGGTTCTTAGAGAGAGAGAGAGAGAGAGAGAGAGAGAGAGAGCACACACACACACGGGATGTAACAACGACTCCATCTTTCATGTCTAATATTATCAGGATAAATAAATCTTAGAAAACGGGAATAATAAACAAGTGTGTGTGTGTGTGTGTAGCAACGGCACTGCTCACGCGCGCGCACACAAACAGCAGCATCAGCAATAATAATAATAATAATAATAATAATAATAATAATAATAATAATAATAATAATAATAATCTCCACCGAGTTACCCAGTTCACTCACCAGATTTATATTACACAGAAAAAAAAATCCACAACGGTGATAATTTTTACCCTAACCATCTCAAATGAACCAATCATAACGCTCTGAGACCTTGTAAACGCTAACTACCAGTAACCGCCCAATTCATCATCATTCCAGGGGCGGTAATTGGTCTAAAGCCTACCCTCTCCTGCACATTCATCACCCTATCCAACAGCCTTCACAAAAAAAGGTGATAATTATTTTTGTCTACGGTCTGAGACAACTTCTGCCTCACACCTACGAAGGAGAGTCAAGGAAAATAAAGTAATAATAATAATAATAATAATAATAATAATAATAATAATGTATGGAGGCCTTAGTATTCCACCCAGCCACGACACCTCAGGAACCACTTGACAATCCCCCACCCGGCCAAACAATCCCCCACCCGGCCAAACAATCCCCATCCGGCCAAACAATCCCCCCCCGGCCAAACAATCCCCCACCGGACCAAGAATCCCCCCAAACAATCCCCACCCGGCCAAACAATCCCCACCGGACAGAATCCCCCACCGGCCAAAGAATCCCCCACCAGACCAAACAATCCCCACCGGCCAAACAATCCCCACCCGGCCAACAATCCCCCACCGGCAAACAATCCCCCCCGGCCAACAATCCCCCACCGGCCAAACAATCCCCATCCGGCCAAACAATCCCCACCCGACCAAACAATCCCCCACCCGGTCAAACAACCCCCACCGACCAAACAATCCCCCCACCGGCCAAACAATCCCCCCACCGGCCAAACAATCCCCACCCGGCCAACAATCCCCCACCGGCCAAACAATCCCCCCCGGACCAAACAATCCCACCCCAATCCCCCATCCGGCCAAACAATCCCCCATCCAGCCAGGACTTCCTTACCGGGTGTATCCTCTGTTTCTGTGTCGGCCTCTCAGCGTGGGAGAGGCGGGAGTAGATCGTGGGAAGAATGTTTATATCAGTGGTGTAGTAATATTATGGAGGAGGTTAATGTATATCTTTACCGACACACTATTACTTGGTGGTGGTAGTGGTGGTGGTGGTGTGGTAGTGGTAGTAGTAGTGAAATTGTGAATGGTAGTGGTGGTGGCTGCTGTAACAAGGTCAGTCTATAAAATATAAACATTGTAATTTTTTCATATTTATTGTCAATATTTTATCTACCGACAGTCAGTTATTTATTTATTTATTTGTAGACTGATTGATTGATTGATTGATTGATTGATTGATTGATTGATTGATTGATTGATTGATTGATTGATTGGTTGGCTGATTGATTGATTGATTGATTGATTGGTTGATTGATTGATTGGTTGATTGATTGGTAGTTGATTTAGGTAAGACCAACATAATTGCAGAGAATGAGGTCAGTCTTCACTTTACAAACAGTGACTAACAGTGACTAGCGATGACTAACAGTGACTAAGGAGAGAGACAAAGAAACAAGGTCAAAGGTCAGGTTATCAACATGTCTCTCTCTCTCTCTCTCTCTCTCTCTCTCTCTCTCTGCCTCCCGGATCCCTCCAAACTCTCCCAACAGTTAATTTTCTGATTATTTTCTTATCTCTGAGGATCTTGTCGCGGAAGATGTTAACATGTTTGATTTGTTTTCAATTTAACACACACACCTAGACGTGAATTTGTTTAAGGTGTAGAAGCTGTACAACACAACAACAGAGTTAACGAGTTGCATGACCCAGTGTCAAGGAATAGTCCGAGAAGACTGGACAACTCGCCAACTGCACTGGCTAACCATTACCCCGGAACACGATCCCAAATCGATTAACATCCAGGTCCCCAACTACTTGGTAGACAGATGCAAATGGCGTAAAGAAATTTGCCCATAGTTTCACCCTGCCGGGGATCGAACCCGGGTCCACTTGCTTGCGAGGCGAACATGCTGACCATCATATCATAGGTCGCCACACACATACAAAATACACACACATAAAAAAATACCGAACCAAAACTCTCCCTTCTTGGTATTCCTTTCACTAACAAGACCTCGAACTAAAGTCACCATTGTCTGCATTCAAACCACTATCAATAAAAGCGAAAGCAAAGTCATTTATTGTCTGCCTTCCTTCACAAACCAACAAGAACCCACCCCAGCATTCGTGGTACTCGATCACTAACTAGAGCGCCGCTGCACCGATCACCTCATTGTCAGCATCTCGCCCCGCCATAAACACCTTGAACACCAACGCCCTCTGGATTAATATACCATCTCCCGCGTTCCTCTTTCAACAAAAGCACATCGCCAAGTCATCCCATCCACCACCTTCTTTCCCTAAAACTCATTCATGCCCAATAGTCCTCGGCTGGCAGGGATCTGAGTGGATGGTTAGATTAGTAAGGTTCGGGTTTAATAATCCCTTGAGCTTGCCCGGATTTGGAGATGATTGGAACATATAATTGGATTTGATGCTATATATAGTATCCAATTTGGGTCCCCTCAGACGTGATGTTTGGTTTCGAAGTCTATACTTCTTCCACGAAGCCAATAATAATAATGTGGCCCCTCATAATAGCTCTCCAACTATTGCCCTCATTATTGTATACCTCCCATCTCTTCAGTATAAATAATGATGGCGCCATTAAACTCTCTAATGGGCTCTGTAAGGAACTCGAACCCACGTCGTCAAAGAAACTAAGCGGAATATAAAAACCCATAAAGCCATCGGCATGGAGTTGTGTATAAACGCGAGTATCTGCCGCTCTCGTTCACGGTTTTAAGATCTTCAGCCTCCCGCCGGGATGTCAACATGACGCCACAATGGGTCTGGCTCCCGCGTCATTTGGTTCTGACGTTCGGATGTTCTCGATTCTGTTTTATGGTATTCGGGCTGAGTATAAAGGCTACGCAAAGAGGGATCATAAACTACAGGGGTGACAGCGTGTTACCAAGAGTGATGTAGCCGCCGTCTGGCCAATCAGAAACCTCGCCCAGGATAAACTGTTTGTTGATTCGCTGTAGATAATTTTTAACGGAAATTAATAAATGCAAATAGATTTTTTTTTATCCTAATCTTAGTCTTCGTATTTTATTCTAGGTTAGGAATGGTTTGGATAGACCTACGTTAGGTAAAGTTAAATTTGGAAGTTGCAGGGTACAGGGTAGGGTAGCAAAGGAAAGGGTAGGGCAGGTAGGGAGGGCAGGGTAGGGTAGGATAAGGCAGGGGGGGTAGGGCAGTGGAAAGGCAGGGTAGGGTAGCGGGGTAGGGAGGGCAGGTGGTAAGGCAGGGTAGGGGTAAGACGGGGAGGGGTAGGGCAGGGTAGGAAGGTAGGGTAGGGCAGGGTAGGGTAGGGCAGCAGGTAGGGTAGGGTAAGGCAGGGTAGGGTAGGGTAAGGCAGGGTAGGGTAGGGTAGGGCAGGGGTAGGGGTAGGGCAGGGCAGGTAGGGTAGGGTAGGGCAGGGTAGGAGGGGGCAGGGCAGGGTAGGTAGGGAGGGAGGGGAGGGTGGGCAGGGTAGGGTAGGGTAAGGCAGGGGTAGGGCAGGGGCAGGGAGTGGGGTAGGGTAGGGCCAGGGGTAGGGTAGGGCAGGGCAGGGGTAGGGTAGGGTAGGCAGGGTAGGGTGGGCAGGGGGGAGTGAGGGCAGGGGTAGTGCAGGGTGGGAGTAGGGGCAGGGTGGAGGGGGTGGGGCAGGGTAGGGTGGAAGGCAGGTGGGGTAGGGCAGGGTGGGGTAGGGCAGGGCAGGGCAGGGTAGGGTAGGGTAGGGCAGGGGAGGGTAGGGCAGGGCAGGGTGGGGTAGGGTAAGGCAGGGGGGTAGGGTAGGGTAGGGTAGGGCAGGGTAGGGTAGGGTAGGGTAAGGCAGGGTAGGGCAGATGGAGTTTCACCCCAACACCCACATTTCTCCTCTCGTCCCAGACAAGTCAGATTCATCATGCAAATAAGAATTACCTGCGGGAGAGGTGGGCTTAATTAGGCTGTAGTGAAGCTTTAATAATTGAACCTCCAGGACCTTAATAATTACCCTGGAAGGCTTCCCTCATTTGCATATTCTGTTGGACACCCATTTTTTTTTGTCCCACTGCCCGTAGGTGTTAAACTCAAACTCTTTAATATTAACTAACATTTTAGGGGAGTTTTGCATCACTTAACACCAACAAACATAATAACAGGTCATAATAACAGGTGATGAAATGCATTAGCCAATAAGAAAGCATTAAGTAGCGTGTCGACGTTTCCTATTGGTGGATATCGAAGACGGGACGGGACAGGTGCTATGAACCCCCTACACTAAACGTACACACACACACAACCTACACACACCCTACACACACACACACACATCAGGGCAGCGTAAAATACCACCGTCACAGTCGACTATCCAACACTTAACTAGGCGCCATCTTGGACAGAACCACTCACTAAAACTACCGTAGTTAATTAAGCGAAAATCTCCAGGTATCTCCTCCATCTTCCTCTACTGTTCATTATCATTCCTATCCGCCCCAGTCCTCGCCTATCGCCTCCACCAATCTGGGAAGTCGAGAATTTCTAGTTTGCAGATGTCTTTTCTCCCTAAATTAACCTTCAGAAAATACCCCACGAATTATAATACAAACTTGATAATAAAAGATAAAGCCAATAATACTTAATAAAAACCGGAGATAAACGAGAATTTGGAATAAAAACACGAATGGAAAAACAGGTGCGTAAATTAACATAAAGGAAGGAGGAGGGTGGCCCACGGGAACAGCCACAACAACACACGCTGTTCCACTTACCTATCTCCCTCCCTCCTCTGCCACTCACACCCAGACAGGGATCATGCATACACTGTCTGCCCAGCCACGCTACTACCACCACTACCACCACCCCTACCACTATCACTACCACCACTGGTCTACCACAGAGGGTAAAGGTGGTAGGGGTTTGTTGGGACAGACCCCCCCCCCTCTCTCTCTCTCTCTCACCCAAAATCTGCATTAAGAAAACGAGCCTCTGTGTTGAGAAAAAAATGCCACCCCGACACTAAAAATCGGAATGGAGTACAGCAGTTTGGCTTAGAGTCGGGTAGGAGTTAACTACTGAGGGAGGTGAGCTGTGGCGGAGGAGGAGGGAGGGAGGAGGAGGAGGAGGAGGGAGAGGAGGGAGGAAGGAAGGAAGGAAGAAGGAAGGAAGGAAAGGAAGGAAGGAAGGAAGGAAGGAAGGAAGGAAGGAAGGAAGGAAGGAAGGAAGGAAGGAGGGAGCTGAACTGTGGCAAGTTCTGGCAAAATCATTACAATTTACTTGTTTATGGTAAAAAAAAAAATTCTTTGCTCTCTAACAAAGAAATACTACTACTAGACTACTACTACTACTTGGTAACACAAATAACGCCCACATCCTCGATAAATTGCCCATACGCCCACTTTCATCTACCACGCCCACCTTCATCTACCACACACCTTCATCGACCACGCCCATGAATAAACAAACGAGTGAGGAATGACAGAAGGTAGTAGGCAAACAGGAGATGAGTAACGGGCAACGGAAAGACGGTGATAAACGGTAGAGATCAACGGTAGTGTATCAACGGAGGTCTTGGTGAAAAACAGTAAAAAAATACAACAGCATCACGTCACAACAGGAAGGTGAACAGATACAACAATATCCTAACGGTGGGGCAAACAACGGTAGCAGGTTAACAGGAGGTGGAAATAGACAAACGGTTAATAAACGTGATAATTCAATAAAACGGCAAAAAAAGGAAAACCAACAGACAACGGTAACAAAGAAGAGAGAGAGAGAAAGAACGGTAACAGGTAAACAAGGAGGGAGGAGGAGGAAGGGAAGGGTAAGCATTGCGTGCTTCAGGCTTCTCAGGTTACATATTAAAATTATCCTCCCTCCCCTTCCCCTCCCCTTCCTCCCTCCCTTCCCCTCCTCACTCCCCATCCCTCCTCCTCCCCTTCCCTCACTCCCCTCCCTTCCTTCCTCCCCTAACAACCTACTCACTAACAACCCCTTCATCCCCAATTCGACCATCCAATTGCCCCATTAACGATAGGTAGAACCTCCTCCCCACCCCCGCAACAGGTCAACGCTCGTTAGTGGGGTCTAATTCTCGTTGTAACTCATAACAGGGACAAACCGGTTCGTAACCCGGAGTTAACCTATAATAAGGTGAGGAGGGTGAGTGGTGAGGAGAGGAGGCAGAAAGGGAAGGGAGAGAGAGAGAGAGAGAGAAGAAGAGAGAGAGAGAGAGTTCACCAGCAACAATATAACTAATAAAATTCATCTAATCTAACACCCCCAGGTCCACTCACCCCACCCACCCCTCACCCACCACATATCCACCCACACTCACCCAGCCAGTTAGTCAGTCAGGCAACACGCACCAGACAAGGGCCTCGTTCACCTCGTTAATTGGTAGTTAGTCACTCGTTCGTAACCATCAGAAGGGCAGACACTTGTTCCTTTACCCTTGTAGTGGACTTTGAAAGTCTAATCTGCTTTCTTTTAATTCGTCTTCTTTCTTCTTCTTTCTCTTCTTTCCTTCATCTTTTCTTCTTTTATATAAATAATTTTTTACTTATTTTCATATTTTATTGTTAATTTTATTTTCGTTTCTCATTTTATTTATTTTTTCTACGTTTATTTTTTCTTTATATTTTTTACTTTTCGTTTAAAATTTTCTTCATTTTTGTCTCTTTTTCCTTTATATGCTGTGGAGGTGGCGCAGGTGTGGAGGTGGCGCAGGTGTGGAGGTGAAGTGTGGAGATGGTGCAGGTGTGGAGGTGGCGAGGTGAGGTGGCAGGTGTGGAGGTGGGCAGTGTGGAATGGTGCAGGTGTGGAGGTGGCGCAGGTGTGGGTGAGGTGTGGAGGTGGTGCAGGTGTGGAGATGGTGGGGGGTGGGCAGGTGTGGAGGTGGTGCAGGTGTGGAGGTGGTGCAGGTGTGGAGGTGGTGCAGGTGTGGAGATGATGCAGGTGTGGAGATGGTGCAGGTGTGGAGGTGGTGCAGGTGTGGAGGTGGTGCAGGTGTGGTGGTGGTGCGCAGGTGTGGAGGTGGTGCAGGTGTGGAGGTGGGTGCAGGTGTGGAGGTGGTGCAGTGTGGTGGGGTGAGGTGTGGAGGTGGTGCAGGTGTGGAGGGTGCAGGTGGTGGTGGTGCAGGTGTGGAGGTGGTGCAGGTGTGGTGGGTGCAGGTGGAGGTGGTGCAGGTGTGGAGGTGGTGCAGGTGTGGAGATGGGTGGAGGTGTGGGAGGTGGTGCAGGTGTGGTGGGGTGCAGGTGTGGAGGTGGTGCAGGTGTGGAGGTGGTGCAAGTGTGGAGGTGGTGCAGGTGTGGGTGAGTGCAGGTGTGGAGGTGGTGCAGGTGTGGAGGTGGTGCAGGTGTGGAGGTGGTGCGAGTGTGGAGGTGGTGCAGGTGTGGAGGTGGTGCAGGTGTGGAGGTGGTGGGTGTGGAGGTGGCGCAGGTGTGGAGGTGGTGCAGGTGTGGAGGTGGTGCAAGTGTGGGTGGTGCAGGTGTGGAGGTGGTGCAGGTGTGGAGGTGGTGCAGGTGTGGAGGTGGTGCAGGTGTGGAGGTGGTGCAGGTGTGGAGATGATGCAGGTGTGGAGATGGGTGCAGGTGTGGAGGTGGTGCAGGTGTGGAGGTGGTGCAGGTGTGGTGGTGGGTGCAGGTGGAGGTGGTGGGTGTGGAGGTGGTGCAGGTGGAGGTGGTGCAGGTGTGGTGGCGTGGAGGTGTGGAGGTGGTGCAGGTGTGGAGGTGGTGCAGGTGGTGGTGGTGCAGGTGTGGAGGTGGTGCAGGTGTGGAGGTGGTGCAGGTGTGGAGGTGGTGCAGGTGTGGAGATGGTGCAGGTGTGGAGGTGGCGCAGGTGTGGAGGTGGGGCAGGTGTGGAGATGGTGCAGGTGTGGGTGGTGCAGGTGTGGAGGTGGTGCAGGTGTGGAGGTGGTGCAGGTGGTGGTGGTGCAGGTGTGGAGGTGGTGCAGGTGTGGAGGTAGGTGCAGGTGTGAAGGTGGTGCAGGTGTGGAGGTGGTGCAGGTGTGGAGGTGGTGCAGGTGTGGGAGGTGCAGGTGTGGGGAGGTGGTGTGGAGGTGGTGCAGGGTGGAGGTGGTGTGGAGGTGTGGAGGTGGTGCAGGTGGAGGGTGAAGCAGGTGTGGAGGTGGTGGGTGTGAGGTGCAGGTGTGAAGGTGGGGCAGGTGGGAGGTGGTGTGCAGGTGGAGGTGGTGTGGGGAGGTGGTAGGTGTGGAGGTTATGCACGTGTGAAAGAGCACAAATGTCAAGGAGGCGGGGAGGGGAAGGGGTGGAGGGGGGAAGGGGTGGGAGGGGGAGGAGGGGGGAGGGGGGGGAGGAGGGGTGGGAGGGGGGAGGAGAGGGGAGGCAGGAAGTGAAGAGGCAGGGAGGGGTGTCAAGGCATCTTATTTAAGTGATATTCATGCATCCTATTCCCCCTCACCCCCCCCCACCCCTCACCCCCTTCCTCAACCAGGAGATAAATGGACTGGTTACCTTCTCCAATTAATCGCCCCATATAGCTTAATTCACCTGATGATTAGCCTCACACAGCATATTTTACCATCCATTACCACCACCACAACTACTACCACCACAACTACCACCACAACTACACCTTACACACCACCACACCACCACCCCTCCCTCCTCTACACCCTCCAGAAAAAGCCCCAGTACCCCTCCTTCACCCCCCCACCCCTCATCCTGTGCAGCTTGGCGGGTCATCACTGTGCGACCTGCTGACCCTGACACTAACAGCATGACACACAGCAGGCCCCTGTTATGCTGCACCCACTTGTTTATTGAGTTAAAGAGCCGCCTGTGTGTGTGTGTGTGTGTGTGTGTGTGTGTGTGTGTGTGTGTGTGTTTGGGGGATAGGTGTGTGTTGGGGGGGATAGGGTGTGTGTGTGTGTGTGTGTGTTGTTGGGGATAGGTGTGTGTGTGTTGGGGGATAGGGTGTGTGTGTGTGTGTGTGTGTGTGTGTGTGTGTGTGTGTGTGTGTGTGTGTGTGTGTGTGTGTGTGTGTTAAAATCCACTTAATTATCCTTAACTAATCAAACCAAACTCATCCACATAACTAGTACACCTAACTAATGCTATCTCAAACTAACCTAACAAACTAAACTATGCTATTAAACATAACGATCACTAACTCAGTAATACCAACCTAATCTAACTCAACCAACTAACGCTAATTGTCCTATTGAATTTGACCTCATTAACTCACTAATTACCTGGACTTAATTAATCTAATTAACCTAACGAGTAAACTACCTGTGGGATTTAGTGCCAAATGTTGTGAGTGTGATGACTGACTGACTGAAACTGACTGACTGACTGACTGGCTGTGACTGACTGATTGACTGGCTGAAACTGATCAGACTGACTGACTGAATGGAACGACTGACTGACTGACTGACTGATTGACTGACTGAAACTGACTGACTGACTGGCTGGCTGGGTGACTGACTGACTGACGGCGATTGTCTAAAATTGACTGAAACTGACTGACTAAATTTGACTGACTTACTAAAACCGACTTAAAACTGACACCCAGTTCAACTAACTAACACAAATCGACTGAAATTAAGTGACTGGGGTGGTGTGACCGTGCCCAGCCCAGTCAGGCACCAGTCTACAGTTATCACCGCACCTATCACACCGACCAAACTCAGATTAGATTATCCGACTGTAGCATTACCTAAATCCTGATTGGCCAACTACGTGATTGGAACTCTGATAAGCTAATAGCCTTGTTAACATAATCTTCATAGGCTGATCAGTACTGTCAGTTTAAGGTTGTTTAAATGATCGTATATTACTGTTACATAATCTATTAATAAGTTTAATTAATGATATAAACAATGACTAATTATATTTTGTTCCGGGTTATGTCGAGGAGTTACTAAATGAGGCAGTGTTTACATTCACTCAGCCTCCTTATATACGGGTACTGAAGCGGTGTGGTCAACTGATCTCCTCAAACTTCTTTAAACCACCTCTAGCTCTCCTCCTCCTGCGTGTGTGTGTGTGTGTGCAGCTGGTGAGGCAAGAGACGTGTGCTGGCGAAGCAAGAGACACAGGCAGTGAGGCAAGACATGTGTGCAGCTGGTGAGGCAAGAGACACAGGCAAGGCAGGCAAAGAGACGTGTGTGCAGCTGGTGAGGCAAGAGACACAGGTGGCGAGGCAAGAGACGTGTGTGCAGCTGGCGAAGCAAGAGACACAGGTGGCGAGGCAAGAGACGTGTGCAGCTGGTGAGGCAAGAAACACAGGTGGCGAAGCAAGAGACGTGTGCAGCGAGGAAGAAGAGACACAGGTGGCGAGGGGCAAGAGACGTGTGCAGCTGGTAGAGGCAAGAAACACAGGTGGCGAAGCAAGAGACGTGTGTGCAGCTGGTGAGGCAGATGTGTGCAGCTGGTATGACAATTCTGCCAAAACAACAACACGGGAGTTATGAAGGACTGTCGTCACGGCAGGGAGCTGAACCGACCTCTTGTGTTGCTTCAGACGGGCGGTGTTCTGTACTGGTCTGTGTTCCTAATGGTTGTTATCATAGTTATTTGCGCTCCAACAACCAATGTCTATAAGGGCGTAACAAGGTCAGTAATGGTCTTTAAGGGCGTAACAAGGTCAGTAATGGTCTATAAGGGCGTAACAAGGTCAGTAATGTCAAGGGCGTAACAAGGTCAGTAATGGTCTTTAAGGGCGTAACAAGGTCAGTAATGGTCTTTAAGGGCGTAACAAGGTCAGTAATGGTCTTTAAGGGCGTAACAAGGTCAGTAATGGTCTTTAAGGGCGTAACATGTCTATGTCCTCTTGGTTTCTGATTGCCCTGTCCCATGGGTCTCTGATTGGTCTACGTCTCCTAAGTTTTGATTGGTCGATATCATCCTACATTGTATTGGTCCATAAATAAACGTTTTCACTGGGTCCGAAAACAATAATTAAGGTCAAACGTTTTACGGCCGGTCAGGTGTGTCTTAAACCAGGAGGTGGCAACACTGCTACCTGGTTTTGTCTCTATTGGCAACGGTGCATTAAGGTAACATATTCGTTTCTGTCTGTCTGTCTGTCTGTGTCTGTCTGTCTGTGTCTGTCTGTCTCTGCCTGAATATCTTTTTTCTCTCTTGACAACACTAAAGTCTCTCTCTCTCTCTCTCTCAGAGGAGGGAGACAGAGAGAGACTCGGGTATCAACAGGCACGAGCCATAACCTGCAGCCTTAAGTTTGATTCTGATGGCCTGCACCTGCCTCTCCTCTCCATCCTGCCTCCCTCCCCACCCTCCCTCCTTCTCTCCTCCATCCTGCCTCCCTCCTCTCTCCTGGCCTCTTTTCTGTGCCTCCTTCCCTATCTTTCTCCTTTTTGCTCTTCCTTCCTCCCTCCTCCTTCCTTCCTCCTGTCTCCCTCCATTAGCTCTGAATTATATCCCTCCTCCTCCTCCTCCTTCTCCCCGCCGCCTCCCCACACTCTAGCACTTATCAGCTTTACCTTTAGCGTCTATTGCTAAACTCTAGCGTCTTATATTACAGTCTGTAGCGCTCCCACTGTGTGTGTGTGTGTGTGTGTGTGTGTGTGTTTGTAATTATGATTTTTTTTAAACTGGTGGACCAATTCTGATAAACATTAGCAAGTGTGTGTGTGTGTGTGTGTGTGTGTGTGTGTGTGTGTGTGTGTGTGTGTGTGTGTGTGTGTGTGTGTGTGTGTGAGAAGAAAACCATTTAATTCTTGGTCAAAGGTCAGCAGAGGAGAGGAGGGACCATTACCCCCTAACTACTCCTCCAGACCTCACAACACTCGCTTTATCTCTCATTAATTTATTCCAATATACAAATTTATTTTATTAACTCCACTATTTTTATCACTTGAGTTAAACAAATATTTTTACGACTTTATTTTATTCACTAATTAAATTTTTTTCTATTAATTCAATTATATTTTCTTTATCAATTAAGTTTATTTAATTATTTGTGTTTTAAATCAATATTATTTTTATATTTATTTTATTCTATCCCAGTTAAATAAATATATCTAATTTATGTATTATTTTAATTATTTTACCTTAGTTAGTTTTTTATTTATTTATTTATTTAATCAGAGTCTATTCTGTCTGTCTGCTACACTAGCACCTCCTGCTGTGTGTCGCCCTCCTGCTACTTAACCTCAGAGAGTAGATTGTACCTCCAACCTCCCTCCTCCTTCCTTCCCTCCCCCCCTCCCTCCCCTGCTTCCTTCTACCCTCCCTGTTTCCTTCTTCCTTCACTCCCTCCTTCCATTCTCCTCACTTCCTACCCCTTTATCACAACCACTATCACTTCACAACCCTACCAGTACACAACCAATCCACCAGACAACCACTCCACAACATACCACCCTCCACCACACCACCACACCCCTCCACCACACCACCCTCCACCACACCACCCTCCACCACACCACCCTCCACCACACCCACCCTCCACCATACCACCCTCCACCACACCACCCTCCACCATACTACCCTCCACCATCCCACCCTCCACCACACCACCCCCACCACACACCCTCCACCACACCCTCCACCACACCACACCCCCTCCACCACACCACCCTCCACCACACCACACCACCTCCACCACACCCACCACCACACCACCCTCCACCACACCACCCTCCACCACACCACCTCCACCACACCACACCACCCCACCACACAGCCGTCCTCCACACAAAAACAAGTTGATGACCTGAGCGTTGCCATGTTGCCACGCCTCGTGTCCCCTGGAGGCCAGAGAGTGACGGGAGGCCGGGATAAGAGACCGAAAAACTGACAGACACAAAGACAGACAGACAGGCAGCAGCAACACGCTCACGAGAGGCATTTAATGGTTTAAACAGCAAAAACATGTAACAACTGAAGTAAAAGGACAGAAACTCGAGTTTGACCCAAGCAAAAACTGAGACAGACAGACATCCTTGTGTAGCGAGGATGGCCGGCCCTGGGGCCTCCTAGGCGTGGATTTGTTTAAGGTGTAGAAGCTGTCGCCAACACAACAACCACACCCTGAGTTAACGAACTGCATGACCCAGTGTCAAGGAATAGTCCGAGAAGACCGGACAACTCGCCAACTGCACTGGCTGGCTAACACACACACACACACACTGTCTTGAGCCTCCATTCCACCCTTGAAGGATTCGCAAAGTGACAGAAAACCTCAGAGAGAGAGAGAGAGAGAGAGACGTAGGGGGCAGACACGGCGGCTTATAAAGAATCCCTAAACCCCCTAATCCCTTTAATTCCCCCTTTAAACCTTTCCATTCCCCAAAATCCTGGTCCCCGCCTCCTTATTTTAGGACTCAATCCTCCTCGATCCTCAAAGTCCTTGAGCCAATCGCCCCTGCAGGATTCCACGCCTCCTTCATAGGTTCCTTGAGCCCTGCTGGAAGCCCGGGTCAAGGCTGGACGGTGGGGGGAGTGAGGGGGAGGGAGATTGGTGATGATAGTAAGGGATTGGGGATAGATAGTAAGGATTGGGATGATAGTAAGGGATTGGGGATAGACAGAAGGATTGGTATAGAGGGAGGAGGGATTGTGTGGCCTCGTGTTGACAGAGCAATTCGACAGACGATCACTGAAAGGTTAAAACTCTGTCTGTCTGTCTGTCTGGGTGGTTGGGATGCTGGGTGGCAGGTGGATGAGGTGGTGGGTGAAGGGTGGGTGGTGGGTGGTGGAGACAACAACACCTGCCTGACGGAGCTATGATATGCCCCCGCATAGAAGATATGTAGAGATAGATAGATAAAAAATGGACACACATTAAATATCTCTCTCTCTCTCTCTCTCTCTCTCTCTCTCTCTCTCTCTCTCTCTCTCATCTCCTTCATTCCTTATTTTTCTTCTCTTTATACTATTTCTTCCTTCCTCCCCACCTTTTGTTCTCAACCATTCTTCCCTTTCTTATCGATCCTTCCTTCCTCCCTCTCACCCTCTCTCTCTCCCCTCACCCACCCCCTCACCCACCCTCCATCCCACACACTAAACAAACGGATTACCTGTTCTGTTCCTCTACTCCCCACTCCTCCCTCCCTCCCCCCACCACATCAGATTTACACACCTGCACACCCCCTATACCTGCCCCAGGAGATAAGTGTTAGTAGGGGACATGTGTGTGTGTGTGTGTGTGTGTGTCACCTCTCCCCAGGACCACTGAAACCTACCCTCACTTGTCTCTCTCTCTCTCCCATTCTCTCCTCTCACCTTCTCCCTCTATTGCATCCTCCCCTTTCCTGTCTCTAAATCTTACCCTCACCATTGTGTCTCTGTATTTGTCTGTTTGTTTGGTTGTGGGTCTCTCTCTCTCTCTCTCTCTCTCTCTCTCTCTCTCTCTCTCTCTCTCTCTCTCTCTCTCTCTCTCTCTCTCTGCCTTCTCCTTTCTTTTCTCTCTCAATCATCACCCCTCTTCCCCCCATCACCCTTCTTCCCCCCATCCTCTTCCCCATCACCCCTCTTCCCATCACCCCTCTTCCCCCATCCCCCTCTTCCCCCATCACCCTTCTTCCCCATCACCCCTCTTCCCCATCACCCCTCTTCCCCCATCACCCCTCTTCCCCCATCACCCTCTTCCCCCATCACCCCTCTTCCCCATCACCCTCTTCCCCCATCACCCCTCTTCCCCCCATCACCCTCTTCCCCATCACCCCTTTCCCCCCATCACCCCTCTTCCCCCATCACCCCTCTTCCCCCCATCACCCCTCTTCCCCCATCACCCCTCTTCCCCCCATCACCCCTCTTCCCCATCACCCCTCTTCCCCATCACCCTCTTCCCCCCATCACCCCTCTCCCCCATCACCCCTCTTCCCCCATCACCCTCTTCCCCCCCATCACCCCTCTTCCCCATCACCCTCTTCCCCATCACCCCTCTTCCCCCATCACCCCTCTTCCCCCATCACCCTCTTCCCCCATCACCCCTCTTCCCCCCATCACCCCTCTTCCCCATCATCCCTCTTTCCCCCATCACCCCTCTCCCCCATCACCCCTCCCCCTCACCTCAAAACCCTCTCCCCATACATCTCCCCTTTCCCCTACCTCTCCTCCTCCTGCTGCCCTCCCCTTAACCCTTCGTCTGCCCCCCCCCTCAGGCAGTTCGTCAGTAGCCCCTGGAGACCCAACTTCTACCCCTACAAAGGCTTGGGGCCGCCCTTGTGTGTACTGAAGGGCGTCTCTACCTGTGTTTATGTACGCCAAACTTCGACATACATACATACATACATACATACATACATACATACATACATACATACATTCGAGAGAGAGAGAGAGAGAGAGAGAGAGAGAGAGAGAGAGAGAGAGAGAGAAGAATTAAAAAGACGAAACTAAGAGGAGAAAAATGAATAGAGAAGAGGAAGAAAACAAGAATAACGAAGAAACGAACAAATGGAGAAGAAAAAAAAAAGAGATGAGGAGGAAGAAACAAGAGAAAAAGAGGAAGAAAGACTCGTACCTCTTCCAAAAGTCTTCCTATAAGAGACCTCCAACCCAGCCTCTCAACCTATGCTTCCTCTTAACGTTAATTCCTCCTCTTCTTCACCCTCTTACTTATCCTTTATCATCTATTATCATCTAGCCCCTCAATTATCACCTATTGTCTCATTTCCCCATCCATTTTATCATTACGCCATCTCTCTCTCCTAACATACAGTGTGTATCACCGTACTTACTTCTGGCATCCCAAACATCGTAAATCTGGCATCACAAAACATCGTAAATCTGGCATCCCAAAACATCGTAAATCTGGCATCCCAAAACATCGTAAATCCAGCATCACAAAACATCGTAACTAAGCATCCCAACATCGTAAATCTGGCATCCCAAACATCGTAAATCTGGTATCCCAAACATCGTAAATCTGGCATCCCAAACATCGTAAATCTGGCATCCCAAACATCGTAAATCTGGCATCACAAAAACATCGTAAATCTGGCTCATGAAATATGAGACAAAATCTCATTAGACAAACACCATACTTGTGACACCATGAACACCATACGTCAGTAACCACAAACAACTTACTCTTGAACCTCTCAAAACATCACACACCCCCAACATCTCTCTCTCCAAAAAGCAACAGGTAATGGCCCTTAATTACCATCTCAGGTGTTATTAAGCGAGGGTCCGAGACTTGAGCGTTGACCGTGTGTCACCCTCAAGCGTCAGTTAAGACAGAGCACCTCAAGCGGTCCTTATAACGATGTGTGGACGTGGTGTATAGGTGTGTGTGTGTGTACGTTAGACGCCCACCAGCCCGCCCGCCCACCCACCCACCCACCCACCCACCCACCGATCATTTTCACCCATCAAGACAAGTCACATCACCTGTCAATTGGGCTCTGTACACCCCAGATGAATTCAGTAATGGAAAATGACTCTCCCCTTCCTCTCCCTTCACCCCCACCCTCCCTCCCTGTCTTCTTCCTTCCACATCTCTTCCGCTCCCCCCCATCCTCTTCCCTTCCTCTTCCTCTCCTTCCCCTTCCTTCCTCCTCTCCTCCTCCTCCCCCTCCCCCTCTACGGTGTTACTGCTGGCTATGTTTAGTTACAGAGGGTTTAAGGACAAGTGGTTGGGGAGGAGGGGAGAGGGGAGGAGGGGAGAAGGGAGAGGGGAGGAGGGGTGGGGGGAGAGGGGGTGGAGGGAGGTGGGGTAGGGGTGGAGGAGAGGTGGTGTGGGAAGGAACGGGGAGGAAGGGACGTGGGGGGAAGACAGGGGGAGATGGAACAGAGAGTGGGGAGGAGGTGAAATAGAAGAAAGAAGGTGGATAGGAAGAAACGAGGAGAGGGAGAAGAAGAGTGATTAAAGGCGTAAAGAGAAGTCGAAAGAGGAGAGAATAGAGTGAGAGAAAGAGGGAAAACAAGAAAAAAATTACATGTTAGGTATTAGTTCACCTGACGTCAACCAGAACACACCTAACCTAACCTAACCTAACCTAACCTAACCTAACCTCACCTAACCTAACCCCTCTACCCTCCTCCCCTTCAATTACCCCCAACCCCCCCCCACTACCCCCTCTTAAACCTAGGTAATTGAAACAAAAACCACTGAAAATAAAAGACCATCCTGGAATCATTAGAGGAAGGTGAATATTCAAGGCTAAGATGGATAGCCTCACCTGGTTTATAATTTACAGGTAGCAATGACTGAGGCTCTAACCCCTCCCTTCCCTCCCACTCCTCACCTGGAACAATGAGGGAGGAGGTGGAAGAGGGGTAGGAGTGGGGATAGGATGGGAGAGTGGTTTGGGGAGGAGCGGGAGGAGGATGGGGAGAGTGGGAGATGGGGGAAGGAGGAAAGGGGAATAGAGAGGGGCAAAGAAGTGAAGATGGAGGGGGAAGGGAGAAATGAGGAGGAGGGGGAAGTGAAGGTTAAAGAAACAGAATGGAGAGGTAGGTGGAAGGAAAAGGGGGGGGAGAGGCAGGAAGGGGACGAAAGAGGGGGACACACCAGCTACCCCTCCCCCCGGTCGACCAAACACTAGAATGATGAGGTTGCAGGTCTCACAAATGCCTCTGCTCGCTGATTTGCAACATGATGCATCTTGGCAGTACACAAGGGCTCTTTTCCCGGTCACGTCGACTATGAGGGAAGAAAGGTGGTCAAGACGTTTAACTTCACACCTCACACCTCATCCCCACACACCTCAATCTCATCCCACACACCTCCTCCACCTCATCCCCCACACACCTCCACCTCATCCCCCACACACCTCACCTCACCCACCTCCTCCACACCCCTCATCCCCACACCTCCACACCTCATCCCCACACACCTCCACCTCATCCCCCACACACCTCCACACCTCATCCCCACACACCTCCACACCTCCACCTCACCCCCACACCTCATCCCCCACACACCTCACCCCACCCCCCTCATCCCCCACACACCTCCACCTCACCCCACCTCCCTCCCTCTCCCCACCCTCCCACCTCATCCCTCACACCTCACCCACCTCCTCACACCTCATCCCCCACACCTTCACCTCACTCCTCCTCACCTGAGATACTCTTAATCTCCTCCCCACCTGTAAGTGTTAAGTTCGCTTATTTTTATCTCATATTTTTCAAAGATTATATAATTCGATTTTTTCCCTCGGGTAAATTTCCAAAGTTTACAACGCTTATCTTATTTCCTCAGATTTAAAGCTTTGCCTTATTATTTCTTCTTGTATAATAAAAGTTTAATTCGGTATTTCCTTCTCCCGATTTTACCAAGATTTATACAATTTTAATACGTATTTTCTTTTCCAAAAGTTGTGAAAAATTTTATATGCAATTTTTTCCTCCCAGATTTATACAATTTTAATAAAAAAAAATTTCCCAGGTTGTAAAAAATTTAATATGATAATTTTCCTCCTGCAAATACATTGTGGAAAGGTCGAGCCATCTGAAGCAATCATCTGTGTACCTCATAATAATGGAAAGATTATCTCCAGTTATACCATTGACTGATATAATGTCCGTCTGTCTTCCACAACTACTAAATCCACTATTGTATTATCAAATAAATCCTATCACATACACTAGTCACCTCAATGTACTTTAAATAAATCGTAAGGTAACTCATTCTTCAGTCATTATTATATGTAAGTAATTTGTTAATAAAGTAAAAGGAAAATTATTTAGTTTTCTTAGATTATTATTATTATCATAAGTATCGTCATCATCATCATCATTAGTAGCAGTAGAATTATGGATAGCTAATTTATGCCCCACCTGTACAACAAACTAGCCAACTCACCTTACAGTCATCAGTAATTACAGGTAAAGCAATACAAAATACAGGTGAATTACATATACATATTTTTCACAGCGTTACAAACACCACCATAATGACGCCGCTGTAATACTCGGGTTATATTTATATTTATATTTATTGGCAGGATTTAATTGTCGTATATATCCTGGGATCATTAAAGCTATCATGTTCTCTCCCCTCTATCATTTTCTCTCACCTCTATCATGTTTTCTCTATCTACCATGTTCTCTCCCTTATCTACCATATTCTCTGTCTCTATCATGTTTCCTATCTTTCTCTATCACGGGTGACACGGAGGAAAGGCCATGGCTTACTTAGGGGCAGTGAGGATACAGCACACTGCATACTAACCCTTCGGTACACAGGGAGACAGTGTGGCTGGCTGGCAAAGTAACATTAACACCGGGTCAAAGTAACATTAACACCGGGTCAAAGTAACATTAACACCGGGTCAAAGTAACATAAGAGGGCACACCTGAGACTCCCACTGTGAATACATTACACAGATGAGGATAATATCAAGCCACTTAAGGAGGCCATTACAGCCCAGCACCTTAGCCGGGGTTCAGATGCCAGATGAAACGAAGCATCACCGTCCATCACATCACCGTCTCATTATGTAGCCCCCCCCCCCTCCCTCCCTCCCCCGCCTAGACAATGCTATGCAAGGGTAGGGGTCACGTACGGCATGATGAAGAGTAGGAGCTGCATCGTATATCATAGCTATGCCTCATTACATCGCTCATTACATCGCTGTTGGCTCTTATAACCGGCCGAGGACTTGAGCCGTAGCACAAAGCGAAGCAGTGTCGTTTATCTTGGTGGGGTTTCATTACTGTACATCGAAGCTGACGAGCCCGCCTCTCCCTTAGCATATGAAGCGAGCAAGGCTGACTAGTACTGGTGTATGATAATATATATATTCACTAACCACAGCAAAAAGAAGTCGCGTTTATAAGATCATGAAGCGAACCGGTACCGAGAATGATGATGGTAGGGTTTCACTAGACTGGTTCAGAGGGTCACTCCCGGGCCACCCTGCTCACACAAGACGAGAAAACAAACCAGTACTAAATATAATGACAAGTGTGTTGGTGTAGTAGATCAGATGGTGTCGTGTTATCATTGGTGGAGAGCGAAGCAGTTCCGGATACCACGATGAAGTTTGTTGAACTATATAGTACACTGGGCATCCTAACCTGTCCAGACGAGTGCAGAGCAAACCACTTGAGAACCACAACAAAAGAAGCTTCAAGTTTATTTCTTACTTGTACACACCGAACCAGTATCGAATATGACAATAAAAATGTCTTACTGAACCACAACTGGTGAATCTCTCTCAGTGCATTGTTGGTTCGAACTCTTTTGTGTTACTCTGATCCTAACGCAATGAAGCGAAACTGCCCCATTCATCCCAGTTTTGGTGCTTTGGTTCAGCGGTCTCTCTCTCTCTCTCTCTCTCTCTCTCTCTCTCAACGGTACACCCGCATGCATAAGCCATCACACCACAATCAACGTTTAGCCGTAAAATAAAAATTCTTGTGATTTAATGCAACGAGTCTGCCGTAAAAATGGATACCACAGCAGGTTGGTCGAACACATGAGCTCGGAATACACACGGTTCCAACATTCTGTCCCATCCATCCAGAACGTTTATTTAAAGCCTTCATAAAATGCATAAATAAACACAAGTATCAGATAGAGATGGAAAAAAAACCCCACAAAACTTAAATAAACTCGACATAAAATTACTGTTGAAGCTTTTATGATACACGAGAGAGAAGTTTATTATGCAAAGATAAAACAGATGAAAATAAAAAACAACAATAAATAAAAATAATAATAGAGAAACTTAAACTGAACCCAAAATTATATCAACACAAAAATGTATCTACGTTTTAACCTAACCTAACCTAACCTAACACAACCTAACCTAACCTAACACAACCTAACCTAACACAACCTAACCTAACACAACCTAACCTAACACAACCTAACCTAACCTAACCTAACCTAACCTAACCTAACTTAAGGATTGAATAATGTCTCTTGGTGTTAAAATGGACTCGTAGCGATGATAAAACTGTGGATTTACAGTACAGAGTCATTATGGATAAGTGGATCTCTGTACGACGATATGGAGAGATGGAACTTAAACGATGGAGTATTGTGTTAAATGTTCTCCAAAAATATCCACATTCTA